>NW_003852406.1:35531198-35564620 GCF_000181295.1 Otolemur garnettii | reverse complement strand
AAAAAAAAAAAAAAAAAAAGAGATCTAAGTTGACACATTAGGAACAGACAACTCACCAAATGTTCTACTGAAAGAACCTTTGCCTTCCTCTAAATAAATACTGTTGGGACAACTGCTCTACAGCAAAAAATATAATCTGTTGCATATATTTCACATCAACATAAATCCTGCATTTGCTTAAGAGTTAAAATTATCATTATTATTATTATTATTATTTTTTAGAGACAGTCTCACTTTGTCACCCTTGGTAGAGTGCCATGGAGTCACAGCTCACAGCAACCTCCAGCTCCTGGGCTTAGGTGATTCTCTTGCCTCAGCCTCCTGAGTAGCTGTGACTACAGGCACCCGGCATGACGCCTGGCTATTTTTTTGTTGCAGTTTGGCCAGGATGGGTTTGAACCTGCCACCCTCAGTATATGGGGCCGGTGCCCTACTCACTGAGCCACAGGCGCCACCCAGTTAAAATTATTTTTAAATGCAGAAGAAAGAACAGAAATTTTTTATTTTAGAGTTATAAAATTATTAGTTACAAGATGGCTAGCTTTTTTTTTTTAATGTAGGCATATAAAAACTAAATTGAAGGAGAAAATAAGGCAACCGTATTAGTTTTCTAGAACTATCGTAACACAGTGCCAGAGATGGTGGCATAAGGTTGGAAGTCTGAGATCAAAGCGTGGGCACAGGTGATTTCTTCCAAGGCTTTTCTCCTTAGCTTGTAGATGGCCCTTGTGATTTTGTGAAAAAAATATCTATTTGAACTCCTAAATCCCTAAAGCCCTTGGAGATGGGGGGGGGTAGGAGAAGCTTTTGTTCCAATATTTAGCCTTTGATCCTTACTCCTGATAAAAAACATCTCAGCATGGCACTGGTAGTTCAGCAGCTAGAACTCCAGCCACATACACCAGAGCAGGTGGGTTTGAATCTAGCCTGGGCCTGCCAAACAATGACAACTACAACCAAAAAATAGCCGGGTGTTGTGGCAGGCACCTGTAGTTCTAGCTCCTTGAGAGGTTGAGGCAAGAGAATCGCTTAAGCCCAAGAGTATGAAGTTGTTATGAGCGGTGATGCCACGGTTCTCTACCCAGGGCAACAGCTTAAGACTCTCAAAAAAAAAAAAAACTATATATATATATATATATAATCTGTGCATATTATTTCACATCAACATAAATCCCACATTTCCTTAATAGTTAAAAGTATTAACTAATACTCCTAAAGAGCTCTTAAATCCCTTGGAATTTCAGGGGTGACAGGAGCACTTTTTTTTTTAAGAGACTGGGACCAGATTGGAGTGCAATGGTGTGATCATAGCTCACTATAAGCTGAAACTTCTGGGCTTAGCCTCCCACGTAGCTAGGGCTATAAGCATATGCTACCACATTTGGCTAATTTTTTATTTTTCACAGACATGAAAGGGCTCCCATTATGTTGTCCAGGCTGATATCAAACTCCTGGCCTCAAGTGATCCTCCTGCCTCAGCCTCCCAAAGTGCTGAGATTACATGTATGAGCCATCATACCCAAGCCCAGAGCATCTTTTGTTATTAGAGGGTTGGGGCCAGGTACAGTGGCTCACACCTATAATCCCAACATTCTGGGAGACCAATGCAGAAGGATCACTTGAACTAAGAAGTTGGAGACCAGCCTGAGCAAGAGTGAGACCCTGTCTCTACTAAAATAGAAAAATTTTCCTGGTGTTGTGACAGGTGCCTGTAGTCCCAGCTACTAGAGAGGCCAAGGCAGGAGGATCACCTGAGCCCAGTAGTTTGAGGTTGCTGTAAGAGAGGGTGACACCACAGTACTCTACCCAGGGTGACACAGTGAGATTCTGGTTTCTCTTATTTTATTGTTTGGTTTTTGTTTGTTTTTTTGAGATGGAACCTCAAGCTGTTCCCCTGGGTAGAGTGCCATGGCATCACTCACAGCAATCTCCAACTCCTGGGCTCAAACGAGTCTCCTGCCTCTGCCTCCCAAGTAGGTGGGACCACAGGCGCCCACCACAACACCCGGCTATTTTTTTGGTTGCAGCTGTCATTGTTGTTTGGCGGGCCCAGGCTGGATTTGAACCTGCCACCTTAGGTGTATGTGACTGGCGCCTTAGCCACTTGAGCCACAGGCGCCGAGCCGAGACTCTGTTTTAAAAGAAAAGAGAGGAGAGGAGAGGAGGGGAGGGGAGGAGATATTGGAATTTTTAGCCCTACCATCTGACCTCCAGGGATGGGGGACTGAAGCTGAAGGTTCAGTTGATCAACAACAGCCACGAAGTCATCAACCACGCCTATGAAATGAAGCCCTCATAAAAACCTAGAAGAGCTTCCAGATGCTGAACACGTGGAGGATGCTAGGCGTGGAGCACCCATAGAGAGCATAGCAGCTTTGCACTCTGCCCACAGGCCTCGTCCTATGCATTGCTTACATCTGGCTGCTCTCCTGTAGCCTCTGTATTATCCCTCTTTACTAAGCAAACATAAGTAAAGTTTCCCTTAGATTTTTTCCCTTTTACTGTTATTTGCATTTATTTTATGTTGCATCTATTCCCATGTCATAAGTTTTTGTTTCTTCCGGGATATTTTTTTCTTCTGTGCTACCTCCTATTCTGGTTTGGGAACAATTTGTTCCTTTTCAGTAAAGATCATCTCGATGTGACAGGGGGAGCTCATGTTAGTGTGACCATGAGCTCTGTAAGTTCGGTGATGCATCTTGGGTGTTTTGTTCACTTGGATATGCTCAATGACCAGAGAATCTACATCTAAACCCGTAAGTTCAGCATTGCTCTCTGCATTTTTAAGCATATGTAGCAAAAATTCAGCACTCTTTTTGGGCCACTGACCCTGTGTCCAGCCCCACTGTTTGGCTTGGGCGCACATCACACCTACCAAGTCTACCATTGCAATGTCGGAATGGTACACATTGTTTCTTTAAAGTGACATCCTTCAGATACTTAGTGGCTTTTCATATATGCATACCCCTGATGGACTGGGTGGATTTACGTGGGTTCTTTTTTTTTTGAGACAGAGCCTTAAGCTGTCACCTTGGGTGGAGTGCCTTGGCATTACAGCTCACAGCAACCTCCAACTCCTGGGCTCAAGCAATTCTCTTGCCTCTGCCTCCCAAGTAGCTAGGACTACAGGCGCCCGCCACAACACCTGGCTATTTTTTGGTTACAGCCATCATTGTTGTTTGGCGGGTCCAGGCTCGATTCGAACCTGCCAGCTCAGGTGTATGTGGCTGGTGCCTTAGCCGCTTGAGCCACAGGCGCTGAGCCTTCATGTGGGTTCTTAAAGTGAACACGAAGATTTGAGTCTCTTGACTTGCATGGGGGTTTGGGGGATTTTCTGGGTCATGTGAATAGCGAACCATTTTCACAGATCACCTCAGGTTGCTTAGGGGATGAGGAAGTTTCCCTGAGTTTTGTAAGCCACTCAGAGTTGACTCTGAGTAGGGGTTGTGGGAACCCAATTTATAGACAGTTGAAGTATAGGCTACTGCTTGCAATTGACATCTGAAGTGGGAGCAGTCTTGGGGTGCTTATGAGTCCTTAACCTGTGTGATCTGACACCATCTCCAGGTAGACTGACTTAAATTAGAGGATGCCTAGTTGGTGTCTGCTGGAGAACATGTTGCTGGAGGCGAGAAATCCCCACACATGTTGGTGACTAGAAATGAATGGTGTGTATGAGAGAAGGAGAAATACACTGTTCTATTTTAATCTCTATCCTACAGCTATCTTCTCCCCATGCCTTTGTGTAGTTTCCCCTTGGCGAGTACCTGTGGCCAAATTTCCTCCACTGGGAGGGAAATCAGTCATATCGGATTAGGACTCAGAGTAATGACTTCATTTTAACTTAATCACATCGTTATAGACCCTAATCTCCAAATTAGGTGGCATTCTGAAGCACTGAGCATTAGGATATCAACAAGGTAATTTTGGAGGGACATGATTCAGCCCATAACAGCAACAAAGGGGAAAATATTTGGGAATGGTAAATAAAAGTTTAATATTCAAAATGGGTAAAGAACTGATATGAATTCATATGGTCCATGCCCAGCATTCATTGTCAGGGCTCTTCAAGCCCACCAGCCATCTGGTTGTCCCTCCCAGTAGACAGAGCTATGAGCATTCAGTGAGTAGAGCCTGGTCTGGTATTCCTTGGCCAGGTGCCCACATGTAGTGAATGGCCTGCCTGATCATACTCAGAGGACATGGAGCTAGGAGTTAAGAAGTAGTCATATTATGAATAGAGAAAAAGTATGTCTACATACAGCTGACAGAGTGGTGTGACAAGTGATGCCCTCTCATTTTGCCAACACAGTTCCAAAATATGGTAGGCAGCTGTGTGTGGGGCCCTCCACTCTCAGATGACTCACTGACAGGCCACAGCTTTGAACCAGGTGTTAAGCATCAGCCTTGAGAAGTACCACCAATCATTGTGTGCAGGATCAGCACCCGTAGTCAGTGGTTAGGGCGCCGGCCATATACACCAAGGCTGGAGGGTTTGAACCCAGCCCGGGCCTGCTAAACAATAATGACAACTACAACAAAAAAATAGCCAGACGTTGTGGTGGGGGCCTGTAGTCCCAGCTGCTTGGGAGGCTAAGGCAAGAGAATCACTTAAGCCCTACAGTTAGAGATTGCTGTGAGCTGTGATGCCACAGCACTCTACCAAGGGTGACAAAGTGAGACTGTTAAAAAAAAACAAAAAAATGAAAAGCATTGTGTGCAAAGTTAGTCACAGATGTGAAATATTTAAAAACAATAGAAAATCAGAAATTGGGGGTAGCAATGTTAGAAGAAAGAAGAGCATGGTAAAAGCCACGAAGAAGCAAATGTGACAGTTGTTGATACCCAGCAATGAGCATGTGACTGACTAGGAGAAGAGGAGGAGACCCGTCATAGCATACACCCTAGACACAGGGCTGCAGGAGTCGTGGGTACCTGACAGATAAAATGAAGAAAGACAGAAGAGACACCAAGAAGTCCCAAGAAGTTTAGAAACTGTCTTTCCTAAAGAGATTTTGATGGGAAACAAAGTAGAAAGATGACACCTTCCAGAACACAGAGACTCTTGCTAGTTGTCTGGTGAGGGCAGAAGTCATCCAGCTCTGTCATGTTAATCTAAAACTCCCCTACCTGGAGTGATGCTCCCCAACCAGAGGACACCTTCTCTCCCACAGTCAAGCCAAGGCCAGAAAACAACAGCCTTGTCACCCTCCCAAGCACAGACCAGGCTATCAGTTCCTTAGAAGGCAGGAGGTTGAGCTCAGGACAGCTGGGACATGGACAGAGGTACAGACCGTTTGGCTGGGCCTGGGTAGCACCAAGGATCTGCCAAGAATGACAGTTTCCCCCAATATACAAATTACCACTGCACTGCCAGGACCCTCTATATTCACAACCCAGACACATACATCCCAGTGCCACTGCATGTACCACAGACACTGCCGTATCCTCCACAGACATGCCTGTACCACACCCAGCTCACACACACATATAATCCAAACATATACCCACACATGCCTGCAGAAAAACCCTGCAGACACCCCCCCACAACTCCCAGAGAAACACAAACTCACCACATACAGACATCTCCCCGCAACTCACCTGCACACCTGCAAATCCTGCAGATATATATTGCCATAAGAACTATGCACACTAGCTCACACCCTACATATCCCACACTCCCCACACATGCCCCACAGACACACATGCCACACTCACACCTAAAACACACACAACTTTGACAAAACTTGGCCATGCTAGTCTCATTCACCAAAATGGCTAAGTGACTCCTATTTGGTATTTTTGATGATAAATTTAAGCTTCCAAGATCAAATACATCTAGCTTTGGGGACCCTGACCTCCTTCTGAGGGGTCACCTGGGGTGACTCTTCCCTGGGCCTCAGTGGGAGGTGGTCTGAGCTTGCCCAGTCTCCTTACCTCTGGGTGTTCCCTAAGGCTGACTCCCTCACACCTGGGAGTCCTCACCACACCCAGGAATGCCACAGCCCTGATAAATGCACATACCAGGGCACCCCCCCATGTGTTCATTTGGGACCCCTGAAGAACAGAACTGAGCAGAGTAGATATCACTGGGTGTAGAGGAGACAGCACGGCAGGTCTGACTGTCAGATGTCCACCCACACAGACAGCAGCATGTTCCTGGATTTGGCCCACCCTGATCCCTTGTCCTTGCAACAGCAGCTGTGTTCCCAAGAGGCAGAGGAAGGGACAGATACAGCCACACGCTGTGGCCCTGAGACACTCATTCCCATGGTCAGATCTCTTTATAGGGCACCTGCTCTGACCTGACCTCTGGCCCAGCCTGGCCAGAAGGACTCTCCTGGGGGTGGCTGGAGCCAGCCAGGCGGTCAAACACATTATCTAGACCAGTCATACTCACCTCTCCTGATACACACCTCCCTCCCTCCCTCCCCACACCAGTGGCTAGCCAAACTCTGCCTATGCTTTATCCTGTCCCCAAACTCAGAGCCCACTCTAGTCTGTGCCTATTGGGAGAAAAAGGTCAAGGTGGGACCTCAGCCGTAAGTATTTTACTATCCTCCTCCCCTCTGAGCCTCCAGGGAGTTAAGCACCTCATCTCCCTGACTCACACTCTCAGCCCACAGTGCCCCTGACCACCCTTCCCCCTCAGCCTGGAACCTAAATGCCAGCCCATCCCCCACCTGAGGAGGTGGCGCTTAGAAGGGCCTGGGCTTAGAATATAGCTGCCCTTCTTGGCTGGGGGCTCTCTCCAGGTCCCTCTGTACCGTAGTGGCTGGCTCTGGCTCTGGCCCTGGCCAGCTTCTGGGCAAGGTCCTTCCAGGGATACTTCTGAGCTTGTGTTTTCCTCTGGGGCTTGTAGTCGCTGAAGCTCCTCAGGCTGTAAGGCCTGGTACCAGGGTGCGGGGCCACCTTCGGGGGCCAACACAGGGCTGGCAGCCTCCTGATCAGCCTTGCAGGCCCCTCTGGCCCCTGGCCTCACCATGGCCCCCGGGAGCTGCAGGAGTCGCTGCATCAGGCATTAGGTCCTGCTCCAGGATGGGACTGAGCTGGCCAGAGCGCTGGGGTTGCTTGTTACTGTCACCAGACGGCCTGCCCCAGAAACTCAGTAACCAGACACTGGCAGGAAAGGAGGCTCTGGTTTCCTCTTCACTGCTCAGAGACAAGGCCTTGGGAGGGACAAAAAAGAGTGGGGACTCTGGACTAAGCCTACCCCAATCTCTAGGCAGGGGACTAGGCAGTCAGTGGAGCTGGCAGAGAGGTGAAGGATGCTCTCTTTACCGGCAATCCTGTAGCCACAACCAGATCTCAGCCTCCCCAGAAAGCTTATAAGCCCCTTCTCACTTTGACTACAAGCCTCTTGATCCTTACCTGCATTTCCAAAGCCAATTCTTGATCTTGTCCTTCTCTTATCTCTTCTTCCTCCCCATTGAAGGACTCCTGGGTCCACCTAGGCCTGCAGGTCCATCCTCCAACTGCTCTCACTCACACCCTTGGCCCTTGTGTCCCACTACCCTCCAACACGCCTGCCCTGCCAGTGTGGTCTTTATTACCTGTATTTCAAACCCCTCTGACCCTCAGGTCCCCACCCCCAGCCTTGCCCTTGCTCTTACAGCTTCACCTGCTTCTCTCAGCAGATGGCTTTGATGAAACCCCTCAGCTCCCTGCCCCAGATTCACACCCCTCTGCATCTATATTCTGCTCTCCTGCCTCCTCCCTCTGCACCCGGGGTAGTCCTCCCACCCAGCCTGTCAGCCTCCCCTCCCAGCACCCAGGGGCTGTGCCTCCCGTATTCCTTCAGCCTCTCTCCCACTACTGGCTCCTTCCCATCAGCAGTTAAACTTCCTTTACAGAACCAGGTCTCATCCTAATAACAAACAAAATGACAACAAATAAAATAAACCTTGAACTGATGATGTCCTTCAGCATTTCTTTCTCTCTCTTCTCCCATATAGTCAGATTTCTTGAAAGCAAAAGTCCCATTTTATCACTGTGTTTTATCTATTTACCCCTATTTGCTCCTTTATTCACTTCAATCTGCCTTTAGGTGCTGATCTAGAATTTAGTGCTTATAAGATTTGGCATGATCTGTTTTTTGAAATTATCTTCTATTTTTATTTATAAATATTAGTTGTCTATTTTTTGAGACTTTGGGGGAAAAAAAGAAGTTAACTGATGACTCCGTACTGAACCACAGAATCAAAGCATTCTATGATAGACATACTTTCATCTGACAATGTGAATGTTACTTTTTTGCATTATTATTATTGCTCAATATTTCATTGCAACAATCATCTGATTCTTTTCTGAATGTATTTATCTTTGTTTGTTCTTTATGAGGTTTTTGTTTCTAGTCCTTATCTTAAACATTGTTTTGTTATTAAATTTTAAGCCTTTTTAATTTTGTGAAGGCAAAAAGTGGAAACCAAATAAACACATGTGTGTGTATGTATAGAGAAAATTTTAGAAAAATAGAATTTAGGGATGAAGGATCAGATCTGTACAATTTACATGCTTCCTCCATAAATATTTATGGATAGTTAGATAAAGATGGTAAGATGTAAATGATGGTTGAATCTAGAATCTAGGTGGGTAACATACATGTATTCATTGTATTATTCATTCAAGTTTTCTATATGTTTAAAATCATCCATGATAAATGTTCAAGGGAAAACATAATTTAGCCCTGAACTGGTCACTTTGCCAGAACTGGTCTCCCAAGGAAGGAGGTAGAGAGTGAATGGGAAGGAGCTGACCTCCTTGTCACCTGATGGGTCATGAATTTCTTTCCTTGTTTAACATTAATGAGGATCGATACTTACTGACCACTCTCTCCTTCTTGAAATCACATTTTGCTTTATCCTTGCCTTTTGGTTCACTCCCTCTCAGGTATTGTTAAAATACTTCCCCCCTGCTCTCTGGTCACCCCTAATGTTGATCTTCAGGGTTTTGACTTGTGCCCTGTTGAAATTCACTTATACCCTGTCCTTGGGTTATCATCACTTTCTTCTGCAGCTTATACAGCAGAACATCTGTAGGTACACCACAGAGGGATTTTGACACACTGGTCAACATACAGAGGTGTCATACATACATAAGGAACAAGGCCTGCTGTACTGATCCACAAATTCTGCATATCTGGGCTCTGAAAGTTAGGTCAACTTGAGGAGGTGGTCAGCTATGAAAGTTGATCTTTCTCCTGGAATCTAAATCTTAATATCCAGGCTACCCACTAGGCTTGAATGTCCCTCAGAGTTTACAATCTCAGCAAGTCCAAAGCTGGGCTGAACATTATTTTCCACAAGTTTCCTTGTGATACATTTACTTCTAATCACACCACATTCATCTGGCTGCAGGAACTAAAAACCTGAGTATCATTCTCATATCTCCCAGCCTCTCCTTCATGCCCCCACCCTCTGGATCCAATTGATCATCACATCTGTGGCTTCCACCTCCTCAGCAAGCCTCAAACCTCTGCTCCTCCCCTAATCTCACTACCAGGATGCTCTGCTGTTAATTTCAACACCCCTTCACTTGTCTCTTGTTCAATCTAGCTCACCTCCAATCTCTTCTCCACAATCCAGCCTGTGGTCCTTTAAAAATGCAAATCCGATGATGTCACCTGTTTAGAAGCCTTGAGCAGTCCTCCCCACCCTCATTTCTGGCACTCAGTGGCTTGCACAGTGATTCTAGCCCCACTACAAAACCTGTGGCCTGGCTCTCAACCGTCCTAAAGCCCTTTCCTCCGCCTGGAACATTCCTCACTCTTCCTTCTCCCTGGCCCAGGGACCAGGTTCTCTCCCACTTCCTATTGCCCTCACCGCACTGAATGGTCCCTAACTGCTTTAACTGTGCTTCTCCCTGAAAAGGACAAGCACCAGCTCCTGTTCACAGCACGGAACAGGACACGGTCAGCCTTTAATAAATGTTCGTTGCAGAACATACGAATAAACAAAGGAACGAACACAAACGAGTCAAAGGCAGAGGCAAGTTAAGGTAGGGTAGAACTACAAGGGCGATGTGGGGAGCAGGAGTGTGAAGGCCAGTGGAGCGATGGGGAACAGAACCAGGGGAAATCAATTTATAGCAGGATCGAGGTCTGGTGTTCTGCGTCCACATCCAGGGCCTATCTTCCCAGAGAGGCTCCGGGCTCAAAATCAAGTTCGCTGACTCAGATCCCCTCCCCCATGTTTCTTGGGGCGCCAACCCGCTTGGCGCGAAAAAGGGCTGGGACTCAGTAGTCCAGCGCTGCAAACTGGAGAAACACCTGGGGCGGGGAAGGGAGCGAGAGGCGAGAGAGCGTGTCCTCCCGAAACCGAGCTGGCTGGATCGCCCACCCACCCCTCCCCAACCAGCCTCCACACACCCCCCCCCCAGGGCGGTCCTCGGTGCAGGACGCCAGCTTGGGGCCCCTGCTGGGGGCGCGGGGCGGGCTTCCGGTCGGCGCGGCCCGGGCGGGGCTGGCGCTGTCCATGGTGCCTGCGCTTCTCCGCCCGGCTCGGCCTGGCTCGGCCCGGCCCTCCCGCGGGTCTCCCGCCGGCTCCCTCACCGCTTGTAGTCAGAGGAGAAGATGCCGCCGCTCGCGGGGTCGTGGCCGTACTCAGGCTCCCCGGGGCCGGCGGAGCCGCCCTTGTCTTCGCTGTAGGCGGGGGCGGCCGACATGGGCGGCCGGGGAGAGGGCTCCGCGAGAAGGAAGGTGCGCGGCCGAGGCCGACTGGGGCAGTGGCAGGGAGTGCGGCCGAACCGACGAGGTCAGAATCGGGGTCGGCGGCGCAGCCCGGGCTCAGCAGCTGGCGCGGCTACAGCTGAGGCGGCGGCGGCTGCGCACGGCTCAATCAATCAGGGCCGCGCGCTCGGGCCCTTAAAGGCTCCCCCCGGCGGGGGCGTGTCCGCGGGGGGCGGCCGGGGAGGTGCAGCGGGGCTGGCCCCGCCCCGAGCCCGCGAAGATGCCGCCCCCCCTTTCGTGAGGACGGTCCCTGGCCTCTAAAAGGACTTGACGCACCTCGTCTGCTGTACTGACGACCGGACGCAGAACGCCTGTCTCGGCCAAACGACCTACAGGGGCGCCGCTCACCCCGACACAGCATGGGGTCACCCTCGCAGAGGCCGCTGTGTCCGCAGGAGAGGGTCTCAGGGTAGGAAGGGGTCACTGCACCCGAAGACCAGTCTCAAGATCTAAGGACGCTCCCTTTCCTACACAACCTTTCTTGCAAAATCCAGTTTACCAGTGGGAAGCTTAGCGGCTTCCTGGAGGTGGTGGAATTTAAGAAGAGCTGGTCCAGGAGAGCTGAGGAGTCCTTGGCTTGGAGAGATGGGGGACAGAATAGAGAGAACTGTGAACAAGGATTAAACGTTGGAAATGAATCTTTGTTAACCGCCCTCATCTATCCAGGAAGGCCCTACAGTCCTATCCAATGTCCCCTCCACGTCCACCAACACCTAGGAAAGAAGACAAAAGGTCTGCTGCGACCACCAGGACTCCTGGGTCATATGAGCCTTCCAGTTCAGCTCCCAAGGCACAGGGCACCCCAGGGAAGGGTGGCCTGGATCAGAGGGAAAGTAGTGAAAGGGGCTAGGGAAAGAGGTGGGATCTAGCTGGACCCAAGTTGGGGTTTCATGTTGGGTAGCTGGTGTCTCTTGGCTGGGCCTGTGAAGTCTAGTTCACAAGGCCTCAGTCTTTTTTGTTTGTTTGTTTCAGGTTAATTTGAGGGTGCAAAGAATTAGGTTAAAATGTTTGCATGTTAGGTAGAATCCCTCTTATCATTATGTACCACCCCCAAGAGGTGTGCCATACACCCTAACACTGGGTCCATTAAGTGGGAGCACACCCATCCCGCTTCCCTGGGGGCTCAGTCTTGATCTGACTACTAGGACCCAGAGATTCAGGCTAGAATTGGTGGCCTAGCTGGAAATGGACAGGGCCTAGAAAGGTGGAGCTTGGCTGGGTAGAAAGATTCTATTAGGGGAATGAGAATGGGGCTTGACTCAGAAGAGTCAGAGGGTGCAGGCCTACTGGTGGTTAGAGTTTGGTAGGCTGAAGTAAATAGCCTAGGGCCTTCTTGGGGTGGGCACAAAGGGTGTTCACAGGGATGGAACCTCAACAGTAGCCAAGTCTACTTGGTTCTGACGGTTTTGGGTCTGACAGAGTACAGCCAATCTTGGGTTTCAAGGAACATGGCCTGCGTGGGAGGGAGGGCCTGGATTTTGTAGGAGCTTGCTATGGTTAGGCTGCTAGTCAGTCTGCTCCGGGGTCAGGGTGGACTTCTGTCGCGACCTGTTGGGCTCCTGCGGCCCTGGTCTCAGTTAGTGCAGGAAGGAACCAGGCCAGAAGCAGATTAGAAGTACAAGCTTGTGGAAGGCGGGCTAGCCCTTACTTTCCGGGTAGCCCCGAGCAACCTCCGCACCAGCCTTTTATTGAGCCAGAACACAGGTTAGGGGAGAAACAATGACTACCTACGGGCTCCTCCCATAAGGAACTCCTGTGGAGGAATGGCCCGAGGTCCACGCCTCAGCTGCAGATCATCTTGCTGTGATGTTGGCATCTCCTACAGACTTCTGTGAGATTAACTGGGTCACACTCACTGAGCTGATGGAGCTATTTGCAGGGAGTCTTGGCTGGGACCCGGGCCAAACAGGAGCAGTGCAAAGTGTGCTCAGTTCAACATCCACGGTGAAGCACACGAGGCGCTCCCACACCACGCAGTCAGCGCAGCCCTGCCTGGATACAGTGCCTTTCCTGGAGCTCAGAAACAAGTGTGGCCCACTGGCATCTGGATTATTGCCTGTGGGGACTGCCAGATGGGAGCAGATCAGAGCCTAGCTTATGTAGTATGCCTTGTGATCCCGCACCCTCATTTTCTAACCCTGAGCACCCATGCCACTATCTGGGCAACTTCTCCTTGCAGATGTGGGCCTGTGTTTCAGTTGGAGGTGCTCACCCTGAAGTGGATGATCTCTCTATGGTGGCAAATATGCCCACAAAGGCCTGGCACCTATATCCTTTGACAATCAGCTTGAAGAGAGGATGAGATCTCCTGGCTCAAACTTGTGCCCACCAACTCTACAACCTCAAAGCACTGACCCAGGAAAGCCTCAAAGAGGAAGAACTTAATGGGGCTGAGTACCCCAGTCAGGGCCTGAGAATAGAAAGCAACCAAGCCACCAGGCATTTGAACAGGTGGGGATGAGTGAGGATCTGGGTCCTTCTACTGATCATTGGGTCAGGTGGTCCACTAAGAGCTATGGGAGACCTGGTTTGGGGTTGAGCCCAAGGTGAAATGGCTTTACTGTCCCACATCTACCTCCCTGCACTTAAAAGGGATTCTAGAGGCCTGCATACCCCAGATACCTCTGCCCAGAGACACCCCTGAAAGCTAGGTTCCAGAAATTGGTACTTCCCCCTCCAACTTTGTCTCCTCATCTCCAATTCTCTTTCTTTCTCCCTGCTCAGATCCCCTTCTTCAGCCATCTCCCACCTTGCCAATCCCATTGGAGGCAATACTAGTGACTGGGTGTCAGCTGATACCTGAGTTGCACAGAAGACCTGTAGAAACAGGGGAACCTATGTGAGATCTGAGCCCAGAACAGGCCCCTCCTCCCAATTCTGGGTGAAGAAAGACCTCTTCAGCAACCTCAGCAGAAGACACTGGTTGAGCAGCTGCTCATTTGATCCTTCATATAATCACAAAATGGGTAGAGTATCTCCACTTTCAGAATGAGGAAACTGAGGTTCACAGAGTGTCAATAGAGTTCACACAGCTCATGTACACCTGCATAACTCTGTCCTGTGCCCTTCTTTTCCTTCATAAGAAAGTGGGAAACCCATTAAATTCAGTCTTATTCTACCTTTACTTGGGAATTAAAGACTTTGGTTCAGTTGCCCAGGCTGTGCCTGAGCTTTGGTCTCAGAGCCTGGGAAAAGAGGTAAAGGCAGGGCCTATGGGCACTGGGCAATCCCAGGCTGTTGGAGGAGCTGGGAACAGAGGGTGGCCCCTGCTCCCAGGGCTCTGGGCATCTTTGTTGGAAGGGAGAGAGGTTTTCTTCAACAGCTTTAACTTGTGTAGGAGGGATCTGTCTACAAAAGGGAAGTGGGACTGTCCAGACTGCAGAGCAGAGCCTGCTATTCTGTGTCTCTGCCAGGCCTGGCCCTTCCTTTCCCTCTCAGCCTTAATCCACAGCAGCCTCTGCTTCAGTGGTTCTCAACCTTTCTTTTTTTTTTTTTTTTGAGACGGAGCCTCAAGCTATCCCCCTGGGTAGAGTGCCATGGCATCACGCTCACAGCAACCTCCAACTCCTGGGCTCAAGCGAGTCTCCTGCCTCCGCCTCCCAAGTAGCTGGGACTACAGGCGCCCGCCACAATGCCTGGCCATTTTTGGGTTGCAGCCATCGTTGTTGTTTGGCGGGCCCGGGCTGGGGATTCGAACCCGCCACCTTAGGTGTATGTGGCTGGCGCCTTAGCCGCTTGAGCCACAGGCGCCGAGCCGGTTCTCAACCTTTCTAATGCCGCAATGTATTTTCATTGCTACAAAGGGGTCGTGACCCACAGTTTGAGAACCGCTGCGTCTGCTTATTGCTGGGTCAGTCATTTTCTCAGACTAGGAGCTGTGGAAGACTCAGGTGACCAGCTCATCCCAGTCTGCCTGCAACTTTCCATGTTTTAAAATTGAAAACCACCTCACGTAATGTGAATGAATGCAATGGTACATTTCAAAACTATTAAGAAAAGAGTATAATTGTCTTACCACAACAAGTAAGTGAGATGATGGATGTGTTAATCCACTCAATGTAAGCATTTCACATTGTATATCAAATCAGTACACTGAACCCCATAAATGCATCAATGTACATAGTTAGGATTTAATTAAAAAAATAAAATCAAAACTCTCTCAACCCGGACAGTTGGTTGCCCTGGTTTAGGCCTCTTATTCTCTTCCCCTCTGATCTCAAAAGGCCACAGAGAGGACCCAGTCATTTGAATGACCCTTTGGCTTTTGTCTATGCCTCCTACCATCTGCCAAGTAAGCAAGGCACCTTGGGTCCCACCCCACATACCCACTGGGCCAAGCAGAGCCTATATCTGTGTCTGCCTCTGGTGAGATGGCAGACACTCTGCCTAGGAGAAGGCAGATGAGCTGATGTCTTCTGCTCCAGTTACCTGGGATGTGAAGCTCACCTAGGGAGAAAAGAAACCTAGCTGGTACCACCTGGCCACTGAGGTATGGATGCAGGCCACTCTTCCTCTCTCCCCCGCCCCTTCCCTCCAGCTCTACCCTCTTCCTGTGGGGCTGTTTGTCTGTCAGAGCACAGTTGTGCCTTTGGTGTGCCCATGAGCCTGCACTGGGCTGCTGGACACAAGATTGGGACACCAAGCCCTGTCTGTGCCACCTCTCTATGTGGGACATCAAATAAGCCACTTCTCTTAGGCCTCAACTTCCTCAACTGTGAACTAGAGACAATAAGCTGGGTGGTGAGGGGAATCACAGGACCACTGTGAGGCCCAGAGAACTCTCTGTGGGCTGGGTAAGGTTCAAGGAACAGGTTTGTTTATATAAGACCTGCTCCTGAGCATGCAGATTTGGGTGTTGGGAGAGGGGTGGAGAGAATCCATCTTCCTCAGCTCAGAGAAGAACAATGGGCCCTCAGAAGCTGGTGGCCTCCCTGTGACCCCTTCTCCCTAGTTCTCAGGGAATCACCCAGCTGGAAAGGCCCAGGGGAACAGTGCCCCACCCCCTGATGCTCCCTGAGAAAGTTCCCAGTGCTGGGAGGAGTGGGGAGGCACTTGGCCATCATCAGCTAGGCCTCTGAATGATGAGATTCCCCTTCAGATAGGACATCGAGGTCTGTACATGGTGCTCCAGATATAATCATGACCACCAAAAACTTTGTTGAAACCCACGTAGCCCTAACAAAACTGCCATGAAATAGATACTGTTATCATTCTCATTTTACAGATGGGGAACTAAACCAAGCTTATGGATTAGTAAGAGGCAGAACCAGGGTTTCAAGCCCAGGTGGTCCAGCTCCAATGCCTTAGTCCTGGGATATACAGATAATCTTCTAAGGCATGACTCTTAGAAAATCTCAGTGGATAGTCTAAGGCATTTACCAAGTCCTTTAAAATTTGTAAAAATTAAACTACAAATTCTGTCTCCTTTGGAGTAGGCAGGAACTGGAATATCTGCTCTTTATTCCCCCTGCTGTTGCTTTCTACTGAGCTCTTTGGAGACTCATCTAGTGGATGGATGTGCAGTAAGTGGTCATGTGTAGATTTGGGGGACCCCATCTCTGAAGATCCCTTCTTTTGGGGATTTCTTCCATCAATTTATAGCTGCTGTGGAAACCCTGAACTTTACCTACTAATATCTAAACCAAGAAGTCTGTGACTTTCTATGTCTGCCCATTTTAAAATTAAGTTATTTTTTTATTGTTAAATTGTAAGAATTCTTTTTTTTTTTTTTTTTTTTGCTTAAACAACAAACATTTATTCATCACAGTTCGAGAAGCTGGAAATCCAAGATAAGGGTGCCACCATGGTCAGGTTGTGGTGAGAGTGCTCTTCTGGGTTATACCCAGCCGTCTCCTCACTTCTTGCTATGTTGTCATGTGGCAGAAACAGCTTCCAGGGGTCTCTGAGAATAAGACAGCCTATAAACAAGTTGTCAGGGGTCCATAAGAGCCTCCAGGGTGGTGATGTTTCCAGGAAGCCTTGAAGGATGCATAGGATTCAGCTGGGACAGAAGCATTAGAGGACACCAAAGGCAGTAGAAGCCACAGAACCAAAGCCTCATAGGTGTTGAGATTTTCAACTTAGCCTAGGATAAGCTGAGTGGTTCTACCCCAACTGAGCTCCCTCCCACATCTGGAATCAGCTGTGGGTGGGTGAGGTGACTCTGCTTCTGGGAGGGGGCCGGCCATCAGCAGAGACTCCCGCTCACTGCTCACCTCCCTGAGCTCTCTCATCCCTAGCAGGCTGGTCTGGGCATGACCCTATGACTTTGCCAAAGTTCCGAGAGAAAATACAAACGTGTGCACAAGGTCTTGTGAGGCTATATTGGTGAATCTCCACAAACTTAGCACGTTAACACAACACTCATTTATTAGCTCACAGTTCTCTAAGTCCAAAGTTTAGTGCAATGTGATTGGCATCTCTGGGATCACAGGACTGAAATAAACGTGTCAGCTGGGCTGAGTTTTCAGCTGGAGACTCTGAAGAGGCGAGGGAGAAGCTCTGGTTCCACTTTCGTTCTTGGTGTTGGCATAATTCATTTCCACAAGGTGTAGGTCTGAGGTCTCTATTTCTTTGCAGACTCTCACTGAGAGGCCATTCTCAGCCACTAAGGACCTCTCATGTTCCTTACGTCAAAGGTGTAAGAATTCTTTATATATTATGGTACTAGACTTTTATCAAATTATATGTATTTGATACGTATATATCAACGTTCAACCTTCTCTCCCATTCTGTGGATCATCTTTTCACTGTCTTTGATAGTGTCCACTAACACACAAAAGTTTTTCATTTTGAAATAATCCAATTCATCTCTTTTTTTTTCGCCCTTTGGTTGCTTATGCTTTTGATGTCAAGTTTAAGAAACTATTGTCAAATCCAAGATCACGCTTATGTTTTCTTCCAAACGTTTCTATTTTCAGCTCTTAGATTTAGGCTTGTGATCCATTTTGAGTTAATCTTGTATATGACATGAAGTAGGTCTCCAACTTCATTCTTTTCCATGTACATATCCAGTTATCCCAACAACATACACTGAATGACCTTGGGACTCTTGTTAAAAATCGGTTGCCTGTAGTCCAAGCTATTTGGGAAATTGAGGCAGGAAGATCATTTGAGCCCATGAGATTGAAGTTGCTGTGAGCTATGATGATGCTACTGCACTCTAGCCTAGGCTACAGAGTGAGACTGTGTCAAAAAAAAATCAGTTGTCCATAAATATATGGACTTATTTCTGGACTTTTAATTCCATTCCATTGGTCTACATGTCTTTACTTATGTTAGTACCATGTCATCTTGATTATTGTAGAGTTATAGTAGGTTTAAAATCAGGAAATGTGAATTCATCAACTTTATACTTTTTCAATATTATTTCGACCATTTAAGGTCTCTTTCAATTCCCTATGAATTTTTAGGACCAGCTTGTCCATTTCTATAAAAAGAAGAAAATGCAGCTGGAATTTTTGTTTTTAATTTCAGTTTAATGCGAGGATACAAACAACCAAATCACAATATTTGAATGTTAGGTAGAGTCTCTCTTGTAGTTGTGTCCTGCACCCAAAACATGTGCCCTACACCCCTATATTGTGCCCATTTGGGGGGAGCATCCTAACCCCCTCATTTCCTCTTTGCCCAACTTGAATTGAAATGAGTTTTTCTCCTATGTAAGCATGTGTGCTGGAATTTTGATAGAGATTGTGTTGAACCTATAGAGAAATTTGGGGAGCGTTGTTGTCTTGATGTAAGTCTTCCAATCTAAGAATTTGTCTACAAACTCTATTAACTGTGTGTGTGCTCTTTAGGGTTCTCTACATATAAGATCATGTCATCTTCAAACAGAGACAGTTTTACTACTTCCTTTCCAATTTGGATCCTGTTTATTTTTCTCCTCACTAAATGCCCTGATTAGAACTTTCAGTGCAGTGTTGAATAGGGATGGGAAAAGAAAACATCCTTTTCTTGTTCCTGATCTTAGAGGGAAAAGCTTTCTGTCTTTCATTATTAAGTATGTTAGCTGGAGGTTTTGTGTATGTGTGTGCTAAGATATACAAAACATTAAACATACCATTGTAACCCTTTCTAAATCTACAGTTCAGTGATACTAAGTATATTTACATTGTTATATGACCATCACCACAGACCTTCTCTAGATATTGTTTATTGTCCCGAACTGAAATAACTAGCAATTTCTGTCATGGCCACTACCTCTTTTTTTTATGAGGCCATTGTAACAATTGAAAAGATAAGGGCAGTATAAGAGGGAAAAAAAACTTATAGGCCAATCTTTTTTAAAAACATACAGGCAAAAATTATCTTCTAAAATATTAGCAAACTGAATCTAGAAATCATGACCAATTCTGAGGGCATATCCTCAAAATTCAAGCATTACCAGATTAAAGAAGAAACATCACATAGTATGTCTTATTACATAAAAACATTAGTCAACGTTTACTGTCCTTGATAAAAACTATTACAAACCAGGAATGGAAGAGAATTTAATAAATATTATCATGGCAATAGTAAAATGTTAGAGCATCTTGTATGGGTTGAACTGTATTCTGCAAAAATTCAGAAGTTGAAGTTCTAACCAGTAGGTCAGAATGTGACCTTATTGGGAGATATGGTTATTGCAGATGTAGTTAGTTAACCCAATAGGTGGTCATTGGGATGGAGTCCCAAACCAATATATCCGGTATTCTTAGAAAAAGGCAATTTTGGACACAGAGACAGACATGCACACAGAGAATGCCAGGTGAAGGCAGAAATCAGCCAAGGTGGCTGGCTTGAATTGTACCTGCTGGTGTGAGTCTGATTTCCCCAGCTGACCTCTCTCTGTGATGGGAAGGATGATGTGAACTTTGTACCCATACAGGAGACATGTCAACTGGGAGGCTTCTCTTTTGGACACACAAGTAGAAGGCAGGAAGAAGGCTCCTCCCAAATGCTAAAATGAGAAGGGTTTACCTGCACTGGAAAGTAGAGCCCTCCTAAGGCAGATCATTCTCTTTAGGGAACACGTAACTCCTCTGTCTTTAGTTTTCAGTTGAGTCTATTTTATTGATTGCTGCAGCTAGCCATTTCATATGTCAGATGGGGAGAGTCACAACACCGACCAGCACAGAGTGGTTCTGCACAATGCCTTTCAGCTACTCCCTTGGATATCTGTCCTAGTTCCACTCTGTTTTTGTTGACTCAGTCTGGAGCCTCTTGAAGGCACTCTTGGGAAGAAAGAGTCTATATCTGCTATGTTCTCATCTGTACAAGTGCGGGTTATAGCTTTCTTTGTTCCCACCTCGCTACTGCTGTGGGAAAAACAATCAACCCACGATCCAGTTAAGATCCAGTAGGAGAGGGTACCACCAGAGTGAACTCTGATCAACCATCCTCATAGCAGACTAATTTGTATGTTGAGGTTATTGATGGCCTATGTTAAATATCATCTAAGTCCCTACCTGTGTTATGAGTAGGTGGTCATCTAGTTACCCAAAGTTACAGGTAGATTTTCTTTCCAGAAGGAAATGACTTCATTAAAATGTTTCAATATTCCAAATCTTTTCTCTCTTCTGGTTATATTTATTTATAAGCTAATTCACTTATATTCTAGAACATTTTCATGATTCTCTTGCCAAATTGGGTAGTTCAAATCAATTTCTCAAAATAAAATCCCTCTAAATATTGGAAACCTTGAGCTTCTTGACCTAAAAATGCTAAATGTTGAACATCACACCTCAGAAGACAAACTACCTCAGGGGAGGGGAACCTTTCTATGTTGGAAAGCCCCATTAATTTAATTTAGTTATAAAACCATGCCACATTCAAGAAACTTCAATTAGATATGCTTTTTTTTTTTTTTGAGACAGTGTCATTATGTTGCCCTTGGTAGAGTGCTGTGGTGTCACAGCTCAGCAACCTCAAACTCTTAGGCTTAAGCGATGCTCTTGCCTCAACCTAGCACTACAGGTGCCTGCCACAATGCCCCGCTATTTTTTTTTTTTTTTGAGATGGAGCCTCAAGCTATCTCCCTGGGTAGAGTGCCATGGTATCATGCTCACAGCAACCTCCAACTCCTGGGCTCAAGTGAGTCTCCTGCCTCAGCCTCCCAAGTAGCTGGGACCACAGGCACCCGCCACAACGCCTGGCCATTTTTTGGTTGCAGCCATCATTGTTGTTTGGCGGGCCGGGCTGGGGATTCGAACCCGCCACCTTAGATGTATGTGGCTGGCACCTTAGCCGGTTGAGCCACAGGCGCCGAGCCAATGCCCCGCTATTTTTAGAGATGGGGGTCTTCTCTGGCTCATGCTAGTATAAAATAATATATATTTTAAAGTATATCTAGGGCTGGTCATGGTAGCTCATGCCTATAATCTTAGCACTCTGGAAGGGCCAAGGTGGGTAGACTGCCTGAGCTACTTTTCCATTCTTAAGATACTTTACTAAGAAGAACATTCTTTAACTCCATCCAGGTAAATGAAAAAGATGTAAAGTGTCCATCTTTTTTATGGTTAAATAGTATTCCATGGTATATATACCACAGTTTATTAATCCATCCATGGGTTGATGGGCACTTGGGTTGTTTCCACATCTTTGCAATTGTGAACTGAGCTGCTATAAACATTGGAGTGCAAATGGCCTTATGATGAAATTATTTCTTTCCTTCTGAGTAGACACCTAGTAATGGGATTACAGGATCAAATGGATGGTCTACTTATAGCTCTTTGAAGAGTCTCCATACTTCTTTCCAAAAAGGCTGGGAAGACATTTAACAATGTACTAGTTTGCAAGCCTAACAACAGTGTATAAGTATGCCCTTCTCTCTACACCCCCACCAGGATCTGCAGCTTTGGGACCTTGTGATGTGGGCTATTCTCACTGGGGTTAGGTAATATCTCAGGCTAGTTTTGATTTGCATTTTTCTGATGACTAAGAACAATAAGCATTTTTTCATGTGTCTGTTAACCATTCTTTTGTCTTCTTAGGAGAAGACATATCTCTTGCCCAGTGATTAATTGGGTTGTTTACTCTTGTTGATTTGCTGTGTTCTTTGCAGATTCCCAATATGCAGATATATTCTCCCATTCTGAAGGTTGCCTATTTGCTTTGTTTTTTGTACCCTTAGCTGTGCAAAAGTTTTTCAGCTTGATCAAGTCTATTTTTGTTGTTGCCACAGTTACCAATGGGGTCTACTTCATAAAATCTTCCCCCAGACCAATATCATTAATTTTTCCTCACACTTTCTTCTACACCATGTGAGCTACCGTGACCAGCTCTAGATATACTTTAAAATGTATATTATTTTATAAAAATCTAGTTGCATGTTTAAATTCAAATTTTTATTTAAAATGTATATTATTTTATTAAAATTTAGTTTCATGTTTAAATTCAAATTTTTTAATCCAGCATTAGTTAATTTTTGTAAGTGATGAGAGTTACAGGTCCAGTTTCAGCTTTTTATGTGTGGGCATCTAATTCTCCCAGCACCATTTATTAAATAGGGATTCTTTTCCCCAGTGTATGCTTTTGTTTGGTTTATAAAAGGTCAGATGGCAATATGAGGCTGACTTCATCTCTAGGTTCTCTATTTTGCTCCATAGATCTATGCCTCTATTTTTATGCCAATACCATGCTGTTTTGATCACCATGGATTTGTACTATAATCTGAAGTCTAGTAATGTGATGCTTCCAGATTTGTTTTTATTTCTTAGAATTGTGTTGAATTTGTGGTTCCGTATGAAATGAAGAACTATTTTTTTCAAGTTCTTCAGTATGATGTCAGTATTTTTTTTTTGAGACAGAGTTTCACCACTATGTCACCCTCAGTAGAGTGCTGTAGCATCACAGCTCACAGCAACCTCAAACACTTGGGCTTAAGCAATTCTCTTGCCTCAGCCTCCCAAGTAGCTGGGACTACAGGTGCCCGCCATAATGCCTGGCTATTTTTTGTTGTTGTTGTTGTTGTTTAGCTGGCCCAGGCCGGGTTCAAACCTGCCAGCCTCGGTGTATGTGGCCGGCACCATAATCACTGTGCTATGGGTACCAAGCCTGATGTTGATATATATATAACATATATATATATATAGTTAGGGAGTTATTGAGGCTACAAAGAGCTGGACTACACTGATTGCATTTGTTAGGTAAAGTGCCTCTTATAATTGTGTCCTGCCCCACAAAAAGTGTGTCACACACTGTGACTCCCCACCCTCCTTGCCTCTCTTGGCTCTCTCCTTACCCCACCCCCCACTGTGTACTAGGTCATCAACTGTCCTCATATGATTATTGAGTACATAGGGTTCTTGCTTCTCCATTCTTGTGATGCTTTTACTAAGAATAATGTGTTCCATTTCCATCCAGGTTAATACAAAGTCTCCATCTTTTTTAATGGCTGAATAGTATTCCGTGGTATACATATACCATGACTTGTTAATCCATTCCTAGGTTGGTGGGCATTTAGGCTGTTTCCACATTTTAGCGATTGTAAATTGAACTGTGATAGACAGTCTAGTGCAAATGTCCTTATGGTAAAAGGATTTTTTTCCTTCTGGGTAGATGCTGAGTAATGGGATTGCAGGATCAAATGGGATATTGGTATTTTAATAGGGATGTGTTAAATCTGTAGATCACTTTGGGTAATATAGACACTTAACAATGTTGATACCTTCCAGCCAGGAGCTTGGTATGTTCTTCCATTTGTTAATGTCTTCTCTTATTTCTTTTTTCAAGGTTCTATTTTGAAAGGCTGGAGTGGGAGGATCAAGAGGCCAGGAGCTCAAGACCATCCTGGGCAATAGAGCAAGACCCCATCTTTACAAAACATTTAAAAATTATCTGGGTGTTGTGGCTCACACTTGTAGTCCCAGCTATTTGGTAGGCTGAAGCAGGAGGACCGCTTGAGCCCAGGAGTTTGAAGCTGCTGAGAGCTACGATCATGCCAAAGCACTCCAGCCTGGGAAATATAGCAAAACCCTGTCTGAAAGAAAAACCCCAGTGGTTGTCAGGGGCTAGATTTGGGGGAAGGATAAACAGGTAGAGCCCAAGCACAGAAGATTTTTAGGGCTTTAGGGTAATGAAAATAGTCTTCTTACTATGATGATAGACACATGTCATGATACATTCATCCAAACCAACAGAATGTACAACACCACACTGAACCCCCCTATAAACTACAGACTCTGGGTGACGGCCCTGTGCCAATACAGGTCAGCCAACTGTAACAAATGTAGTGGTGGATGTTGGTGTTGGGGGGCTGTGCATGTTTAGGGGCAGGGAGTGTATCTGCGTACCTTCCTCTCAGTTTTGCTGTCCACCTAAAATGGCTCTAAAAATCCTTTGCCTTGAGGCAAATTACAACTTACATAAAGAGCAATGAGAAAGAGAAACATTTTTTTTTTTTTGCAGTTTTTGGCCAGGGCCAGGTTTGAACCCACCACCTCTGGTGTATGGGGCCAGCGCCCTACTCCTTTGAGCCACAGGTGCCACCCAGAAAGAGAACATTTTATACTAAAATGTATGGAATACAACACAAATTAAATTTAGAGGCAAATGTATGACTTTAAAGTATCTTCACTAAAAAAGGAAAGATTAATTTTTTTTTTTTTGAGACAGAACCTCAAGCTGCCCCCTTGGGTAGAGTGCTGTGGCATCACAGCTCACAGCAACCTCCAACTCCTGGGCTCAAGTGAGTGTCCTGCCTCAGCCTCCCAAGTAGCTGGGACCACAGGTGCCCGCCACAATGCCTGGCTATTTTTTGGTTGCAGCCGTCATTGTTGTTTGGAGGGCCCTGGCTGTATTCGAACCTGCCGCCTTAGGCATATGTGGCTGGCGCCTTAGCCACTTGAGCCACAGGCGCCAAGCCAGGAAAGATTAAAATTAAAGGAACTTGGAAAAATTAAAAGATCTTAGATTCATATGAAAAAATTAGAAAAAAAGGGACAAAAGACAGTAGGAAGAAAAACCACCACAATAACTAAAATTGTAATGTCTTTAACTAAAGACATTAAATAACAGTAGGAAATTAAAAACTCCCAAGCTGTGTCTTTGAAGAGTTCAATAAAATCAACTAAGTTCCTTGTGAGGCTGAAGGAAAAAAGAAAGCAAAAATATATAAGATTGGGAATAAGAAAGTAAACAATCACATGTACAAAATAAAAGAATTGCAAGAGAAATATACATACAACATGACATTTTCTAATTTGAAAACCTATTAGAAACAGATGACTGCAAAATATAAATTATCATAATTTACCCCAGAAAAAGTAAAAAAGCTGAATAGTCCAATTAGATGACAGTAGACACGTGGTTTAAAATCTTATAGTACCACATCATATGCTAAGATAGTTTCATAACTGAATTCTCCACTCACCCTTAAAAGAGCAGGTAATTCTAAAGTTACTTATTTCAGACCATAGCAAAATATAAAATGAAAATAAATTTATTTTATGGAATCTAAAATAACTTGAAATATCAACAGCTGATTAATGTAAAACAAAAACCTCCTATGTACCAAACTCATTCATAAGACACACATTCTAAATAAAATAACAATAAATAGAACCCAATCACAAATCAAAAGAATATTTTGACAAAATAGTTATTTTGAAAGATCCTAACATTATTTTAGTAGGCACTGTGTATAAAACTCAATCATTTGCAGTAGACTGATATCTTTAAAATACTTAATTTTTTCACCCTGAATATGAAATTTCCATTTACTTATGTCTTTAATGTCTTACATATGTGAATCTCATATGTCTTTTGTTTGATGTAGTCACTGGCACCTTTTAATGGGTTCCTTTCCCCCCTATTTTATTACTAGCACAGTATATTAAAAATGTAAAGTTAAAAAAATTTTTTATTGAATTATAACTGTATACAATTATGGGGTACAGTATGCTGATTTGATATATAATATGGAATGCTTAAATTTGTTGTGGTAAGATATTCATACTATACTCTTAGTAGTTTTGAAAGGTACCAATGCATTACGCATAATAGGTGAGGTCCCATCAAATACCCTCCTTCCTCTTCCCTTACCCTCCTCTCCCCTGCTTCTTTTTAGTCTATAGTTGTGAAAAATATAAAGTTTTGATGTTACTCTATTTAGCCACCTTGCTGCACCACCTAATAGTTTACGGTGACCAGATTTTAACATCGGTAAGGCGGGACAACATGGCCAGGGGCAGAGTGAGCGGGGGCGGGGCAGGGGACGGGGCAGGGCAGGGCCTGACAACAATGCAAACTTTGATAAGCAGTTCTTGATAATCACTTCTCAGCAATTATTTGTTATTATTACAGTTTAACATTATAAAATTAACAAAAATAATATAAAACTCATATTCTGGCGAAATAGCCACATGGCAGCCGAAAACCATATATTCCCTTCTTGTTCTCCTGCCGGTTTGTGCATTCTTTCCAAAAAGCAGGACTTTTTAAAAACGCCCCGGGAGGGGGGACAAATTGTTCAAAAGCAGGACTGTCCCGCCAAAAGCAGGACATCTGGTCACCCTATAATAGTTTCATCACTTCATTCTCTCATACTTTTTTTTTTTTGGAGACAGAGCCTCAAGCTGTCCCCCTGGGTAGAGTGCTGTGACATCACAGTTCACAGCAACCTCCACCTCCTGGACTCAAGCGAGTCTCCTGCCTCTGCCTCCCAAGTAGCTGGGACCACGGGCGCCTACCACAACACCCGACTATTTTTTGGTTGCAGCCATCATTGTTGTTTTGGTGGGCTGGGGCTGGATTCGAACCTGCCACTTTAGGTGTATGTGGCTGGTGCCTTAGCCACTTGAGCCACAGGCACCGAGTGTTATTCTCTTAAACTTTGTATAAAGTAAATCACATCATTTGAAAATATTTTCACTTCTTCCTTTCCTAATTTTTTTTTTTTTTTTGCAGTCCCCTTGAGGTAGGCATACTCTTTGCTACCGATGTTCAGACTCCAGCACTTAGCGAGGAAGCCCTTGATGACTTGGACCTCAGCAGCAGAGAGCAACCGTCCAGTGTCGGGAGGAGATGCCAACTGTGACTGCAGCTGGCCCAGGGACGGTGGCCTGTTGCTCGCCATCTCCTGCCGCCTGGTGGTGAGGATCGCCAGCAGCACACTCTGCTGGGCCGTCTCCACGTCTCCACGGTCTCCAACTGCAGCCGGTCCTGGGCCAGCTCCAGCAGGAGCAGTGACGTCCAGCCGCTGAGCACCAACACCAGCTACTCCTCCAAGGGCGCCTTTCCTAATTTTTTATCATTTTTCTTTTAGTATTGCATTGGCTAGAAAACCTCACACTATGCTGAGTATTAGCAATGAAAGTAGATATTCCCATTTTTCCCTGACATTTTTCTCTTCTTGTGCTATTTTTATCAGGTCTTACGGGCATTCTAATAGTATAAAATGAGTTGAAAAACTTTCCTCGCCCCTCCTAACCCCCTACCATGCTATAAGAGGATATCTGGAACAGCAAAACAGACAAGTGAAAACTGCAGCTTGATGAAAGCATTCCAGGCAGGAAAGACAGCATGAGCAGAGACACCAGAATAAAAAAAAGCACAAGTAGTACTCAATTTAGGATGTAAGATTTCTTGGCTCAAACTGGTAGCAAATTAATCTGCAAAGCACATCATTGCTGAAATACTTTTATTTGCTCCTAATGTTTTTTAACTTATAAAGAAAAGAGGTACATTCGGCGCACAGTTCTGCATGCTGCACAAGAAGCATGGTGTTTAGCCAGGTGTTGTGGTGGGAGCCTGTAGCCCCAGTTGCTTGAGAGGTTGAGGCAAGAGAATTGCTTGAGCCCAAGAGTTTGAGGTTGCTGTGAGCTATGACGGCACAGCACTCTTCCGAGGGTGACAAAGTGGAACTCTGTCTCAAAAAAAAAAAAAAAAAAGAAAGAAAGAAAAAGAAAAAAGCATGGTATTAGTACCTGTGTCTGGTGAGGGTTTCAGACTGCCTCCACTCAGGGCAGAAGGTGAGGTATGTGCAGAGATTAAAATGGAATTGAGAGAAAGCAAGAGAACTGATTTACTCCTAATTTTATTTTCTGTGACAAAGTCTCACTTTGTCACCTGGGCTAGAGTGCCGTGGAGTCATAGCTCACTGAAACCTCAAACTCCTGGGCTCAAGCAATCCTGCTGACTCATCCTCCTCAGTCGTTGGGACTACATGCACCACTACAACTGGCTGATATTTCTGTTTTTTGTAGAGACACAGTCTTGCTTTTGCTCAGGCTGGTCTTGGAACTCTTGGCCTTCAGCAATCCTTCTGACTCAGTGTCCAAAGAGCTACAGGTATGAGCTACCATGCTTGGCTCTACTCCTAATTTCATATAGGGAATAGACTCCAAACCCAAAGAGCTACAGGTATGAGCTACCATGCTTGGCTCTACTCCTAATTTCATATAGGGAATAGACTCCAAACCCTTCAGTCTATCTTGGTCTGTTTTCATTGCTATGAAGCAGTGATTTTTTTTCACACTGGTGTGCTATAAGAGGATCTTAGGTGTGTTGAGAAAATTTTTAAAGATTATTAATTAAATTATTTTAGAAGGAAGTTCAAAGCAGTTTGTTCTTTTTTTTATCAACATAAGTGTGCTGCAGAAGTTTAGCTACAGGTTCAAGTGTGCTGTGAGATAAAAAAGGTTGACAAACACTGATATAAAGGAGTACTTGAAGCTGAGTAATTTATCAAAAACTTTATTTGGCTCACAGTTCTGTGGGCTGTACAAAAGGCATGAGCTAAGATCTGCTTCTGGTGAGGGCCTCAGGAAGCCTCCACTCACAGCATAAGGGGAAGGGGCACAGCATCATGTGGTCTGAGGAAGGTAGCAAGGGGTGTGTGTGGTGCAGAGCTCTTTTCCCCTTAGGACCAAGGTCATCCATGAGAGATCTTCCCCATAACCCAAACACTCCCCACTTGGGCCACCTCCAATGCTGGGATCAAATTTTAGCAGGAGATTGGGAGGAGACTAATATCCAAACTACATCTGTCTGCGTTCCAGATCCTTCCTGCATTAATCTGTTTTACAATTCAACCTATATTTCATTGTCTGTGATTTTTCTTTTGCCTAGAATGTTGTCTCTGACAGTCTATGATGACACATCCAAATCCTACCCACTTTTCAAGGGACTAGCCCAAATGTCTAAGGAAATATCTTCTCAGATCCAACTGAACTAAGCTTGAATTCACTTGCACTGTAGCTATTTTTGGTCTACTTAAGAACTTTGGCAGCTGTACTGAGTTGGTTAGGGTCACCCTCAATATTCATGTCCTCTCCAAGAACTTCACAATGTGACCTTATTTGGAAATAGGGTCATTGCAGATGTAAGCAGGTCATACTGGAAGTTAGGCCTTTTATCTAATAGGACTGGTGTCCTTGTAAGAAACAGAGACAAAGGCAGACACAGAGAATACCATTTGACAGCAGAGGAAGAGCATAAAGCAGCGCAGCAGCTACAAGGCAAAGAACCCCAGTGATTGTTGCCTACCATCAGAAGCTAGGAAAAGGTAAGAAAGGATTCAACCCAGAGTCATGGTCCTACTGCAGCCTTGATTTTAGAATCCTAGACTCCAGAAAGCAAGAGAATATATCTGTTGTTTAAGCCATCCAATGTGTGGTAGTTGCTTATGGCAGCTCGTGGAAAACTATTATAAGGGCAATATTAATTTCTACTTTATCTTCCTAGTTTCAAGAGTACCATGTCCATAGGAGAATTCAGGCTTTCAACCACCTCCGTGGTAAAAGAATGGCTGAGCTTCCAGCAGCAGTAGTCAATAATTACTGCAGGCTCACGAGCTCCGGAAGCGAGATGATGCATGCCCAGTGGTCAGTAATGGTGAGATGAGTGGCTACGAAAATGGTAAGAAACCAAACAGCACAGGGGCATGGGAGCAGATGGGGAAACAAGGGCACCTGCTGGAAAGGAGCCTCAATATCCCGGAGGATGTCTGCGTAAGAAGGAGGGAGTTCTTTTTTTTTTTTTTAAACATCTTTTTAAAAAATTTTCTTATAGCATAACTATGTACATTAATGCAATCATGGGGTACAGTGTGCTGTTTTCATATACATTTTGAAATACTCTCATCAAACTGGTTAACATAACCTTCATGTCATTCTCTTAGTCATTAAGACATTCATACTCTGCTTTTAGAAAGATTCACTTGAACCCTTGTAAGATAAACCATATAGGTGACCCCACCAATCACGCTCCCTTCCCCATCCACCTCCTCGCCTCCCCTCTCCCACCTCCTTCCCATATTCTAAGGCTATAATTAGGTTATTACATTCCTATAAAAGTTATGAATTAGTTTCAAAATAGGACTGTGTACATTGGATACTTTTTCTTCCATTCTTGAGATACTTTACTGAGAAGAACATTTTCTAATTCCATCCATATAAACATGAAGGAGGTAAAGTCTCCATCTTTCTTTAGGGCTGCATAGTATTCCATGGTGTACATATACCACAATTTATTGATCCATTCGTTGGTCGATGGGCATTTAGGCTTCTTCCATGACCTAGCAATTATGAATTGGGCTGCAATAAACATTCTGATACAGATATGTTTGTTGTAATGTGATTTTTGGTCTTCTGGATATATACCTAATAAAGGAATTGCAGGATCAAATGGCAGGTTTATTTTTAGTTCTCTCAGTGTTCTCCAGATGTCTTTCCAAAAGGAACAAATTAATTTGCATTCCCACCAGCAGTGTATAAGTGTTCCCTTTTCTCCACATCCACACCAACATCTCTGGAAACTAACATCTTATAGCCACCTGATCTTTGATAAACCAAACAAGAGCATACACTGAGAAAAAGAATCACCATTCAACAAATGGTGTTGGGAGAACTGGATAACCACATGCAAAAGACTGAAACTGGTTCTGTACCCCCCACCAAATACCAGAACTGATTCAAGATGGATAAAAGATTTATGTCTAAGGAATGAAATGATAAAAATCCTAGAAAAAAGTGTGGGGAAAACTCTCAAAGATGTTGGCCTGGGGAAACCCTTTTTTTCTTTCTTTTTTTAAATGTGCTGATTTTATATATAATTTAGAATGGTTACATCAAACTGGTTAACATAACATTTACCTCACTTATTTGTTGTGTGAAGACATTTACACTCTACTCTTAATAGTTTTGACATGTACCCTTGCATTGTGCACATTAGGTTTTATGAAGAAGACTGCCATGACAGTTGCAACAACAAAAAAATAAATAAATGGTACTAAACTTAAAAGCTTCTGCACAGCCAAGATAAGACCCCACAACCAAAACAAATATACAACCTTCAGAATGGGAAAACATATTTGTATCTTATGAATCCGACAAAGGCTTGGATCTACAGAGGTCTAACCAGGATTTACAGAGAACTCAAATTAATCAACAAAAAAAGAATTAATAATCCCATCTATCACTAGGCAAGAAGGAGGGAGTTCTTAAGGACCTGAGAGGCTGCAAGCAGCTCTCCAAGCTTGGCCGAAAGGCTCCCGGCCCTCTCCCCACTCCCTACTGCCTACTGCCTATAGCACCGACAGGAACCAACTCTGGTACCAGCTTCCCCGGAATCGCTCAGCGAAGGTAGCAACAGCCAACCGGATCATTCCAAGGCGGAGCACTGCGCCTCCACGTGCCTCTTACGACACACCGTCACGGGAGGCGGGACTTCCTCCCTACGCCCAGGAACCCAGAAAGGGGTCTTTTCCGGCGGAAAGAGAACAGAGCTGCGGAGATGTGGCCAGCGGACCGCGGAGGGTTGGCTATCCTTTGTCGCGTGGAGTAAGGATTGGCTCATGTCACCCCGCGCGGCGGGTGACACCGGCGTCTTAGTAGGCAAGCTGGCGTGTCGGGCTTTAGGGGGTGCGTCAGGGAGCCGGGGTAGAAGGGAGGTCCATCATGTTGTCAGCGCACCAGCGACCTGGACCTCGTTCTTAGCGTGCTTGGTCTTCTCGACCTCTTTTGAAAAACGAGTTTGGTAGCCAATGGAGCTGTGGTGCATATAAATATAAATGGGGAAGGGAGAAGTTCTCACTCAGAGTGGAGTTTAAGGAAAAGAACTTCAACTTTCACATAGGTGATGTGATGCTATCCTGGGTGGCATAAGGAGGGCCTGTGCAAACTCAGACATTCTGAATCGGTGACCCCTGAGGCAGCAGGACTTGTTGCATTAATTTTAAAATACACGTAGGGAGTGGGTAATTTTTAAGCTTCCCGAATCTGCCTGCAAAATCATCTGGTGTTAGAGGAGAAACAAAGCTGTTGTGATCATCGCCCTAGTTTCAGCTTAAACGGAAGCATAGTGAGAGAAGAGAGGCCAAAAGTCAACCAGCTTGTTTAGTGACAGAGCCGGCACTAAAAGCGCGATCTTCTATTCCTGTCAAAAATTCTTTCCTCTACCCCATACTGTCTCTTTGGATTGTGAAACAATTTGTCTTTTGAGGGTGGGGAATGAGGAGGAGAGAAAAGGTTGGTGACGTTTAGATACAACACAAATCCAAGTCGTTATGTGTCAGGAGTTAGAACTGTCAGTCATCTACGTTTTCCATACTCTATAGCTGTCACTTTGTCATGTCTTATTCTGCATTACGTATGTAATAACAAAATGTGAAGATGGAACTATCATTACGTGTTACATACTTTTACACAGAAAGTCCCCTTAGAAGACTTAGATCTGATTGTTTATCTGAGCTCTCTCTATGATTATTTGCTGTAGTAACTCGTGGAAGTTTATCCAAAACTATCTGAATCAAAAACCAATTATAAGAACTTGTAAGTTGCCCCCAAGTCCAGGGAGAGACGCTGTAGAGTGTACTGCAGTCAAACTCCAGCTGTCTTCTTAATAGTACATTTGGTGCTTGTGCTGTTTCAGTGCATTGCACATTACTACTGTCATCTTTCTCATGTCATGAAATGGGTATGCGTTGTTGGAAAGTGCCAAGCCTGTGAAGAAAATAAGTGACCCTAAGAAGTCTAGAAAACATCCTACACATTAGCAAATGATGAAAAACTGGCATCATGTAGGGGAAATCTTATGACTGATCATCAAGATGTTCATTGTAGGGAAGCCATGAATACATAAACAATTTTCAAACTTTCTGGTTTCAAGACCCCCTTTAAAATTATTGAGAGGCTGGTAGTGGTGGCTTATGCCTGTAATACCAGCACTTTGGGAGGCTGAAGCAAGAGAATTGCTTGAGGCCAGGTGTTCAAAACCAGCCTGGGCAACATATTGAGACCTCATCTTTGCAAAAAATAAGAAAAATTAGCAGGTGTGGTTGTGTGCACATGTAGTTCTAGCTGCTCAGGAAGCTGAGGCAAGAGGATTGCTTAAACACCCAGGGATTTAAGGCTGCAATGAGCTATGATCATGCCACTGTACCCCATACTAGGTGACAGGGTGAAACCTGTCTCATTTAAAAAACAAATTATTAAGGACTCTGAAGAGATTTTGTTTATGTAGATTATTTATACCAATATTTATGTCATTAGAAATTAAAAACTGGGGGTGGTGCCTGTGGCTTAAAGGAGTAGGGTGCCGGTTCCATATGCTGGAGGTGGCGGGTTCAAACAGCCCTGGCCAAAAACTGCAAAAAAAGAAAAAGAAATTTAAAACTGAGAAATGCTTTTAAATACAAGAATCTATAAGCACACATTCCATTAGTTGTCAGAGTGATGAGAGGAGAAAGGGCAAATAATGTCTTTTTTTTTTTTTT
>NW_003852406.1:35512535-35530516 GCF_000181295.1 Otolemur garnettii | reverse complement strand
TTTTTTTTGGTTGCAGCCGTCATTGTTGTTTGGCAGGCCCAGGCTGGATTCGAACCCGCCAGCTCAGGTGTATGTGGCTGGTGCCTTAGCTGCTTGAGCCACAGGTGCCGAGCCCCAGTTGCATTTCTTAAGAGACAAGGTCTTCTCATTCTTTTGCAGTGCAGTGTTGCAATTATAGGATACAATAACCTCAAATGCCCCAGCTTAAGCAATTCTCCCACCTGAGTTTCCTGAGCAGTGGGGACCACAGATACACACCACCACACCTGGATGATTTTTTTTCTTTTCTCTTTTGGTAGAGATTGGGATCTTAATATGTTGCAGAGGCTGGTCTCAGACTCCTGGCCCTCAAGTAATCCTCTGACCTCAGCTTCCCAAAGGGCTGAGATTATAGTCATGAGCCACCATACCTGGCTCCATGGCCTTTTTATATGGCTTCAGACAGTGGTTTAAGACAACTAGAGAATCAAGGGCTAAGAAGAGAAAACTACCAGTTCATTGGATTTAAACATAAACAAGCCAAAAGCAGTCTGCTGTACTCACTCCCTTGGCCAACTAAATCACCTTTCCCTACCAGAAACCTCAGCATGTTATAGCATCCATCTTCTAACTCCTTTCTCTCTCTTCCAGAGTTCATGACTTTCCACTGATAAGTTAGTACATAGACTATTACTACTGAGTTTGTAGTTGTTAAATGAATGAATAAATAATGTTTAAAATGCCTTAATTTTGTATAGAAATTGTTGGTAGATAGGTAGATAATATGGTTATTTGGGAAACTGAAGGACTAGGAACATATATTTGTGATTTAATGTAACAGAACATGGCCAGGTTCAGAGGCTCACACCTGTAATCCCAGAACTCTGGGAGGCCAAGGCAGGAGGATCACTTGAGCCCAGGAGTTCAAGACCAGCTTAAGCAAGAACGAGATCCTGTCTCTACTAAAAATAAAAAATTAGCCAGTCATTATGGCACATGTTTGTAGTCCCATCTACTCTGGAGGCTGATGTAGGAGGATCACCTGAGTCCGGGAGTTGGAGACCAGTCTGAGCAAGAGTCCAGGAATTTGAGGTTGCTGTGAGCTATACTGATGCCTGGGCAACAGAGAGACTCTGTCTCAAAAAAATAAATAATAAAATAAAATAATGGAATATGAGATCCCACTACTTGAAAATTCTAGCCATTCATCACCTTTTTAGAAAGAATAAGATTTTAGTAATAGGGGATGCCTCCATCTTATTTCTACCTGTCAGGTAATACATAAATTTGGCCAGAGTGGTTTGGGGCAGGTGCTTTAATTGTTGCTTTCTATCACATGTGAGGGAGCTGCTCCCATTTTTAAAGACACTTGACATTTGAGAAGGAATTACTTGTGATCTGTGTAAGTCCCTAAGTTTATTACCTTTATAGCATAGAATTTTCTCTAAAACTAGCAGATATCACATAGTCATGTTGTGCTGTAAAGGTAAGACAGATAGTTAAGCAGTGACCAAGGGGGTGGCTTCCATTCACTAGTCTCCAGGGTAGGTATTCAAATCAATTTTTTTTTCTTTTTTTTTTTTTTGCAGTTTTTGGCCGGGGCTGGGTTTGAACCTGCCACCTCTGGCATTATGGGGCTGGTGCTCTACTCCTTTGAGCCACAGGCACCACCCTCAAAGCAAACTTATAATTCACAATTTCTTCCTCTATTTTTTTTTTTGGTAGGGACAGAGTCTCACTTTATCACCCTCAGTAGAGTGCCGTGGTGTCACACAACTCACAGCAACCTCCAACTCCTGGGCTTAGGCGATTCTCCTTCCTCAGCCTCCCTAGTAACTGGGACCCCAAGTGCCCACCACAACGCCTGGCTATTTTTTGTTTCAGTTTGGCCAGTGCCAGGTTTGAACCTGCCACCCTCAGTATATGGGGCTGGCGCCCCACCTACTGAGCCACAGGCACTGCCCCAATTTCTTCTTTTTTTTTTTTTTTGAGAAAGAGTCTCCATCTGTTGCCTGGACTGGAGTGCTATGGCCTCAGCCTACCCCACAGCAACTTCAAACTCCTGTGCTCAAGTGATCCTACCCCCTCAGCCTCCTAAATAGCTGGGACTATAGGCACTCAGCACACTTGGCTAATGTTTCTATTTTTTGGTAGAGATGGGGGTCTTGCTTTGCTTAGAGTTGTCTTTTACTCCTGAGCTCAAGTGATCCTCCCACCTTTGCCTCTCAGAGTGTTAGGATTACAGGTGTGAGCTACTTAACCTGGCCATAATTCAGAACATTTAAAATTCACACGTTACAGCTCTTTGGGCTGTCTTAAGAATATTCACAGCTATAATAAATATTAAGTGTGAGTGTAAAAGGTCTCTTGCAGTGATCAGAAGCACATTCTAAACAACATTCATCTTTCCCACTTCCCATATCTTCTACACTCCCTCCTCTCTTCCCAGATGAGAAGTCACCAGAGAGCACCATTGATAACAGGGTCACATTCCTCAGCTGTTTTGGGACAGAAGAGAGGTTGATATTTTTGCTTCATATTTGTAACCTTCCCCTCTACCCACCAAGCACGCACAAATTTGAAAGCTGCTTTGCTTTTTAGTGAAGAGGCTTTTCCTTTGATTTGAAAGATAATTTGATTTCTCTTTTTCTCTTTTCAGGTATGTGAGCTCCCTGAAAGTACAAAGCAATTGTTTCCACGTTCTGATCATTCAGAGATAAGAATGCTTGCCTTTGATTTGTTCACAGTGAAATGGAGCAGACAAGTCAACAGTTACAGTCTGTCCACTGTGTGTTCTAAAAGAGGTGAGTGTGTGGCACTTAACTCAACCTGGGAGAGCAAAGAATTAGGCAGTGCTTCCAAAAGGTGATTTTTGGAAAAACTGCATAGGCATTAGGTGAACAAGGAAGGGAAGGTCCCATTTTGGTTGCCTAGGAAGTTGTGGCTGGCTTATGATTATAAATGGTGCAAAAGATAGCGTCAAGTATGCGTACAACAGCTTTTGTCAGAGTGACAGCCTTATTTTTAGGTAATGTTTCTTGTTTTTCTTTTCTCTCCCTGCCCCTTTCTCCCTTAATTAGATGGAAAGGAAATATGAGGGGGCAGAATAATAGGTTTGCCAAGAAATAATGTGTATAGCTAATAACCCTGCCTCTGAAAATCATGCCCCTCCTTTGTTAAAACGCACAGTGGGAAGGCTTTAGTTTTGTTAGTTGAGTACCTTCCCAGTGAATGGATTACATTCCTGTTTCCAATCCAATCTGTTTTAATTTAAGGGCATCTTTTAATGATGTCCTTAATCTTTGAAGGAAGAGGCTTAGGAATGAGAATGGGAGTGACAGCAAGATTAGAATCCAAGTTCATAACACAAAAACATTTTTATTGTCTAAGTGATTATGGGTTGTTTGAATCAGCTGTAAACTGTTTACTTTGTATAATTCAAATAAATGATAGTTTAATCCCACAGATTTAAGTAAGGTAAAATAGAACAGAAAAACTGCTTCTGTTAAAGTCTGGGAAAGTAAAGACAAAGCAGTCAGTGAGTTGGGCTTAATTTTTTTTCTGGGACTGGCAATAGCAGAAAACAACCAGTGAAGTAGTCAGACATGATATGCTTGAAAAGAGCCAGCACTCTTCAGTAGCAATTCTAACATTTAGGGCAGTGGCTGTGCCCAGGTCATGGTCACATACTCTTTTCTAGGAGACTTCCTAGGGACAGAAAAGATGCTGACCTGGGGTCTTCTTTTTTTTTTTTTGAGACAAGAATCTCACGATGTCACCCTCAGTAGAGTGCTGTGGCATTATAGCTCACAGCAACCTCAAACTCTTGGGCTTAAGTGATTCTCTTGCTTCAGCCTCCCAAGTAGCTGGGACTATGGGTGCCTGCCACAACACCCAGCTATTTTTTTGTTGTAATTGTCTTTATTGTTTGGCAGGCCTGGGTTGGGTTCAAACCCGCCAGCTCTGGTGTATGTGGTTGGCACCCTAGCTACTAAACTACAGGCACCAAGCCCGGGGGTCTTCTTTTCAAATAAAAAAGTCTTATCTTGCATTGAGATTAACCATTGATTATAGTGAAGCAAACATAGGAAAGAATTCAAATCTCTTGAAGCTTAAAGTTATAAATGATCTGTCCTTTAATATCTTGGTATGTTGAACAGTGTTTTAAGAGTTGGACTTGGTCATGTTCTTGTGGAGACTGAGGAAACAGAGTCCTTGAAGTCAAGTGACTCTGCTTTTAGCCTCCTAAAGGAAAAGGTAGATAGAACAGGTCTTGTTTGCAAAATACATTCAAGACCTACTTATTTACCAACAGCAATCATATACTTTCCTTTGTCTTTCTATGGAAAATAGGAATAGTAAGTTCATGGACAAGAAAGACAGAGAGATATAGTGAACACATGAGAATCTTATTCTACTAATTGATGGGAAGGTGACTGGAAATTGGAGAAGGTGTTGCATTAAGTTGAGGAGAGGACTCTTCTTATAGTGCAGTCTTCATAGAGTCCAGAAAGTTTTCTGGTGGCTGAACCTTTTTGCATAAACACCATATAGTCTCATTAACAGAGTGCCTTGTCACAGCAAATTGCACTGTGAGCATCTTCCAGTTATGAGTTGTGTATGATACACACACACACACACATATATACTTTTTTTTTTTTTTTGAGACAGTGTCTCACTTTGTTGCATGGACATAAGGGCAGTAGTATGATCATAGCTCACTGCAGCTTCAATTCTTGGGCTCAAAGTGATCCTTCTGCCTCAGCCTCCCAAGTAACTGGGACTACAAGCACCACCATTACCTGGCTAATTTTTCTGTTTTCTGTGGAGACAAGGTTCATGAACTCCTGATCTCAAGCAGTCTTGCCTCGGCCTCCCAAAGTGCTAGGATTACAGGCTAGAGACATCACACCCAACCAGCAATGTGATTTTAACACCCATTTTGGAAGACTGGAAGTATTAAGAAAAAGGCCCCATTGCCCATGCATTTGCTCTGCTTGATACTGATGGTTAAGTACATGCTTCAGAAATATTAAATTAAATGTAAATATGTGATTGTATAGCATTTGAACCAGCAGGAAGTCTAATTTCTAAATAAAAGACAATTTAACCAGAAACCAATGTAATTTTATTTAACCAACTTTACAATTCTATCTAATAAGGGTGCCTTCAGTTCTGAATACTGTGTTCCGCATTACTAAACCCATGTAAGTTTAAGTCAAGATGCTGTGGCTATTTTCCATGCTCTCCTTCCCTGGTTAAGGTGGGGAGCCCTAAGCGCACGTTCATGACCTGCTCTCGAGTTAGGAAGTGACACAGTAAAGCTAAGGAAAGAATAGAGTTTGGTATCTTTTGTTTTAACTGCCCAATGTTGGGGGTTGTGCCTACAGTGGTCTAATTTTTAAAAATCTTTTTCTGTTTTGTTTTTTAACAGATTTATCAGCAGGTTGCAGGTGAACATGGCCTTGAGGTAAATCCTTCCCCTTGTCGAATTTAGTTTCAGCAGATTATTCATGGCATTTTAAAGAATTAGAATATTTCACAAAAAACAAAAGTTCCATTTAGTTCTGTTACTGACTTTCTTTTTTTCTAAATAAATGAGAAGGATGTTTCAACAAAGGTTCTTTATGTGGAATAACTGGGATGCTTGCTTATCTGCCTTATTTAGTGGATTTTAAATGTCAAAGATAGTTTTAGACAGTTTTTGGGGTCAAATAAAAATTTTATTAAAACTTAAAAGTGTCTAGTTTTTTTTTCCATTTACCCATGTTCATATTAAAATATTCTAGAAAGCCTGTTAGAATCTTGAATTCAAATGTGCCATCTGTGTGATATCCTGTTTTCTACTTGGTAGTTTCTATTTCAGTAGCTGAGAGCTTTTTTGAGTGTACACACACATACAATTGTTTATAACTTGAACCATTTTTGTGCTTCCATGTGCTGTACCTTCCCTATTTCAGGGTAGTGATCCAGCCCAGCAGAGCAGATGTGTGTGGGGTGGAGCAGGTCTTGTAATGAGCTGTTGTTAGGGTGAGTTGTTAATTCAGGAAACTGAGCTGTTGCTTCTACCAGTAAGCAGAGTTCAGCAGGAGATGAGAAGTGTTCAGTGTGTTAGACTTAGCATATACTGGAAAACGGGAAAGTTTTAAAGTGAAACACCTTTTCAGTTAACATGTAAGTCAGTGGGTCTCAACCTTCCTAATGCCACAACCCTTTAATGCAGTTCTGTGGGTCGTGACCCACAGGTTGAGAACCGCTGACGTAAGTAATAAGATTAGGTCATCTCTGGGTTTAGAGAGAGGCATCCATGGGACATGAAACTGAATTGTCTCTGATAATTGCTTCACAATGGGAGTTCTCTGTAGCTTGACTTACAAGCTTTGAAAATGCTGTTTGTGCAGAGCTTAAGTGGCACTGGAAATTGAAACCAGAGAACCAGGAATGCAGCTGGCAGAGTTGGGTGACGTTCACAATGGCGTGGGGGTGGTGAGGCAGGACACCTTCAAGCCCGTTAGTGCTCAGCTTTGCGCTGTGGTAGGCTGATGTTTTGTTTTTAAATTGTTGTGCACTTGGAATATACTATATATTATTAGGTGCTCTCAAGCTTGTCATTAGGTCTCCCAGTCCTGTGAGACAAGTGTTTTTCCTCTTGTTTATTAAAGAGAAACAGGAGCTCCAGAAGATAAGGTGACTTTTCCAGAGTCATAAGGCAAAGTAGCTATAAAGCAATCGAACATATGTCTTCTAATTTCAAATCTGGTTCTTTTTACATTGTTGGACAGTTTATAGAATCAGTTGCAACTAATGCTTTCCATTTTACCTCCATCTATCTCCCAAGCTCCCTCTTCAACACACACACAGTGAAAGCACCACACGTATGTGTAATGTTTTCTGTTTTACCTCCCCAGGCTCCCTCCTCAGCACACACACAGTGGAAGCACCACACGGAGGTGTAGCTGCTGTAGTAGCAGGAGTGCTCCATTTCCCTCGACTTGCCATCAGGGCATACTTGCCCTTCTGTTTCTCACTGCCTCCCTCAAGGTTTACCTCTCTCCTGGTCATAGATCCTTTGCTGTAGAGAACCCTGGCATCTTTCATAGGGAGCTAGATGAAGATCTTCATTTATCAACAAATATTAGGTGTCAGCAGTAGCCCTTGGGGATCAAGTGATAAACAAAACAGATACCATCCCTGCCTTCATGGAATTAGGCATTATAGAGGTACTTTTAGAATTGGAAAGCAGCACGGGGGTGTTACAAAGACAGTGCTGCTCACTATGTACAAATAGAAGGGGAGAGGGCATCAAGAAGGGTATATGAGGTCCCTGGTTTCCTGGGCAGCCTCTGGCCTTCTCAAGTCTGTTCTTCATTGACCTATGAAAAGTGTACTGGCTGTTGGAGCCACTAAGGCTTCTCTCCTCCCCTGAGCTCTTTAAGTCTTGGAGACTCAAGAATCTCTGCATGTACACAAATAGACAAATACATTTTGACAACTTAAAAGACTTGTGTTCATTTAGTCTGAACCCTCATTTTACGGCCAGGCCTGGTAATGGTTACCCTAGCATCACATAGGTAGCAGTGCATGGAATCCGGGTCGGGTGAAATGAGAGCCAGCACACTTGTCTGCCAGTTATATGAGCTACAGAATGTACTGGCTGCATGTTGCTTGAATACAAAGGTTGGCCAGCTGAGGTGAGAGTGGCTGCAAGAGGCGTAGGAATTCAAGAGAGGAGACTGGACATCAGAATGGTCAGAAAGTGATAGACTTTGGCATGGAAATACCATTATGTATCTTTAGACACCCAGGGTTTTCCAAAGAAAAACAGGGATGTACAAATTGGTAAAGCTGACAGCTGAATGTGTACAGATGCTGAGAAATGTCCACATTGAAAAATGACAACTTTGAATTTTCATAGTCTAATAGAATGCCAATCTTCTTTGGGGGACATGTTATTCTCATATCTGGAGTTGTTCTGTTGTGCAGAAATTCATACTTATGCCTGAAAATCAAATGTTGAAATAAGAAAGCTTCAGAAATTCTGTAGATGGACTATTTACAGAACATTTCATATTAATTTTATTCATACTCCTATGATGTTATTTTCTTATATTAAATGACTACTAAAGTAATTTCAATAACTATACTTTATAAACTATAGCTCTTTTCTAAAATTTGTCCTAAGAAACAAACTCTGATTGTTCTTGAGCAACCTTCAACCTAAGAAATTTACATACCGTATATCATGAACTCATTTGCATCAAACTTAGCACAGAAATAGAACACATTTAAACAATTTGGATTTCAAGGCTCAAGCATTTGTCTCCTCTGTAATAATAATATTTGAAATGTAGTCTTTCCTCTGATAAGATGGACCTTTTGGCATAAGCTCTTCTGCACAAATACTCCTGTTTGTAAACTTTAAAACCGATAGGCTTTCAGTGAGCCTGTCACTGATCGATGCATGTGGCATGTGTACTAGTGCCTTTCTTTTTTTTTTTTGTAGATACAAAGTCTTACTTTATGGCCGTTGGTAGAGTGTAGTGGCGCCACACAGCTCACAGCAACCTCCAACTCCTGGGCTTACGCGATTCTCTTGCCTCAGCCTCACAAGTAGCTGGGACTATAGGCACCCACCATGATGCCCAGCTATTTTTTGGTTGCAGTTTGGCCAGGGCCAGGTTTGAACCCACCACCCTCAGTATATGGGGCTGGCACCCTACTCACTGAGCCACAGGCGCTGCCCTGTACTAGTGCCTTTTAACTAAACTCTTATCTTATGTGCTTTGAAAATGGCTGAAACCAAAACTAGCCACAGGAATTTCCTGAAGAGCTCTGTGTGCCACCATACCAGGATGAACACTTGGAGTACAGTCCAAATGTGTCAGGGCAAGCCAGCCTATCCCTGTCTCAGTTCACCTTATCTGATCTTTTCTTAACTAAGCAGCTGCTAGAAGCTGGGAGTCCTTCCCTTCCACCACTAATAGTCTAATACTAGAGAACAAAAAACAGGAGTCTAGGGCAGCACCTGTGGCTCAGTGGGTAGGGCACCGGCCCCATATACCAAGGGTGGCAGGTTTGAACCCGGCCCCAGCCAAACTGCAACAAAAAAATAGCCGGGCGTTGTGGTGGGCGCCTGTAGTCCCAGCTACTCAGGAGGCTGAGGCAATAGAATCACCTAAGCCCAGGAGTTGGAGGTGCTATGAGCTGTGATGCCATGGCATTCTACCAAGGGTGATCAAGTGAGACTCTGTCTCTACAAAAAACAAAAAAAAGAATCTACTAGAAGATCATATCCGAGGACACCATACCCATGTCCTCTACTTGTAATACATACTCCATCCTGCCAAGGCAGGATGCAAGAAGCTGCCTTAGCACTTGGCCTCTTGCCTGCACTTCTTTGTCTTTTGTCTCATGTTTCCAGCCCTCTTCTGTCTTCTCCTACTGCACACAAACTCTGAGGCAGCCTTTCTGCTCCTTGAGTTTTGCCCTTTACCTTTCTAAAGAAGAGGAGACTTTGTTGCCCTATAGTCTTACTTCAGACAGAATCCCCAAACTATCTGGCTTAGTGCATAGTAATCTTTGGAATCCTCAAACTGGGTCTGGGGCTAGTTCATTATAGTCTCAGTCTCTTAGGGGGGAAGAGTTGGTCTTCCCCCTCATGCTTAGGTATAGCAGATACGTTTCAATAACCAGGAGGGAGGATCGCGGTCAGAGAACACTGGATTCAGCAAGCCAAGGAGAGCCAGAGGCTCCATATTACAGAAAGCAGTATGGTTTGGGGGTTTCTTTTTTCCTGTTTTTTTTTTTGTAACTATGGCCTTCTAAGTCTGAAAGTTCTGTCCATTGGTTGGGCTTTGCAGGATTTCACCCAGGGTTGCCACGTGCTTCCCTCAATGGAAGCATGTATACACCACGTATGTATAGACCGAGTGTGTAGCAGTGGAAGCAAACTAGAATTAGGTGTGACCGTTAGGCCTCTTGCCCACATTTACTTGAAAAAATGGAATTAGGGCTTCAAATTAAACTATCCACTTAATAACACTGAAGCTGAACATAAATGAAAAATCAATTGCTTTAAGGTTAAGAATGCAGTCATTGGGGTTGGTGCCTATAGCTCAACCGGCTAAGGCGCCAGCCACGTACACCTAAGGTGGCGGGTTCAAATCCCCAGCCCGAGCCCACCAAACAACAATGATGGCTGCAACCAAAAAATAGCCGGGCGTTGTGGCGGGCGCCTGTGGTCCCAGCTACTTGGGAGGTGGAGGCAGGAGACTCGCTTGAGCCCAGGAGTTGGAGGTTGCTGTGAGCTGTAATGCCACAGTGCTCTACCCAGGGGGACAGCTTGAGGCTCTGAAAAAAAAAAAAAAAAGAATGCAGTCATTGGAGCCAGACTCCTGGAGTTTCAATCCAAGCTCTGAAGCCATGCTGGATAGATGATCTAACTGCTGTGAGGCATAGGTATCTCACTTGTAAAATGGAATAGTACAATTTTGAGAAGTAAATGAGATAATGCACCTAAGAGAATAGTGCTTGGCAAACAATGCTCTTTCCAAAGATCTTTCTCTTCTCATCGGGACTTCAGGGGAAGTGACTTTAATAGTTTGTGAAACACATGTGGGCCTTAATTATTAGTGAAAACCTCTCTATTAAAAGCAAATTTTAATCTTGGGTACCCAGATTTCCTTTTACCTTGATGATGTGAATGTGTGCCTCATGCACCAGGAAAGGCGGTTTGCTCCCAGGTCCTCCTGTTTAGGGACGTCTTCAAAGGCCACGCCAACTGTGTAGTCCAAAAACTCATCCACCTCCACCTCCCAGTAATGGCGCCCTCGGACCATGATCAGATTTCCCATGACAGCAACACACCTGTGTTTAGAAAGGGGAAGCATGTATGACTTGGGGTCCCTCAGGCCTGGCTGTGCAGGTGAGTGATGCCGACTCCTAGGTCAGTCAGTGGGTGTCTGTGAACATGGAGGTAGGTGCTTCCGGACACCTTGCTTTTAAAGCACCCTTGGCTCCCAGAGCTCAGCTGGCTGCTGCTGCAGAGTAGAAGAGGGTCATTGCACTTGTGGTGATGGGGGAGGATGAGACACTAAGCCAAACCAGTAGAACAGCTTCTGTTTGCTCTTAAAAGTAATTGGAGGCTCGGCGCCTGTGGCTCAAATGGCTAAGGCACCAGCCACATAATCCTGAGCTGGGAGGTTCGAATCCAGCCTGGGCTCGCCAAACAACAATGATGGCTGCAACCAAAAAATAGCCAGGCGTTGTGGCAGGCACCTGTAATCCCAGCTACTTGGGAGACAGAGGCAGGAGAATCGCTTGAGCCCAGGACTTGGAGGTTGCTGTGAGCTGTGATGCCACAGCACTCTACCCAGGGCAACAGCTTCAGGCTCTGTCTCAAAAAAAAAAAGTGATTGGAGGCTTTATTTGAGACAGGGTCTCACTGTCACCCATGCTGGAGTGCAGTATTGCAGTCATAGGTGATTGTAACTTCAAACTCCTGAGCTTAACTGATCTTTGTGCCTCAGACACCCAAGACTACAGATGTGCAGCACCATATCCAGTTTTTTTTATTGTTTTTTTAGAGATAGGGTTTTACTATTTTGCCCAGGCTTAAGTGATCCTCCCACCTCAGCCTCCTAAAGTGCTGGGATTAAAGGTGTGAGCCACCACACCCAGCACTGGGGCTTTCATAGCAATAATAAAGCTTTGACTTATTTGTTCATAAGGAAAAGGATAGAAAACACACATAATATAGCACAATCGAGGACACCATGTGCTTGAAGTTCACAAACTGGCCTGTACTTGATTATTGTACAAAATGACATGGGGGGGTCTATGAGGTGACCCTGATGTTAGGGATGACTTCAGGTAGAGGATAAGAATTCAGGTGGTGCCTGTGGCTCAGTGGGTAGGGCCCCAGCCCCATATACTGAGGGTGGCAGGTTTGAACCCAGCCCTGGCTGAACTGCAACAAAAAAATAGCCGGGCGTTTTGGCAGGCACCTGTAGTCACAGCTACTCAGGAGGCTGAGGCAAGAGAATCACCTAAGCCCAGGAGGTTGCTGTGAGCTGTAACATCACAGCACTCTACAGAGAGCAATAAAGTGAGACTCTTGTCTCCTAAAAAAAAAAAAGGATTCAGAGGCCATTCCAAGATGAGCTAAACCCCTCACAAATAGCAAAGTCTACCTCCAAGCTTACTGACAAAGGTCAGAGTGATGTTTTGCTCTACAACAGTAAACTCAACAAAGGAAGGTTTTCATTTAAAATCAGATTACATCAGTATCTCCAAAAGTGAATGTTCTACTTCCTTCAGGAGACTCCTCTGTTAGCCAGCATTTACGTAGCCACCCCACCATCCCTAGAAGGATTTCTTCAGCTGTTGTAAAAAAAAATTCCTCTTTACTCTCAAAGCCCCAAGTTCTGCAAACCAAGCAAAGCTCTGGGAAGGAGACTGTCACCTATCAAATTAAGTCATCTCTACATCAAGCTCCACATCCACATTTCCATCTGTTGTGTTTTTTCCTGTGGTTTTATAACTTTATTTGATGTGTCTGAAAATCACCAGTTAGTTCTTGTCCATGTTGACTGTCTATAGGTTTTTGAAAGTGGTAACAGGTACATAGGTAACCAAGTAGAGCTTGTTTGGTGAATCTTCATCTCCATTACATTTTCTGGACAAGCACATAGGGATACCGCATGGGACGTTCCTTATGCCTTTGCCCAGACAGCTTTGTTTGAATGCACACACCTGGAGGTCCCCCCCCCCTCTTTCATGGCAAATTTCTGGATCTCTCTGAGTGCCCTAGGGGCTGCTTCTTGAAGCCCACTCCATGGATGCATTTGTGAATGTTGATGGTGCATTCTTACCATCTCGTTGATGGCAGAATGGCCCTATTTCTTCCCACCACCCTTCTTGGCAGGAGCCATTCTGCAGGCCCAAGTTGGAAAGCTCCATTTATTATTTCAACTTCAGTCACGTTCTCATCCTGCTCACTTACCAAAGTTTGTGTTTAAGGTTTTTTCCTTTGGAGTTGATAGACTCATTATGTACCCAGTGACCCAAGCCAGAAAACGAAGACAAGAAAACACAATAGCTACAAACTCAGCTTCTATTTCAGGCGTCCTCAAACTATGGCCCACAGGCCCACCGAGGACATTTTATCCGGCCTGCAGGGTGTTTTTGCCACCGCTGCCTGTCCTGCTTAGCAGCCAACTCATCCTGGGGCCCACAGTCCAGCCCTCCAACGGTCTGAGGAACAGTGAACTGGCCCCCTGTTTAAAATGTTTGAGGACGCTTGTTCTAGTTTCATTCCAGCTCCAACCCTTAATAGCATTATGCCCTTGAGCAAATTACTTCTCTGTACCTCTGTTTTTTATTTTTGTTTATTTGTGACACAGAGTCTCACTCTGTTGCCCAGGCTACAGTGCCGTGATATCATAACTGAAACTCCTGGGGTCAAGTGATTCTCTTGCTTCAGCTTCCCGAGGAGCTGGGACTACAGGCACCCATCATGATGCCCACCTAACTTTTCTATTTTTAGTAGAGACGGTGGGGGTGGTGTCTCACTCTAACTCAGGCTGCTCTTGAACCCTTGAGCTCAGGCAGTCCACTTGCCTTGGTCTCCCAGAGTGCTAGGGTTATAGGTGTGAGCCACCATACCTGGCCTGCCTCAGTTTCCTTATTTATGAAATGGGATTGATAAAAGTATGGACCTCACAGGATTGTGAAGGCTGAATGAGACAGTCCATGTAAGGAAACATATCTGGCACTTGGTAAGAACTGTGTAAATACAGCAATATTATGGTCCCTGACACATGCCTTTAAAAAAAAATTTTAGTATTCTAGTATTTATTTAGGAAGTTTTACACCTCAGTTGTTGGTTTTATGTGCTAAGTAGCTTTGAGTCCCTTGACTCCTCTCATCCATCCCACTGCTCAGTTAAGGCCTCCACAGTCTCCTCTCTGCTCTCATTTCCCATCTGCCTTTCCCTCTCCCCCAGCTCACATCGCAGAGCGCGCTGTGATCTTTCTGAAATATAAATTTGATCCGTTTCCCTGCTTCAAATCCTCCAATAATTGTTACCACCTTAAGAATAAAATCCATATTTTTTTTTGGTATGGGACCTTTTCTGTCTTTCCTAACTTTCCACCTCTTCCCATTACAGAGCCCATTCTATGGACATGATAAATTGCCTATACCAGGTGTCCTCAAACTACGGCCTGTGGGCCACATGCAGCCTGCCTAGGACATTTATCCAGCCCACCAGGTGTTTTTGCTGCTGCTGCCTGTCCTGCTTAGCAGCAGACTCGTCCCGGGGCCCGCAGTCCGGCCCTCCAACAGTCTGAGGGACAGTGAACTAGCCCCGTGTTTAAAAAGTTTGAGGATCACTGGATAACCTCCAAATGAGATCTTTCCCACTTCTTCCATCTGTACTCGTATAATGTACTTACCTGACTTTTTGGCTTGAAGAACTATTTTAATCCCTCCAAACCCGGCCTCTCCAAGAAGTCTTCATCCTGCGGGCCCCTCAATGCCCTGTGCATAAGTCTGCCTAACTGTGTACCTTCTCCATGTGCATCTCCCTAACCTGAAGATCTGACTCTTGGCGGGGCAGGGACTGTCTGTCTCTTCATCTTTTTACCCCCAGTGCACATCAGTGTTTCACAGGGTATTATAGTACATTTTAATATCCTGTTACCTGAGTATTTTGGTAACTCAATCTGGCTGGACCACAAAAAGCCAAGAACAAAATAATGGGTGTTAAGAACTCCTAGGGAGGGTAACTGGTGGGACCACACCTACAGTGCATTTCACAAGGGTACATGTTAAATCTACTAAGGGTAGAATATAAATATCTTAACAACAACTAAGAAAATGCAGTGAATACTATGTTAACCAGTTTGATGAAAGTATTTCAAAATGTATATAAAACTAGCACATTGTATCTCATAATTGCATTAATGTACACAGCTATGATTTAATAAATAAAAAATAAAAAAGAACTCCTGTACTGAGCCTCAGAACCCATAGCACAGTGGTTACAGCGCCAGCCACATGCACCAAGGCTGGCGGGTTCGAACTCGGTCTGAGCCTGCTAAACAATGACAACTACAACAACAAGAAAAATAGCTGGGTGTTGAGGTGGGCGCCTATAGTCCCAGGTACTTGGGAGGCTGAGACAAAAGAATTGCTTAAGCCCAAGAATTGGAGGTTGCTGTGAGCTGTGACGCCACAGCACCCTACTGAGGGTGACATCGTGAGATTCTGTCTCAAACAAACAAACAAACAAAACTGTACTGCAAGGTGAGATGCTAGACCACCTAAGCAGAACTTGCAGAGAAAGCCAAAAACTGTTTTTGCAACTTTTAATGCAACACCAAAGACCTGCAAATGCTTGAGGCTGTCCAGAAACTGCCTTATAATTCACACAAATGAACAGTGAAGTAGCAGTGGCCTGGTCCCGGTGGATGTTTCCCCAGGACCAGGTGTGACCAGAACCCACCATAAAAATTGTCTCCGTGTTGTTTTTCAGGAAATCCTGTCCAAGAGGGCTTCCTGTGAGGGTCGAGGAGACCTTGGCGAAAGAGGCTAGAGTTGTGTCAAGTACAGAGGTTGATGGGTTGTAAAGGGCCCCAGAGGGAGGTGGGCTGCCCGGGACCTGTGGTCACAGGGGCCTACTGCAAAGCCCATGAGAGAAAAAGTTAGCTTTTTTGTTTTGTTTTTGAGACAGAGTCTCACTCTGTTGCCCCAGGCTAGAGTGCAGTGGCATCAAAGCTCACAGCAACCTCAAATTCTTGGTCTCAAGCGATCCTCTTGCCTCAACCTCCCGAGTAGCTGAGCCTATAGGCACCCACCACAACACCTACCTAAGAAAAAGTCAGCTTTAAACATTGCTCTGGTGTCAGTCCTGCAAAACCTTTATTGCTTCTCATTCTTCTCTATATTCTCCAGCCCTGGGCTGAATGGGCAGAGGAGGGAAAGGATAAAATTGTTTTCCTCTGAGAAAAGAAAAGAACTTTTATTGACAAGTGCAAATCCTTTTAATTTCAGGCCCAGAGACATTAAAATGAGACATTAAAATCAGGCCCAGAGATCAACACACTCACAACCTACTCCCCATTGGAGGTATGTATTCGTCTCCTGAAACTGCTACTGCCACAAGGTGGTGTAAATTAGCCTAATAACTCCCCACCGGACTCTAATCCCCACCCTATAGTGTATAGGCAATCTCTAATCCACATTATTTCCTAGGCTAATGAGAATTCCTAACAAACAACTTTGTATTAGCCCACTCTCGGCCCCCACCCTTGGCCTTTAAAAATGCTTTCCTCACATAGCTGGGTGCTGTGGTGGGTGCTTGAGTCCCAGGCACGTGGGGGGCTGAGGCGGGAGGATTGTATGAGCCAGGAGTTTTGGGTTGCTATGAACTATGATGATACGGCACTCTACCCGGGGTGACAAAATGAGGCCCTGTCTCAAAAAAAAAAAAAAAAAAAAAGCTTTCCTCGAAGCTGCTAACTGGAATTTATATGCAGGGCAACTTGAATCTGTCTATACTCCTGGGTCACGTTCCTTAAGCTTGGCCCAAATAAACAATATTGATTTTGCCTGCACTTCCTCCCCTTAGGTCGACACCTTTGCACCCTGCAAACTCCTGCTTTTTCACACTAATGCAACACCTGAGGCAAGTACAAAGGCCAGCAGGAAGTCAGGCTCAGAGGAGCCAACTGAGGGACTGTCCAGCACCCAGACTGGGAAGCTGGATGCAATTTTCCAAAAAGCTGCTCTTCCAGCACTCGTGGGAGAGCCCCTTCCCTTCCTTAGAAGATGCTCTTTGACTCTAAAAGCAACCTACCAGGAACGCTTTTTGCCCTTTCTGTCCTACCAGGAAGCTGGACTGCCACATTAAATGTTTAATTCTGGAAATTTAATTAGCCTTTTAAGTTAACCTCTGTTCTTTTTTTCTCCTATTGTTTTTTGTTACTTTCTCCTCATTTGAACTGTTTTCTGAGTCTTCGGAAAGAAGGAATAAATCATTTCAATAGCTATCGTACCAACAGCCAGCCAGACAGCATCTTTGAGTTTCCGCCCGTCAGGTCACACGTCCGTGCAAACCTTTCCCGCTCACTTTAGGTCAGGCTCCCTTCATCGCCAGTTTTCATCAGGAGTTTAGGTACAAGGTACCACAGTGCAGGACAGAGCACTAGGTAAGAGCTCTGTCCCCGCAAGAGCAAGGTCCTGTTTCTGCTCTCCGGCTCCGTGGGGGACCCACCTGCTTCCCGCCGGCACCAGCCGGACCTCTGCCTCTCGCGCCCTCCCTCCACCGGCCGGCACCTCCTTATTCATTTCCGGGATTCCCCATGCACCCTCCCAGAGGCTGCACCCGGTGTGCTAACCGGATTTTACCGGAGGAAGACTGCGTATCAGGGAAGTAACAAAACCTCCTCCTGAGCGGTTGACAAAGTACCTGGTAAAGCGCGCGCTGCTGGGGAGTGGCTCCCTGGCAGTGGTCTGCCTTTCGCTTCTGACGACTGTAAACCCATCTTCAGAAATGGCCAGCCAGGGATGGCAGGTGTCCTCGTTGAGGTGAAAGTAGCTTCCTGTGGGGGAGGGAAAACAGGAAGCCCCCCTAGCCGATTACTTTCCTGCTCCCGGCGCTCCACCTAGGGCAGAGCTGTCCTGGGCGTGCAGCCTCCTCTAAGACACAGAGGACGCCACCCTGCTTTGAGCAGCCTCCTAGTGAAGAAGATGGCAAGTAACACGCAGGGCCAGAGCTTATGTGTCTGCTGCTGAGCTAAGCAGTCAGCAAGTCCCATCTGCTTAAATCCTCACAATTACCCTTAGAAACAGCTGTTACTATTTCTCTTTTGTAGATGAGGAAACTGAGGCACAGGGTAGTTAAGAAATCAGTTGCCTCGGCTCCGCGCCTGTGGCTCAAGTGGCTCGGGCGCCAGCCACATACACCCAAGGTGGTAGGTTTGAATCCAGCCCGGGCC
>NW_003852406.1:35498209-35511944 GCF_000181295.1 Otolemur garnettii | reverse complement strand
AAAAAAAAAAAAAAAAAAGGAATTGAGGGACTTCTTAATGAACCCTTGGACAAAAGCTTAGCAAAATTTAATATTCATCTTGCAATTAGGGCACTGGAAGAAAAGGAAGGGGGCTAGAGTCATCCCCAAATCATGGTTAAAATAAAGCTCATCAAAAAGTGGAACAGGATAGAGCTAATAAGAAATTTAAAAATTACTCATTCTCTCTCAACAAGGTCTCACTCCATTGCCCAGGCTAGAGTGCAATGGGACCACATAGTTCACTGTAACCTTGAGCTCCTGGGTTCAAGGGATTCTCCTGGCTCAGCCTCCTGAGTAGCTGGGATTACAGGCCAGCACCACAATATCCAGCTAATTTTATAATTTTATTAAGTTAGGGTCCCCATTCTCCATTATTGTCTCTTCAGTTCCCATTCTGTCTCTTCTTGTCTCAAACTGTAGTTGAATCATCACCATCAAACTCTTCATAATTATTTTCACAAGCTGATGCTACTGGAAATTTTACCTGCTACCTGAGTTGACTGGTTAGGGGAGGCACATTCCCACTTTACAACTGCACAATGTATGGTTCTTACTTCCTGCTCACTACTGTGTTTCCTTGAAAATAAGACCTACCCCAAAAATAAGCCCTAGCAGGACTTCTATGCATTTGTTAAATATAAGCCCTACCCTGATAGTAAGACCTAGTGATGGGCGTGGCTATGCAGAGGATCTGCGTAGCCACACCATGCATTTCGGAGCTTTCAGAGCGGAGCAGTAAGGAAGACTGGAACACCTTTTATCTGCCACAGCTCCTTTCTCCGAGCCATTCGCACTTGCGCGGGTGCTTATGTGGTAACTGTGGTCACAGGCATCCTATTACACACGTGCAAATGGCTAGGGCAAAGGAGTTCACGCGTCACTAGCACCAGCCCCACCAACAAGGTCGGCTCCCCCTGTCAGGTTCCAGAAGATGACTTAACTGTATTTGAATAAATGTAGATTGTTGTATTATATTTAATAAAAATAAGACATCCTCTGAAAATGAGCCCTAGTGTGTCTTCTTGAGAAAAAATAAATATAAGACAGTGTCTTATTTTCGGGGAAACATGGTAGTCTCAGACAAAGATCACTTTTGAACATTTTTTGCTGATAGTTTTTTATAAATACACTCAAAATTTGAAGAAAGAGACAACTGAATAATATATTTTTATCGAAACAGCCAGAATTTGACATTTCAAAACACCAAGTCAGCACTAGACATCAGATGGGCCAGACTACTGAGGGAAGGCCCCAGCACAAAAGAAAAATCTGAGTCCTATGTCTAGCACTAATCCCTACCAGCTCTGGGACCTTGGGTGGCTACTTGTTTTTCCCATCTTTGTGAGAGGAATCCCATAGTTCCCCCTTATTTGGGGTTTCAATTTCCCAAGGTCAATTGCAGTTTCAGTTACCCAAGGTCAATTGCAGTCTGAAAATATTGTGTACAATAAGATGTTTTGAGAGAGACACCACATTCATACAACTTATTATAGTACATTATTATAATTATCCTATTTATTGTTAGTGTGCCTAATCTATAAATTCAATCTTAGGTATGTATGTACAGCAAAAAATATCCTACATGTAAGTTCAGTGCTCTCTGTGGTTTCATGCATCCACTGGGGGTCTTTTAGAATGTATCCCCCAATGATAAGGGGGGATTACTATATAAGTGGGAGCTAATCATGTACCTCTTTTCCTAGCATTGGAAATGAGGACAAAATGACAGAAGTCTCTCAGTGACAGAGCCCAGCTAAGGGACTGCTGTCCTCTTAGCCGTGGGCCCAGGCTCCCAGTATTTGCTTCTTTCATGCCTGCCCACTGGGCTGCCAGCTGGAGCCACACTTACTCTGAGAGGTGTGGGAGGAGCAACCTGGCTTCAGTGCACTTTGGCAAAGCTCTGAACCCAGAGCCACAGCAGTGCTCAGACAGCAGAAGATGTGTGAAGTGTTTCTGCTAACTCAAGATTTGGATGTGAGATGTGACAGTTCTATGACATGACAGTGGGTAAGCTGGAATTAGGGATGTGGGGCCAGGCAGGGCCTGGGAGGAGGCTGGGTGGTGCCAGGAGCAGGGAGATGAGTCAGAGCCAGTGCTCTTCCTGGGAATTTCACAAAGACCCAGCGCTAAGGCTGGTATTCAGCTGGTGTGAGGTATATGGGCCACCAGGTCCAGTGTGCCAAGCCTGTATCCTCTCATGACCTGAGAATCATGGAGAAAAACTTTTGAGTTTTTCTTGCCCAGCTACCAAATTGCTGTGTGTCTTGGGCTTCCCATCTATAAAATGAAACTACAGGCTTTCATCACCCTGAGCCCTTTCTAGGCCTGTTTTGCCATGTGTTCATGTTTACACATTCACCTATGTTCTAGTGAAGTCCCAGCAGCATTGGGGCTGCCACAGACGACCACTTTGGGTTGGGCACAGACCTTTGGTATGGACTGCAACAGGCTGACTCCTCTCGCTGGGCCCCCCCACGTTGAGGGCTCGCACACAGACCAGGTAGCTTTGCCCAGGCTGTAGCTGCACCAGGGACTCACAGGTTGGGATGCCCACGACAGATCTAAAGGGGGAAGCAGAGTTGCAGTCAGCCCAGGATTAGGACCCCCCTTTCAAAACTGGGGGGTATAACTTGCTCCCGTGCCCTGTCTCTTGATACACCACACACAATAGGGACACCAGCCCCATCCATCTCCCTGCCACGGCCTCTGACCTGCGGCTCTCGTTGCAATCCCACTCGTGTTTGTGGCCGTCTCCCTACCAAGCCCCCTGTCCGGTTTCCCCAGCACAGGGCTTCATGCACGTCTGACTGGTGTGTCCAGAGTCTGCACGCATGTGCGGAGTTTGTCTGTCCCTGTCTGTTGAGGTCATGACCTCTCAAGAACACTTCTGGGCACACAGAAGGCCCTTGTCTGTGTTTGTGACAAATGACACAACAGCTGAGAGGGTACACAAAGGCCCTCTGCTGTCTACTCTCTTGGGCCTGCAGGGAATACTCCAATTTAAACTGTCTTCCAGGAACATGAGCCGTAATTGCCTCTGTACTGCTGTTGTTACCAACCCCATGTCAGTCCAGTGGCCAAGAAAAATCCTCAGAGTGACACCTAGATGCAGACACAGCACCCTCACCCAGACAGGACCGCATCCAGTTTATCTCGGAGATGGCGGCTGCAGGCCAGAGGGACATTTTATTCATCCAGTAAATATGAAATGAGTTCTTTAGGTTCCGGGCACTATATAGGGAGGACCTGGCCCCTAGAGCTTAGTCTAGATGGGAAGAGAGGTTTTTCTTAGGCAGTCACTAGAAGGATAAGGTGGTGACTGTGATAAGTCAACAGTGAGCTGTAAGTCTGAGAAGGGGGTGACTTCTGAGCAGCACTCTGAATAATGATTAGGGGGGTAACTGGATGAGAAGATCGCAGAGGAGTCTCCCACACAGAAGAAGCACATGCAAAGGCCCTGTCACAGGAAGGAGCATGGAAAGTAGGAGAGACTAAAACATGACTGATGTGGCAGGGGCTGGAGGAGGGGAGCTGGTGTGTGAGGGTCTGCTGGGGCAGGAAGGAGAGAGCCTATATGGGAGTTCTGTCCTTTACTTTTGAGACAGTTTGACCTGGGTAGAGTACTGTGGCATTATCCTAGTTCACAGGAGCCTCAAACTTCCAGGCTCAAGCAATCTTCCTGCCTCTCCAGTGGCTGGGACTACTGGTACCACCACACTCGGCTGTCTTTTCTATTTTATTTTATATTTTTGAGACAGAGCCTCAAGCTGTCCCCCTGGGTAGAGTGCTGTGGCATCACAGCTCACAGCAACCTCCAACTCCTGGGCTCAAGCAAGTCTCCTGCCTCAGCCTCCCAAGTAGCTGGGAGCACAGGCTCCTGCCACAACGCCTGGCTATTTTTTGTTGTTGTTGTTGTTGTTGTTGCAGCCATCATTGTTGTTTGGCGGGCCGGGGCTGAATTCCAACCCGCCACCTTAGGTGTATGTGGCTGGCACCTTAGCCGCTTGAGCCACAGGTGCTGAGCCATCTTTTCTATTTTAAATAGAGACTGGATTTTGTCTTTCCTCAGGCTGGTCTTGAACCCCTGAGCTCAAGGGATCTTCCTGCTTTGGCCTCCCAGTGTGCTAGGATTACAGGTGGGTTTTGTCTTTTCTCTGGCAGTTGGCTGTTATGATTTAATTTGCACTGGGAAAATGATTACCTCCTCACAGGTCGTCTCACAGGACTAAGTAGCCCTCTGATTATTATGAGTTGGTCCCAGGTGTCAGGTACTCCTAAACTGTCAGCACAAATAGCAAAGGAAACCTAAACTATTAAGATGGTCAGAATCACTAGCTTGCAACCCCTCTCTTGTATGTGGCTGTGGATGCCTGCAATAGATGGCCAGATTCTTCTTTTTTTAAGAGACAGAGTCTCACTTTATTGCCCTCAGTAGAGTGCCGTGGTGTCACATAGCTCCCAGCAACCTCCAACTCCTGGGCTTAGATGATTCTCTTGCCTTAGCCTCCCAAGTAGCTGGGACCACAGGCACTCACCACAACACTCGGCTATTTTTTTGTTGCAGTTTGGCCGGGGCCGGGTTTGAACCTGCCACCCTTGGTATATGGGGCCATTGGCCTACTCACTGAGCCACAGGCGCCACCCAGATGGCAGATTCTGAGCTTGGCATTCAGCAAAGAAGAACCTGCCTCCCTAACAGGTGATATCAACCCCCGATTCCTTTCTCCAGATCCAGGTCAGTGCACCCCTGAGCTACACAGCAGGTCAACACCTGGGCATGGTGGCTGGTACTGTGCTGCTCAGCTGGTTCAGTCCTTTCCACGCTTTTCTGGACTGCCTAGTTGTCAGCCAGAAGCACATCCATGCTTCCTCTGTGGTGCACAGCTGCATACTCCTGAAGGCTGGGGTGAGCCCCTCCACCTCTGACAACTAGCGCTGAGCCTGTGCCTTCCAGACAGCCTCCTATGACAGATGTAACATTCTTTGTACATTGAGCTGCAAATTTTGCCTCATGCTTTTCCCTCTCTGCTCCCTGACTTTCAGCCACTTTCTCCAGGATAACCAGCTCACCCTTGCTGGGGCCCATGCCACGCACCCCTGTACCCAGAGTTGTCAGTGCTCAGTCTTTCCCGTCTGGTTCAGGCCTCCATTTAAAACATGTCCCCTCTCACCAGAGCAGAGCCTCACCTCCATCCCCATTATGTTTCATTACATTTCCCTTCCTAGCACTGCATTTTATATGTTGGTTTTCTTGCTTTTTGTCTATTTCCCTACTTGACTGTCAGCTCCATTAGGGCAAGAAATTTGTTTGTAGTTACCCAGGGCTGTGCACAGGACCTCGCACCAGCTAAGTGCTCCATTCTTGAATGAATGAATGGTTTGGGGCTTAAAAAGAAAAAGCAAAGCAAATGTGAGACTAAACTAACTTACATGTTCATTCATCATTCACCCTCAGTAATAACATCCCAGCTACTTACGAAAATGAGGCAACCTAAATGAAGACTCCTATGTGTCACAAACGTGACCACCTCTCTAGACTCACACTTCCTAAGCCATGTCACTGTGTCCGGTGCTCTTGTGACTCACTCAGTTACACCTGCAGCCTCCGGCCTTTCTGCCTGGGTCAGCTCCATGGTGTATGAGTCCACGGGATTCAGGTTCCCAGACTCCCAGCAAATCAGCGCCGCCTCCTCACAGCTTCTTATCTCTTTGGTTTTGATGATGGGGGGAGAAGGTGCTAAACGTGGGTGAAAGGGAGAGATGGAAAAATGTTGTGTTCATCTCCAGCCAGTTCTTTCCAAGCCTGGACAGTCATAACCCTCTTTCTCCTGCAAAAAGTTTCAGTACAATAAAAAGCAAATCAGAGAATTCCTCTCACATGTCCCTAGAGTGGAGGATGGTTGCGAGGCTCAAATGTCAGCGTGACAGAAAGTAGCAGTCTTTGTTTTAAGACCAGCCATGAGAACGTGTCCCTGTCATGCTAGGCATGTAGATTTGGTATATTAAATAAAAAGAAAACCACACAGCTCTTCCTGCCCTTCCAAATGAACTCAAGTGCACAGTCATGTCCAGAACCCCCCTGAAGAGCGGCCTGCTGCAGCACACAGGCAGCCCGTTACCTGTCATGTACACTGCGTGCTCACTCGGAGGGCTGGAGCCAGCTCTGTTATGAGCCGTCACCCAAAATTCATACTGTGTATTCGGCACAAGTTTCATCACTGAGCAATATGTTTCTTTGATGGTCACAGTGAACTCTGAAAAACAAGATGAGAATTCATCTCTACAAGTAGGCCAAGTAGATCCAAACTCATTGCACCAAGTCCCACTAAAGCAGATTATGAAAGTGGCTTTAGACTTCTCCCACCCCTGCATGCCTACCCCTCTGCAGTCAGATTCTGAGGCTCCTCCCATTAAGAGGTTCAGTCTTTCTTACTAGTCCTTGAAGCTGGGCTCAGCTACGTCACGTGCTCTGACCAGTGTATGTGCAGAGGCCTAGGAAGGGCTGGTGCACAGCAGCTCATTCTCTTAGTGCTGGAGACGCTTCCATTACCATGTGACAAGGCCAAGCTGGCCTTACGGAGAATTTGAGACCACAGGGAGAGAGGCCCCCACCACCCAAGTCATCCCATCAGAGCTGAGGCCATCCTAGACTATCTAGCCCTATCTAAGGTGGTCCAGACCAGAACTGTCAAGTCAACCTATAGAATTATAAGATATAGTAAGTGTTCATTATCCACTAAGTTGTAGGAGGATGGGGTGTTATGCAGCAAAAACTGATACCAGCTCCAAACGTCCCCAGAATCTTGCAAGGCAGTGAAAACTCATTAATCCACCCTCTAATATTCATTCCTTCATACCAAAATGGTTCTTTTAAAAGACCTTCCTACAGGGTTGGTGCCCATAGCAAAGTGGTTGAGTGCACTCAGGCTGGCTGGTTTGAACCCCAGCATGCACTCAGGCTGGCTGGTTTGAACCCAGCATGGGCCAGCTAAGCAACAATGACAACTGCAACAACAACAACAAAAAGATAGCCGGCGTTGGGGTGGGCGGCGCCTGTAGTCCCAGCTACTTGAGAGGCTGAGGCAAAAGAACTGCTTAAGCCCAAGACTTGGAGGCTGCTGTGAGCTGTGACGCTACGGTACTCTACTGAGGGCAACATAGTGAGATTCTGTCTTCAAAAAAAAAAACAAAAAAAAACAAAAGACCTTCCTACAGAGTGTTGGGCTGTGTCACAGTGGTGTCTGTCTGCAGGGGGTGCCAGCAGGATGATTTGTGGCCAAAGCCAGGGTTAAGTAGTCTGACTCCTTGGTCCTCAGCCTCCCTTTGTGAAAGCTCTGCCATCCCCAGGCCTGTGTCCTCTTTAGTCCCGATTCTGATCACCCTCACCCTCCCTTATCACTTCAACTCACTCTCATTTTTCTCAAGAATTCCCTTCCTTCCTGGCCAGAAGTAGAGGCCTCACCTTCTGGAGGTCAGAAGTGACTCACGTGGCCTGGTCACTGAGCAGGGCTCTGGGCAGGGAGCCCACATACCCAACCATCATCCTGGTTCTGCCATAACTCACTGCATCCCCAGGGCACCTCATTTCTTTCTGGGATTCAGTTTCCCCACCCATAAAACTGAGACCTCTAAGCCCATTTCCAGTAATCTCACTCCAACCTCATGGGCACAGGATAGGCCCAGCAGGCCAGTCTCAATCCCCGGATTTCTTCAGATGCTCAGCTGGGGCTCTCCTGTATCTGATCCTTTCACCTTGAAAAGAGCTTATTGATTATCAGTGGGGCTCCATCCCAGCCCCGACCTCATACCAGCCAGCCCCATTTCCTGGGCAGAGGACAGGCCAAGAGCTGCCCACAGTGAGGGCTGCGGGGAACCCTTCCTAGGAGCTGACTCAACCTGGGAATGGGGAGCTGGTCAGCAGCAACTGTTCCTGCTGCAAAGGCCTGCCCCTCACAGGGTCTGCACACTGACCCTAGTCCCCCTGTAGCACAGAGCTGCCATGAGAGGAGCCAGCCCAACCCTCATGTGCAGGACATGCCAGGTTCCAGCCAGGCCTCCCCAACAGGGGTCTCTTGGCTCTTCCTGTGCACACTGTGGCCTTTCTAGCTCTTTCTACCATGCCCACCTGCCACCCCACCCTCTGCTCTCTGTACAGACCCAGCCCATCTCCACCTTCCCAATTACCAGGGAGGCAGGGCACAGGCCTCTGAGCCTAGATCGTTACCATGAGCATATTTCTGACAGAGCCTCACCTGCTCGGTCCTTCCCAGGTGAGCTGTTCTGCACTGGCCGGTAGGACAGCTGGTAGCTCTCCACAGTGTCATCGGAGTACAAGCTCCAGCACACTCGGACTGAGGAACCCGTGGCTGAGTTGGGGGCCTGCGGATTTATCACTGGAGCAGAAGGAGCTAGCAAAGGAAATCAGAAAACAAAAATGAGGCGCCTTGAGTAGAGATGTGGGATGGGAGTGGCCCCTTTTACAGGACCATGGAACCCAAAGCATTCACAGCCTTTGGGAATGGAAGGGGCAGCCTGGAGCAGGCAAGGAAGGGAACAGACTCTCAGCCAGGAGCCTGCAAAGAACAACCTGTGTATCCATTCTTGCCTTCTCAAGTGCACATGACCATGGGGAGCAGGGTCAGTTGTTACGAATTGTCATGCGACCACCTGGCACGAGGAGGGAGAGTTGACCTGAGTGGAAAGGCCATGAAAGACGGGGAGAGGGACACAAAGAAAGACAGGAGCCGAGAGCTAGGCTGGCGTCAGGAGAGCAGACGCAGCTGATGACTGCAGCTAGCTGCTGAACTGTAGAAACAGCTTTATTTATACAGTATCTTAAGATCACATAAATCTTAACACATAGGGTAGAGATCAACCTTAAAGAGGAAAAACTGTGGGCTGGATGATATTGACGAACGTATGCATGGGCTATGTGACTTTTGGCAGGTGAAAACAATGTTAAGAGAGAAGTGGTGGTGGGGGGGTCACTCCCTGGCATTTCTCAGGCTGGGGGGGCCCCTGCTGGCCACTGCCCACTTTAACCTAACAATTTCCAGGGAAATCACATACACATCCCACAGATGGCCATAAATACCCACAGGTGGGCATACCCACAGACATACAGAATTATTCCTGACCAAATTACCCCCCAAAACTAACTGTACAGTTCCACATTTTTTTTTCAATTTTCTCTTATCACAGGGGCTTTCCTCACCTGCTTAGTTCCACTATCCCGCCCCTGTTTGAACCAGAGTAGGTGTGGTGGGGAACGAGGATTCCCTCACCTTGAATTTCCTTTTACATACTCAGGTTCACTGGGCGCCACATGTCAAGTACCAGCAAGAGAGAGGGACCTCTCTCCACTGGCTGAGGAGGGAGAGTTGACCTGAGTGGAAAGGCCATGAAAGACGGGGAGAGGGACACAAAGAAAGACAGGAGCCGAGAGCTAGGCTGGCGTCAGGAGGGCTGATGTAGCTGACAACTGCAGCCAGCCACTGAATGGTGGAAACAGCTTTAATTATAAAGTATCTTAAAACAACTGCAGGGCAGTCCCTGTGGCTCAAAGGAGTAGGGCGCCGGCCCCATATGCTGGAGGTGGTAGGTTCAAACCCAGCCCCAGCCAAAAACTGCAAAAAAAAAAAAGACAATTGCATAAATCTTAACACACGTAGTAGACATCAACTGTGTGCTTGTCAATAACGAGGTATGCATGGGCTACGTGACTTCTGGCAGGTGAAAATAATGTCGTTAAGGGAGGAGGGATGATTGGGGGTCTCTCCCTGACATTTCCCAGGCTGTGGGGAACCTGTAGGCCACAGGCTGCTTTTTACAGTCAGTGATGGGGACACAGGCTGGGATAGAGTTTGCAGGTCTTGCTCCAAGTTGTGGGTCCCTCTCTGGCTCTTCCATGGTATTTGAAGTGACAGAGCCTCCAGCATCACTGCACCGCTGCCCCAGGCCTGGAGTGAGCAGAGGGAAAGAGCCTGCAGAAGGGTGCTCTGGAAAAGAAGAGGGCACTGAACACCCATCTTCCATATCATGATCAGAGAAGATTGGGGTGTCCCAACTGCTTTTCAGGTCCAACTTCTTTAGAGTCTGTCTGCGAAGGTAGTCTTTCCTCTCTGCTGCCTCCAGCCCCGAGGATTCACACGCACCGGTGTAAGAACAAATGGTGTTTTTCCCCCATAGCTCTCCATGGCAGCACCTCTCCATCCCAGGGTCTTGAGAACATCCTTAGTTTTAAAATTTGAAATTGACCAATCCAGGTAAGAGCACAGCTAAACTGAAAGGAGCTTCCTTACCTGCAGCTCATTCTTTCCTTTCTGGTTAGGGCTGGAAGATTATGTGGCAGAGGCAAGGAGGACAAAGAACCTAGACCCCCAAATGACAAAGTCCAGGGGGCACAGAAGATGCCTTTCTATATCCTGTCAGAAACAGCTATATCTAGAGATGCAGTGTAAGAGGAGGGGGATGCTGGGAGCATTTAACCCGTCAGGAGGCACCAGGTGCCAGCAGGAGGGTGGTGATCTGCATAGAGCCTGGTCACAGAGCGTGAGGAAAAATGTCTCTCCCTCTTTAAGCACTGACATAATGGTGCCTTTCCTTCCCAGGACTCCGCTTAATCACGTGGGGAGCACCATCCCTAGATGGGAGAAAGGACCACCTAAGCAATATCATAGCTCAGTGACATCCCCCCTTGGCCCAGTGATTCTGAGAATGGCCCCTATAATTAAAGATATCGATTTATTTGTGATGGCAAAAAACCCTGGAAACATCCTAGCATCCAATAACTGAGGATTAAGTAAACAAAATATGTGGCCATTAAAGTGATCATGTAGAAGAATTTATCAGTGCAAGAAAATTACCCATCATAATTGTTTCGCCAAGAAAAGCAGATTACAAAACAGAATTCTTCTTTTTTTTTTTTTAAGAGACAGAGTCTCACTATGTCACCCTCAGTAGAGTTGCCATGGCATCACAGCTCACAGCAACCTCAAACTCCTGGGCTTAAGCAATTCTCCGGCCTCAGCCTCCCAAGTAGCTAGGACTTCAGGCACCCACCACAACGCCCAGCTAATTTTTGTTTTAGCAGGCCCAGGCTGGGTTCAAACCCACCAGCCCTGGTACATGTGGCCAGCACCCTACCCACTGAGTTATGGGCACTGCCCCAAATTCTTCCATTTTTATAAAAACAATTCTGTGCAAGGAAAAACCTAAAATGATATATGCAACATTGTTCACAAGCACATTGTTCAATGTTAGTGAAAGAGAGAGGGTGAGCAGTTAAAAAAATCTGAATTAGGTGGGGAAGGGGGAGACACTGGCTCACATCTGTAATCTTAGCACACTGGAAGGCTGAGGAGGGAGGACCACTTGAGCTCAGGAGTTCAAGACCAGCCTGAGCAAGAGTGAGACCCTGTCTCTACTAAAAATAGACAAACTAGCCAGGAGTGTGACAGGCCCCTGTAGTCCCAGCTACTCAGGAGGCTGAGACAGGAGGATTGCTTGAGCCCAGGAATTTGAGGTTGCTATGAGCTATGATGATGCCACTGCACTTTAGCCTGGGTGGCAGAGGGGGACTCTGTCTCACGAAGGCTATGTTAACCAGTTTGATGAAAATATTTCAAGTAGTATATAAAACCAGCACATTGTACCCCATGACTGCATTACTGTACTCAGCTTTTTTAAAAATTAAAAAAGGTTATAGTATTAACCTGAGAAGTAGACACAATATTTTTAAAGAGCTATTTAGCATCATGTCATGTGCTGTACACACATTATCTCATTTATTCTTGCCATATCCCTATGAGGTGTTATGACATCCATTTTACAGATGAAGAAACCAAGATCCAGAGAGGTCAGGTGAGTTATCCAAGGCCACAGTGTGAGGGAGAGGCAGAGTTAGGACTCTCACCAGCTCCATAGAATTCCGAAGCCCATCTCTTAACCTCTATGCTAAAAACAGCCACCCTGGGGGAATATAAATACATTTATGGAAATAAAATTTGGGCTTCTTATTTGGTGTGAATCAGGAAGCTGCACCAGCCATAAGCAGATGATGTTACAAGAATGCCTAGGCCTGTGGGCACTGGAGACTGAGGGTGAGCACTTAACTCCAGGAAGGTCAGCCTCTGTTCTCACAGGTACAACATAGGAAGTAGGAAGAAAAAAAGAAAATCATTTCTAAATCTTCATGGTTTTTTTTAGACCGTGAAGTTTCTTACTCAAAGTTCAGGGAGTCTTGAAGATTTGCTCCAATATCATGTCATCTATAAACAGAGGCAATTTACTTTTTCTCTTCCAATTTGGATGCCTTTTAGTTATTTTTCTCTTCCCTAACTGCCCTGACTATGACTTCCAGTACAGTGCTAAGTAGGAGTGTGGAGAATAGGTACCTTGCCTTGCTCCCCATCTTACAGGAAAAGCTTTTCACATTTCACCATTGAGCGTGATGTTAGCTGTAAGATGTCATGTGTGTTTATTATGTTGAGCAGTTTCTTTTTATTTTTTATCATAAAAGAATATCGACTTTTGTCAATTTTTTTTTTGTTGCAGTTTTTGGCTGGGGCCAGGTTTGAACCCACCACCACCTCTGGTATATGGGGCCAGCGCCCTACTCCTTTGAGCCACAGGCATCACCCTGTCAAAAGTTTTTTCTGCATCTACTGAGATGATTATATGATTTTTATCCCTCATTCTGTTAGTGTGGTGTATCACATTTGTTGATTTTCTGTGTTGAGCCATCCTTGAATCCTGGATGGGAATAAATTCGACTTGATCATAGTGTATGTTTCTTTTAATGTGTTGTTTAATTCAGTTTGCTCAAAGTTTGTTGAGGATTTTTACATCTGTGTTCATCAGAGATACTGGCCTTTAATTTTCTTTTCATGTAATGTTTTTGTCTGTCTTTGGTGTCAGGGTAATATTGGACTCATAAAATGAATTTGGAAGTGTTCCCTCCTCTTCAACTTTTCGGAAGAGTCTGAGAAGGACCGGCATGAATTCCTCCTTAAGTGCTCATTAGAATTTCCAGTGAAGCCATCTGCTCCTGGGCTCTTCTTTGTTGAGGGATTTTTGATTACTCATCTGGTTCCTTACTTATTATCTGTCAGTTCATATTTTCTATTTCTTCATGATTCAGTCTTGATAGGTTGCAGGGTTCTAGGAATTTATTCATTTCTTCTAAGTTACCCAATTTTTTCATGTGTAAATATTCACAAATCAAAGGCTCTCTTAAGATCCTTTACAAGCTTTTGTTTTGGGGAGTTTTTGCTTTTTTTTTTTTTTTAAGACAGAGTCCCACTATGTCGCCCTCAGTAGAGTGCCATGGCGTCACATCTCAAGGCAACCTCAAACTCTGGGGCTTAAGTGATTCTTTTGCCTCAGCCTCCCAAGAAACTGGGACCACAGGTGCCCACCACAATGCCCAGGTATTTTTTGTTGCAGTTGTCATTGTTGTTTAGCTGGCCCAGGCTGGGTTCGAACCCACCAGCTTCAGTGTATGTGGCTGGCACCGTAACCACTGGGCTACAGGCACTGAGCCCCTATGTAGCCTTTTGGCTTGCTGAGCACCATCAAGGCAGTTGGCAGAACAAGTGTCTTATGAAAGGCGGCAAAAAGGGAGCCAAGAAGAAAGTGGTTGATCCATTTTCTTTCTTTCTTTTTTTTTTTTTTTTTGAGACAGAGCCTCAAGCTGTCCCCCTGGGTAGAGTGC
>NW_003852406.1:35484297-35498189 GCF_000181295.1 Otolemur garnettii | reverse complement strand
GACTTCTGCTCCTGTTAATTTCTCTACAGTGGGTGAAAACCGCATGGGTACACTATGGTCTTTGTGTCTTACGTGTCTAGGCGCAGGTTTCCGCAGCGCAGGGGTGGGGGGCTTTTATATTGGAAGGCCACATTTACTTCGTGGTAATCAAATAAGGCCACATTCAAGAAAATTCAATTAGGTATATCCAAAAATGTACATTATTTTGTAAAGGTATAACTATTATGTACTTAATAATTTAAAAAATGGAAATTACTTGTTACTTTTAAAGTTAACTTTTTAATGACTTTTTTATGTCTGCTTTTTGTTAGAAAGCATTTGAATATTTGGTTGTAGTTGAAACTGGAGGGCCACAGTTTCAATTGATCCACATTCTTTTCTTTTTCTTTTTTTTTTTTTTTTGAGACAGAGCCTCAAGCTGTCCCCCTGGGTAGAGTGCCGTGGCATCACGCTCACAACAACCTCTAACTCCTGGGCTCAAGCGAGTCTTCTGCCTCCGCCTCCCAAGTAGCTGGGACCACAGGCCCCCACCACAACACCCAGCTATTTTTGGTTGCAGCCATCATTGCTGTTTGGTGGGCCCAGGTTGGATTTGAACCCACCACCTTAGGTGTATGTGGCTGGCGCCTTAGCCGCTTGAGCCACAGGCGCCGAGCCAGTTGATCCATTTTCTACGAAAGATTGCTATGATGTGAAGGCACCTGCTATGTTCAATATAAGAAATATTAGAAAAACACTAGTCACCAGGACTCAGGGAACCAAAATTGCATCTGATGGCCTTAAAGGTCATGTGTTTGCAGTGAGTCTTGCTGATCTGCAGAATGATGAAGTTTCATTTAGAAAATTCAAGCTGATTACTGAAGATGTTCAGGGCAAAAACTGCCTGACTGACTTCCATGGCATGGATCTTACCCATGACAAAATGTGTTCTATGGTTAAAAAAAGGCAGAGTATGATTGAAGCTCACGTTGATGTGAAGACTACCGATAGTTATTTGCTTCATCTTTTCTATGTTGGTTTTACTAAAAACCACAACAATCAGATATGGAAGATCTTACATCCAGCACCAACAGGTTCACCAAATCCGGAAGAAAATGATGGAAATCATGACCAGACAGGTGCAGATGAATGACTTGAAAGAAGTGGTCAATAAATTGATTCCAGACAGCATTGGAAAAGACATAGAAAAGTCATGCCAATCTATGTATCCTCTCCATGATGTCCTCGTTAGAAAAGTGAAAATGCTGAAGAAGCCCAAGTTTGAACTAGGAAAACTCATGGAGCTTCATGGTGAAGGTCATAGTTCTGGAAAAGCTACTGGGTACAAGACAGGAGCTAAAGTTGAACGAGCTGATGGATATGAACCACCAGTCCAAGAATCTGTCTAAAATTCAGGCTTTTAATAATGACAAATAAAGAATCCTGTTTTTGAAAAGAAAAAAAAAAGATGCTTTATCTTTCTTTGCCATTAGTTGTAAGTCTCCTCTTATTTCTAATTTTATTTATTTGAGTTCTCTCTTTTATTCTTAGTCTAGCTAAAGGTTTTTGATTTTATTTATCTTTCAAGAAAACTCAGTTTTGTGATCTTTTCTATTTTTGCTCTAATGTTTATTTTTTTCCTTCTTTCTCCTATACTTGACCTTAGTTTATTCTTCTTTTTCCTTAAAACATAAAGCTAGTTTGTTTGAGATACTTCCTATTTCTTAATGTAGGCACTTATCATTATAAATTTCCCTTGTATTGCTTTTATCAAAAAGTAAAAGAGGCTCGGCACCAAAAAGTAAAAGAGGCTTAGCTCAAGTGGCTAAGGCGCCAGCCACGTACACCTAAGGTGGCAGGTTCGAATCCAGCCCAGGCCTGCCAAACAACAATGACGGATGCAGCCAAAAAATAGCCGGGCGTTGTGGTGGGCGCCTGTGGTCCCAGCTACTTGGGAGGCAGAGGCAGGAGACTCGCTTGAGCCCAGGAATTGGAGATTGCTGTGAGCTGTGATGCCAAGACACTTTACCCGGGGGATAGCTTAAGGCTCTGTCTCAAAAAAAAATAAAAATAAAAATAAACAAATAAATAAAAAAGTAAAAGATATGAAGTGTTGGTAAGGATGGAGAGAACTGGAACCCTTATACACTGTTGACTGCTGGTGTGAATACAGAACAATACAGCCACTTTAAGAAACAGCATGGTGGTTCCACAAAAAAAAAAGTTAAAAAATTTAAAAAATTAAAATTAAATTAAAAATAATCCAAGCTGGAAAATTTTGAAAGTAGTGGTAATAGTTACATGACAATGCAAAAATAATTAATGGCACTGAATTATATATTATATACCTAAAATTGTTAAAATGGCAAACTTTATGTTACATATATCTCACTATAATAAAAAATTCCTTATTTACAAGACAGAAACAAAAAAAATAAAAATAAAAACCATAATCCAAGCATGGTGGCTCACAGTTGTAGTCCCAGCTACTCAGGAGGCTGAGGTAGGAGGATCGCTTGAGCCCAGGAGTTCAAGTACAGCCTGGACAACCAGCAACATCTCACCTCCCGGAAAAAATAATTAAAGATAGAACTATCACATGATCCAGTAACACCATGTCTTGGAATATATCCCAAAAAAAGTGAAATCAGAATCTCAAAGAGATATCTGACTCCCATGTTGACTGCAGCATTGCTTACCACAGCCAGTATATGAAAATAACTTACAGCCCCATGAACAGATGAATGCATAAAGAAATTATGGCACATACATGCATGCACACACATACATGGGAATATTATTCAGCCTTAGAAAAGAGAGAATTCCTACCATTTGTGACATGGGTGAACCCAGAGGACATTCTGCCAGGTGGAATGTGGCAGTCACAGAAGGACAAAAACTGCACAATTCTACTTGTGTGGGTTATAGCAAACAGCCAACTCAGGGAAGCAGAGAAGAGCATGGTAGTTGCTAGGGGTTGAGGGGAGAAGGAAACAGGGAATTGTTGCTCTGTGGGTATAAAGATTCAGTTACACAGGGTAAGTAAGAGCTGGAGATGCGCTGTACCAGGTAGCTCCTACACTCACAACACTATACTGTTATAGGCTTTAACCTACGTTAATAGGATAGATCTCATGTTAACTGTTCTCACCACAAGAAAGAAAAATAGCTCCCAGAAACCTGAGCTTGCCCTGACGCACATGGGTGAGATACACACCTGGAATGGTGTTAATGGAGCCCATTAGCTGCTCCACATCAGAGAAGTCTAAGGTCTGATCTTCAAAGTCAGGTTGCGCAGAGATTTCCATGTCTGTCTTTGTTTTCAGGAATCTTCCAAGTCTGTTGGTATAAAAACACATGCTGACGAGAATGGAGGGACGTTCTCCTCAGAGGACATCTGCAGTGTGCCAAGTCACTAGTAGAGAACAGAGAGGGCCTTTCACTTCTTTAGTTTAACGTGTTGTTGGCTGGTATTTGGTGACTGACCAAGGTCGCCAATGGGGATGGGTGGGATTGGTTTGTGCTTTTGAGGAGGAGGAGAAAGGGTAGGATCATGTTAGAGGGTCGGTGGACAAGAAGACCCAGACCCACACCCTCTGGAAGACCTCTCAGGGCTACTCTGGAAGTTCTCATTTCCAAGTCACTCCCAGCTCTAAAATGGATTGAGCATTCGAACTCTCTGGGCTTCCTCTCAGCCAAGTGCCCTCAAGTTTCTGATCTTGGGACTCTGGGTCTCCTGGCACCTGCTTCCTGACAGTCACAGGGTTTGTACATGACAGCGGCAGCCTTTAACCCTTACATCATTAAGCTTCTATATATACAGTGCTTTTATAGACATTATCTAATTCAATTCCCCCAAAACTATCCTTGCTTGTAGGTGAGGTGGGTCTTAGGCTGGCTAGACTTGCCCAAGGTCATGGGGGTAGCAGAATCTGAACTTCTGCCTGTCGGACTCTGAAATGTGCATGCCTTCTGCAGCCACATAGTCTGGATCCTGACACAGCTAGAGGACGCAGGGGGTGCTCCCCAGATTTCAGTTTCTTCTGGTGAAATGAGGGGCTTGCAGAAGAGAGCTGACCACAGGCTTGCTGACTCGGCCTCATCAGACCATAGCCCTGAGACCTTGAGATCAATACTACAGGCTCCTACTGACCCCATGATATCATTCCAAAGCCAGTGCCATTTTCCTCTGAGGATCAGACATCAAACGTGAAACTGGAAACATGTAAAAAGTAGAACCAGGACTATCTGAATGTCTAGAGGTGGAAGAAACAGACAAAGAAAATACATATCAGAACAAACATATTACCTGTCAGCCATAACCACTGCATCCTGAAATGGAAGAGAAAAGAAGAAAATGTTAAATCGATTTTGAAGACAAACTTTTTTCAACTATATAGTACATAAACATATCAGAAAACTTGGAAATTAGGCAAAAGGAGAAAAAGCAGCTGTATCTCACACTCTGGAGGGAGCCGGCCTCATGCCCAGGGGTTTTCCTCCACACCACAGTGCTGTGTTTCCCCAACAAGACATGGCTTTTGGGGACATCAATTTGAAAACTTGTGCAACAGTTGATTACAAACAGTTAATGAATGGAAACTCCGTCATTCACTTAACTGATCCTCCCTTGTTGGATAGTCCGGTTGTTGCCAGCTTTTCACCATCACACATAATGGCGAGAAGCATTTCTGTCCTTTCCCCACATGGTGGACATGGTGGCACCATGGAATGAGCATTGGTGGCTCTCACGGTACTGCCAGATTGTTCTGCAGCTTCATTTGTGGGTCCCTCCCCACAAGCACAGCAAAAAGGTGAGACTTGGAGGGATGACAGTGGGCTTGGACACTGGGGGCCATCCTTAGCAACCAGAAGCTCTGGAGGCTGAAGATCTTGGCAATGATTTTTTGAGTTTTTCCCCCTCACCCTGGACACCACATCTGCCCTATACTCCTGTGTCACCTTGTGGACTTTGGCTCTGATGGAGACTGAAATTTCCACACCCAACCACATAGTGGATTGGGTCAGGTTTCATTTGCTTTTGAGAAAATTAGGAAGGAGTTATTTATTTATTTATTTATTTAGGTATGTCTGAGTTTATGAAGTAAGATTTTTAATTGCTACACTTGTAACCAGGGAATTTAAGGTGCCTTTCCAGACTTGACCAGAACTTTCTCCCCAGAGCTCCATGAAGCCCTCTGAGGTAGCCAGGATATGCTCAGAGCATGGCTTTGGTGCAGCTCCAGGATGAGGGGACAGATCTCTGGGTGATCAGAACAAAGGAGCAAAGCAATGGTGAGGGGAAGAGTCAGCATGCATGCGCCCGCCTGCCACTCGCATCCCAGATGAGCAGAGAAATGGGGCGACAACCTCCCCATCACCAACATCCAGGGCAATCAAATGGCTGCAGACCACAAAAGGCCCGCCTGATGCCTCTAGGAGGAGAGAGGGCACTACCATGACCTGCCTCAGCCATGCCTGTCATTTCAGGCCATGGTTCCATTTCTTTCCTGTATGTTTGTCATTTCATACTGACCTTTATGAAATCAACCTTCTCCTCATGGCACATCTCCTCTATGGTTTCCATCAGCTCTTTACAGGTGTCCAGGTTTTCTCCACAGCTGACCAGTTGTCCATATAATGTTTCCAGCTTCTCCTTCTTTTTCTCCCCTAGAGCTTGTATTTTTTCTTCATATTTTTGAGCAAGTGTTTCCAAGATCTCATTGTAATGGGACTCAAAGTTTTGTTCCTGTTTTCCAAAATTCTCCTGCAAGACATCTGACCTCAGTCACCCTTTCAGTGCATGTGCTGATTAGAGTCACAGGGGCATGGAAATGTGCCTATCCAGAGCCGCTTCACTCCCTCCACTCTGTCTTGTCATCTCCATCAGGATGCTGGGGTGGAGGCTGGAGAAACTGGGACACAGGAGTCCTCAACCTAGAACCCCAGGGGTGATCTTAACAAAAGCACTGCTGCCTCTCTGGGGCCAGCATTTTTTAATCATCCCCCAGTGTCAGCTAACTCCTGTCACCGTGACGACTGACTGGGGAGATTATCAGTGATGAGTAGGTCTGCTATTGGACCTTGGACCTTAATGCAGGCACATTTCCCCCCAAGAGATCCCACTGATCACTCCTTCCTGGCACCTCACCATCTCAGGCTGCTTATCGTCACTGGCTGGTGCTTGAATCCTCCATGTGCCAAGATTACATCAACTAGCATCATACCAGTGGGGGGAAAGATGAAAGCAAAGGGGAACACAGATGGTGGCCTGGTGGCACTGCCTAGTAGATGAGAAAATGCAAGCAGGCAGAAGGGGGAGGGCTAATCCAAGAGCACAGCAGATGAGAGACGTCAAGCACAGCATACTGACTCCTGGCCCACTACTTATACTGTCAGCCCAGGAGAGCTCTGAAGGTCCTGACTGACATCTTCCTCATCAGAAAATGGGGATTTTCCAAAGAATAGTCTCTTGCTAATCATTCAAGGAGTATCACAAGCACCTCTGTGTGCACAGGACTTGCTAAGAATAGTGGGAGAGAGGGAAAAGCAGCAGATGACTCCCCAGTATTGCATATGAGAAAGGCTGGGCTCAGCGTCCTCCCTGAGGATGAAGACACTTTAAGAACAAGCTGGCAGATTAGTGTAAGGAGTCTTGTCTTGGCTGTTGCTACCCATACTACCACACCCTGTGGTGGTGGAATGTGGGTAGTGGAAAGGCTGGCCCCTTCTCTGTGTCTTCCACAGGGGGTAATGCAATAGATCTTCTCCCCTTTAAAACTGGGACTGAAGAAGGTCTAGTTTCATTGGGAAAGGGCCTGGGTTTTAGCTCATCTGAGGTGCTCCTATTGATATGGTCCAAGGCTGCACAAATAGCAGTAGAGCACCCACATGAAGAGGAGAGAGAGAGAAGTCCTGAGGCCCTCAGTTCTGATCCACCTCATCTGGATGGTCAGGCTGAGCTCTGGCATCACAGTGGTACACTATGTTCTTACTAGGGCACATCCAGGGGACTGTGATATGTCTGGTGACAGGCATGGAAACATCAGTCTTTTTTTTTTTTTTTTTTTGAGAGAGAGCCTCAAGCTGTCCCCCTGGGTAGAGTGCCATGGCATCACGCTCACAGCAACCTCCAACTCCTGGGCTCAAGCGAGTCTCCTGCCTCAGCCTCCCAAGTAGCTGGGACTACAGGCGCCCGCCACAACGCCTGGCCATTTTTGGTTGCAGCCATCATTGTTGTTTGGCGGGCCCAGGCTGGGGATTCGAACCCGCCACCTTAGGTGTATGTGGCTGGCGCCTTAGCCGCTCGAGCCACAGGCGCTGAGCCGGAAACATCAGTCTTATGAGAAATAGATAGCAGCTGAGGAAAAGAACATTTCTCAAAGACAGAATGGGTATTTTATCTGTGTATCAAGGCTGGCTCATGAGGGAGAGACCAGCCTTGCTCTGTGTAGCATAAGGGAAGGAGGGGGCAGTAGGACCAGCTGGCAGAAACCACAGAGCAGTAGCTTCTAGCTCAGGAGTCTTGGACTCTGGATCAAGAGCCCACATTCATTCCCATGTCAGGAATGAGAGGCAAAGAGGTCATAAAAGGATGGAAAGTATCTTCTAACTCTGGAATTCTAAATTCTTATTGATCTCTCAGGCAAGTCTGGAAATTTCTAATTAGACAAAGACAAAGCATAAACTTATTTTCTTTAACCAATGCACAGCTAAAAGTATGTCTGTGCTTGAATACTAGTAACTGGCAGACATGAGTATTTTGCATCTTATACAGCTGAAAGCAGTTTGACAGTCCTTAGTTGACTTTATGTAATCAACATTATAGCTACCCACACAGGCCTAGACTTAACAGCCACAAAGGACAAGGAAACTACATGGAAGCTCACTGTCTCTGGTGACATGGCCAGTACACCAGGTGATGCCCAAGGGATTGTCAGTGAGACCAAAAAAATAAAAACAGGACAGGTGTGGTGGCTCACACCTATAATCCTAGCATTCTGGGAGGCTGAGGTGGGTGGATTGCCTGAGCTCAGGAGTTCGAGACCAACCTGAACAAAATGAGAAAAATAGAAAAATGAGCTGGGCATTGTGGCAGGTGCCGACAGTCCCAGCTGCTCAAGAGGCCAAGATGAGAGGATTGCTGGAGACCAGGAGTTTGAGGTTTCTTTGAGTGATGATGCCACAGCACTCTATCTAGGGCTACCGAGTGAGACTCTTGTCTCAAAACAAAGAAACAAAATACAAACACCGAACACAGAAATACCCAAAACAAACACCAGGGCAAAAGACACCTCTTCTCACCACCTGAGCTCAAATGAGGGGCTTCCACTGCATGGCACCATCATTAAGTTGTTTTTGTCAGATTAACGGTTGAGACCAGGTGGCCTGCAATGTGTGCAAGTGGTGATCTGGTTAAAGGAGATGAGGAGAAAAAGGAGTCAGTGAAGGAGGACTGTGACTGGAAAATTTCTTCCTTATGTATTCACACGAGAAGCATATATAAAACACCTTCTCTGAAACGTACCAGGTAGCAGGACTGGGGGTACAAAGACACATTGGGAGTAGGGAATGCTGACAGGAGATCATCTCTGTGAGATGTGTGCCCAGCCCTGTGGAAGTCAGGGGCCAGGGTGAGGGAGAGGAGCAGTGGAGACCTCTCACATTCTAAGAAAACAGACTCATACCGGAAACAGTTTCTTGACCTGGCCACTGATGTGTGTCTGCTGAGGTCCTCAAATGTGCTCTTACCTCCACAGTGATGAAAACCTCCTCCAAGTGGTTGGCAAAGTTTTCCATTTCAATAATCTGTTTTTCCAATTTGTACATGTTTTTGTGAATTTCATCCTACCCAACAGAGAGGATCACAAAGAAGGTGTTAATGTTACATCTTTTGTCTCTCTCTCTTTTTTGGCCCCATTTCCCAAATGGAAAATCTTACCCTCTCTTTTGGTGAAGGCAATTTTTAAAGCTTATTCCCTGCCCATATTCTTGAGATACAAATGCAGTATCAAGACAGAGAAGAACCAGAGAGACCTGCTTACCTTGGCGCTTTCCAGGGCCTTGCTGAGTGGCATCACTTCATGCTCCTTGTGTTCATCAAAAGTTTTCTGAAAAGCTCTTATTTGAGTTTTGCAAGTGATGCAGAAGACATCGGCAGCTTCCTCCTCATCCTCCTCTTCAGGGATGACATAGCATTCATACTCCTCACTGGCTCGGCCATGCGTGTACCTGTAGGCTTCCCGCAAGTCCTGGCACTGACCTGCTGATCCCCACCCTCTGAAGCCCAGGTCCTTGGCCTCTGCTGCCTCTCCAGTGAGTCTCCAGTCTCTCTGCTCCCTGGCTGGGTCTCTCCTCTTCATCATATGAGAAGGATATTCTGGAACCCCTACTCTGAACAAGTTTTCATCAACAAACTCATCCCCTAACTCATGATCATCTTCAAGTCCGTATAAATGGACAAGTTCATCCACTTCCTCTTGAAGGTCTCTTTGAATCTTACCATCCCCTTCCCCTCTCGGCTCACTGCTCACTTCAGCTTGGATGCCATCCCTCTGCATCCTAATGTTTTCTTCAGGGAAGATGTGTAATCTGTCTTCAGTGTCATAGAGATCCATATGATAAAAGTGGAAATCTTTGGGGGCAGACTTGTCTGGCCCCAGTTCCTCCCCAGCTTCCCCTTCCATTGTAATTCCAGAAGCCCTGGGAAGTTCCTTTGTATAAGATAGATCCTTCCTGGACTGTTAATAGTGAATATCTTGGATCCTGAGACACAGAAAAAATAGGGAAATCAGTTCCTGAGAAGGTCATCGCAGTGGATAGTTGTTAGGTTGGGCTTTATTCATTTATAATTTTTTTGAGACAGAGCCTCAAGCTATCCCCCTGGGTAGAATGCTCTGGCATCAAGCTCACAGCAACCTCCAACTCCTGGGCTCAAGCAAGTCTCCTGCCTCAGCCTCCCAAGTAGCTGGGACCACAGGCATCAGCCACAATGCCCTGCTATTTTTTTTTTTTTTTGGTTGCAGCCATCATTGTTGTTTTGGTGGGCCCGGGCTGGATTTGAACCTGCCACCTTAGGTGTATGTGGCTGGTGCCTTAGCCACTTGAGCCACAGGCACCGAGCCAATTTTTGGGGGGAGGGGGAGACAAAGTCACACTATGTCACTTTTGGTAGAGTGCCATAGCGTCATAGCAACCTCAAACTCTTGGGCTCAAGCAGTTCTCTTGCTTCAACCTCCTGAGTAGCTGGGACTATAGGCACCTGCCACAACACCCTGCTGTTTTTAGAGAAGGGAGTTTCACTCTTGCTCAGACTGGTCTTGAATCTGTGAGCTCAGGCAATGCACCTGCCTCAGCCACCTAGAGTGCTGGGATTACAGATATGAGCCACTGCATCCTATAATTATTACTTTTTTTTTTTTGGCGAGGGCTAGGTTTGAACCCACCACCTCTGGCATATGGGGCCGGCACCCTGCTCCTTGAGCCACAGGTGCCGCCCTACAATTATTATTTTTAAAAATTGTATGAATTATTCTGCAGAAAAATGGATTCAGTGAAAACATTTTTTTAAAAATTAATTGAAAAAGTAAGATCTCAATAGATGAATGTACACAGACAATTCACAAAACAATTATTTTTGTATATGATATTACCCACACAAAAACATTTGGAAAAACTGCTCATACTCATCAGGAACAAAGAACTAATAAACAAGACTCCACTTTACTTTTCTATTTAGCAAGTATTTAAAAATATGTCAGTGCTGCCTAAGACCAGGTAAGGTGTAATATGACAAGCACCCTCATATGCTCCTGATTATCTCATTGTAGCTTTATTTGCATTTTTCTGATGAACAATGATGTACTTATTAGCCATTTGTATATATTCTTTGGAGAAATGCCTGTTCAAGTCTTTTACCCACGTTTTCTTTTTCTTGAGACAGAGTCTCTCTCTGTTGCCCAGGCTAGAATGCTGTGGTGTCAACCTATCTCACAGAACCCTCAAACTCCTGGGCTCTAGTGATCCTCCTGCCTCAGCCTCCCAAGTAGCTGGGACACAATCCCCAGCTAATTTTTTCTATCTTTGGTAAAGATGTGGTCTTGCTTTTGCTGAAGCTGGTCTCAAACTCTTGAGCTCAAAGGATCCACCCTCCTGGGTCTCCCAGAGTGCCAAAACTCATTACTACAAAGCTTACAGAAATAAATAAGATTAAAAAGAAATGCTATGAACAGGCATTTACACAGACTGGTTCATAGTATTTCTTTTTAATCTTATTTATTTGTGTAACCTTGGTAGTGGTGTCCCCTTTTCCATTTCTGATTTTAGTACTTGGAGTCTTCTCTCTTTTAGGTTTGTCAATTTTGTCGATCATTTTAAAGAATTGGGTTTGAAAATTAAACCTAGGAGTTTGAGGTTGCAGTGAGCTATGACGATGCCATTACTCCCTAGCCCAGCAACAGAGCAAGACCCTATCTCAAAAAGAAAAAGAAGGAAGGAATTTAATTTAATTTTCTCTACTGTTTTTCTAGTCTCTATTTCATTAATTTCCAACCTAACCTTTATTATTTCCTTCCTTCTGCTTCTTTTGTTTAGTTTGATCCTTCTCTTTCCAGTGTCTTAAGGTATTGACTTGAGATCTTTCTTTCTGTTAAATATAGGCATTGGTAGCTATAATTTTTCTTGTAAGCACTGCTTTTACCATACCCCACAAGTTTTGGTATGTTTATCTTCATTCTTATTTATCTCAAAGTATTTTATAATTTTCCTTTTGATATCTTCTTTTACCCATTGGTTTCTTAGGAATGTGTTGTTTAATTTCCACATATTTTTGTGAGTTTCTCAAATTCCTTCCTTCTTTTTCTTTTTGAGATAAGGTCTTGCTCTGTTGCTGGGCCAGGGAGTAATGGCATCGTCATAGCTCACTGCAACCTCAAACTCCTAGGTTCAAGCAATCTTCCTGCTTCAGCCTTCTGATTAGCTGGGACTGCAGGTGCACACCACCACACCTGGAAAATTTTTCTGTTTTTCATAGAGACAAGGTCTCACTCTTACTCATGCTGATCTCAAACTCCTCATCTCAGATGATCCTCCCACCGTGGCCTCCCAAAGTTCTAGGATTACAGATATAAGCCACTATACCTTGTCCGAGTTATTGATTTCTAATTGCATTTAATTGTGGCTGGAGAACATGTTTTATATTTTTACTATCTTTATAAATGTATTGAAGTTTGTTTTATGGGCTAACATATGGTCTATTCCTGGAGAATGTCACATATACACTTGAGAAGAATGTGGTGTATTCTGCTGTTTTTTGGTGGAGCATCTTTTCTTATAAATGTCTGTTAGGTCCAGTTGGTTAATAGTATTATTCAAGTCTTCTATTTCCTTGTTGATCTTCTGCTTAGTTATTCTATCCATTAATAGTCGGATTATTCTATCTAACTATTATTGTTAGATTGTCTAGTTTTCTCTTCATTTATGCCAGTTGTTGCTTCACAATTTTGGTACTCTGATATAGGTATATATACATACTAATATACAGTATAAGTGTTAAATATTTGTGGTGGATTGACTCTTTCATTAATTATAAAATGTCCCTCTTGGCTGCGCATGCTCACCCCTGTAATCTCAGTACTCTGGGAGTCTGAGGTGAGTGGATGGCTTGAGCTCAGGAGTTTGAGGTCAGCCTGGTCAAGATTGAGACTCTGTCTCTACTAAAAATAGAAAAACTAACTGGGTGTTGTGGTGGGTGTCTATAGTCCCAGCTACTCAGGAGGCTGAGGCAAGAGGATCACTCGAGCCCAAGAGTTTGAGGTTGCTGTGAGCTATGCAACACCAGGGCAACAGAGTGAGACACTGCCTCAAAAACAAACAAACAAACAAACAGAAAAAGTCCCTCTTTATCTCTAGTAACACTTTTTTTGTTGTTGTTTTGAAGTGTAGAGAGCGGGCTGTATGATGGCAGAGCCCTCACAGCCTGGGGAACATTCAGAGAATGAACCCTCAACTGCTTCTCCTCCATTCCCAAAACAGCCATTTTCCTTTCTTCATGTTCCGTCTGCCAGAACTCATGTAGCCCTTTCTTTCTATAGTTAACTATGCAGATCCTTGAGATCTCTCTCTTCTTTCTCCTTGTCATATGTTAATGAAGTTGAGCAGAAACCATTAACAAGATGGTTTATCTTTGTTAAAGTCATTTACATTTTCATATTGTACTGAAAGATCAAAACTATGTCTTTTGTTTATGCTATATCCCCATTTTGTCTATGTTACTTCCCCCTGGACAACCCTGTACAGATACTATAAAATGAAGCTGATTTTGTGCTTTGGGGCTGGCTGTAGCCATCAGCTCAGTCAGTCCTCCTGGTCCCATCCTTTGTTTCCGTGTCTTCTCTTGTGCTGTATTTTCCTCATTCCCCACCAATTCCACTCTGGTTCACTCCCCTTTGCTGTGCTGGTTCAGGACATTAAAGTCTTATTTTTTTCTGATATTGGTATAGCCACTATAGCTTTCTTGTGTTTGCTGTTTACATGGTATATCTTTTCCTACCCTTTTAGTTTCAATCTGTTTGTACCTTTGAAGTGTGACTCCTATAGAAAATATATAGTCGGTTTATATTATTAATTTTTCTTATCTGTTTATTATGAAAAGCTCGCTAAGAATCTCTAAACGGCAACACTTTGTTGGAATCTTTCAAGTTTTATGTCTTCATGTAACAAAATGGCATGTCCTATGAAATACTATACCACACCCCCAAAGAAAAGTCCTGCTCAGAATCTAATAATTAATTTCCCAGTAGGATGGTAAACTAGAGGTTAGGGAAGAAGATTGGTATCTACAAATCTGCTGATCACTAAAGATATAACAAAGGGGCGGGCGCCTGTAGTCCCAGCTACTTGGGAGGCTGAGGCAG
>NW_003852406.1:35469962-35483873 GCF_000181295.1 Otolemur garnettii | reverse complement strand
AAAAAAAAAAAAGATAAACTATGATGGGAGAGTAACTTTAGAACCCAACAAAGGATAAAATTGACTGTGTTTCAAATATGATTAAAGAAGTTGTGATTACAACCCAAGGAAAAATGGTCACCAGGCCTCAGGAGAGACCCTAAGTCAGAAGCACCCAGATGAGCTGTTCTTAGAATCTTGACCCTCAGAAACCATGCTAAGTAACAAATATTTGTTGCTTTTAGCTGCCAAGTTTTGGAATAATTTGTTATGTAATGCTGGATAAAAAATACATTGTACCAGCCTAAAAATAATCTTATTTCCCCTCTTGCTACCATTTTTTCTTCCTCCTCTCTTCACAGTCAGGCTCCTCCAATGGATGGCATGTATAGCACTGGTTGGCTACAGCATACACACACAAAGATTTGCCAATGGGTTACATGACATGTGTGGTTTTAGGAGTGTGAGTTTCCAGATGCTCACCCTAATATTTAATCTTTCTAGAGCTGCTCTGCCTAGGAAGGAGCCAGCATTTGAAGCTTTATGCAAATTCTTTTTTCACAGTAACCTTACTTCTCCTTATTACAAGAGTAAAATCTTACTTTTTATTCATCCTGAATATTACATTGCCCAGTAAAGTTTACTGCTTGGGAATTAAAAATATCTCCAAGGGGCTAAATGAAAGGACGAAGTGTTGGTATCCGTTTTTAAAGAGTAAATGACATTAATGAATGGGTAAGAAAAATTTTTTTCAAGCTGAGTAGTTTCCAGTTCTTTATTTTCAATATAAATTAAAGGAGGATCTAATCAAATTGTCAGCTAATATATGTTTTAAAATAATTTTTTGCATAGATTCATAAAGAGTCAAAGAATTGAGTGACATTGCCATAATAAAATGTTTTCATTTCCATCTACTTATGTAGATGAGAAGGTTGCTCAGTGCTTACAGCAACAAAATGAAAACAAGAAGATAATTGACTCTAATTTCTGTTGCATTCTAGAGGATGTAATTTTCATCCATGGATACATAAATTAACTTTTTTTTAAATTAACATTTTTAAAATAGCCCCACCTACCCCATTAAGAGATGCATTTCCATTTTATTTCTGTTTAATAATTATCAAAATTTGTAACGTATTTGTTGTTTTTGTTAGATGTGACTAAAAATTGTATTAGTAACTTAATCCTGAAGAATGAAGAGCTTACTATTTAGAGACTTATAGTTCCAGGAAAATAAGAAAAAAGTTAAAGCTCGGGCAGCACCTGTGGCTCAGTGAGTAGGGTGCTGGCCCCATATACCAAGGGTGGTGGGTTCAAACCCAGCCCTGGCCAAATTGCTACAAAAAAATGGCCAAGCATTGTGGCGGGTGCCTATAGTCCTAGCTACTCAGGAGGCTGAGGCAAGAGAATCACCTAAGCCCAAGAGCTGGAGGTTGCTATGAGCTGGTGACACCACAGCACTCTACTGAGGGTGACAAAGTGAGGCTCTGTCTCTAAAAAAAAAAAAAAATTAAAGCTCAAGTTATGTGTCTGTGTTTTTGTGGAGAATCATCACAGATGATCAATGAAAGACTTTCTGAACATACAACAACATTACATTAGAATGAAATTCTGTGGGGGAAAAATGAAATAATGTAAAATTCCTAATGTTATGGAAGAATTTGTTCTTACATTTTTGTAAATACTTGATGAAAGTTTTCAAATTAGTAGTATTTAAGAGTTCATTGGGCTCAGCACCTGTGGCTCAAATGGCTAAGGCGCCAGTCACATACACCTGAGCTGGCGGGTTTGAATCCAGCCCAGGCCTGCCAAACAACAATGATGGCTGCAACCAAAAAATAGCCAGGCGTTGTGGTGGGCGCCTGTAGTCCCAGCCACTTGGGAGGCAGAGGCAGGAGAATCGCTTGAGCCCAGGTATTGGAGGTTGCTGTGAGCTATGATGCTATGGCACTCTACCCAGGGTGACAGCTTGAGGCTCTGTCTCAAAAAAAAAAAAAAAAAAAAGAGTTCATTGAATAGATTTAAAAGGGATATAACGTAGTTTTTTAAAAATGTGAATATTTGAGCCATTGCTGTAATGCTAGCACTCTGGGAGGCCGAGGTAGACAGATTGCTTGAGCTCAAGAGTTTAAGACCAGTCTGAGTCAGAGGGAGACCCATCTCTAAAAACAGCCCAGTGTTGTGGTGGGTGCCTGTAGCCCCAGCTACTTGTGAGGTTGAGGCAGGAGGATCTCTTGAGCCCAAGAGTTTGAGGTTGCTGTGAGCTATTACAATGCCATTACACTCTACACAGGGTGACAGAGTGAGATTCAGACTCCTAAAAAAAAAAAATTAAGACACAGTTTAGTACTTTTTCCACTTCTGGAATCTTGGTCACTCCACAGCTCTCTGTCTTCCTTACTCGGTCCACAGCTGTACAGAAAAGCCAAGTTCAGCTTGGCTTATTTTTCTGTGGTGAGGGACTTTGTCACCTCTGTTACAGACTGTCCTTGTAATAGCCACTTCCAAAACTATGTTTTTGATTTTTTTGAGACAGAGTCTCTGTCACCCTGGGTAGAATGTTATCTTCATAGCTCATAGCAACCTCAAATTCTTGGACTCGAGTGATCCTTTCAGCCTCAGCCTCTCCCATAGGTGGGACTACAGGCACCTGCCACAATGCCCAGCTAGTTTTTCTATTTTTAGTAGAGAGGGTAGGGGTCTCACTCTTACTCAGTCTGGTCTGAGAAACTGCCCTTCTACATAAAAGAAGCCTGGATGCCTCACTGGCCCATGAGGAGTTGGAACAAACTTCCAGAAAGCCCACCTTCTTTAGCTGCTCTCAGTGTCTGTGAGGCCCTGAGCTGATTTTCCGGGTCCCTCCACCACTGGAGGCTCCTGCTAGAGGCCTATAGTCCTGTGGCTGCCCCTGAGCAGTGATCGTGTGACCACACAGACTCGCCTGTGAGCCCTGGGGCCTCTGCTCTTCCTTCCTTCACTCTGAAGCACCTGTAGTCGCTCAGCTTCCACTTCTTTATCAGTCCACAGAGAGGTGGACTTCGGGTGGCACAAGGTGACAGGGTTGCTGTGCTCCTGACCCTATGCTGTGCCTACTACTGGTTCTTGGGATCCGGATCTCCATAAGGAAACTTTACCCTGGAGATGCCATAACATGGGCTCATCACACTGCAATCCTCCCATTCTCTGATGCTCTAATACTCTTCACACTGACGAGGATGGTGAGCATCACTTCTGCAGCATCCCTTGAGGCTGAGTGACTCCATCATACAGGGATGACACACAGGCACCAGTTCTGCTGTGTCAACGGCCAGGCCAGCCTGGACCACCCACAGAGGCAGGTCCAGCCCTGATGGGGATAGGGCACAAAGCAAGTGGCACCTGGGCCAGTGTTTGTCTCCACAGTGTCTGTGATTGATGAGGATTCCCGAGTCTGGTTTTTCTGAGTTACTCCCATGAATCTGACCACTATTAGGCCCTGGTTGGGATGGTGCCACCACCATTAATACAGCCTTTCCCTGGTGCTGGAGAAGGTTATGTTCTAGGAAACAAGGAAGCATTCCCCACATCAGGTCTGTGCCCTCCACAGCAGGTCTGTGGGTCTGCATCCTCCCACAGTGGGTCTCTGTTCCCCCCACAGTGGCTCTGTGTCCCCCCGACCAGGGGGTTGTGTCCTCCCACAATGGATCTGTGTCCTCCCACAGCAGGTCTGCACCCAGCAACCCTAGTGCTGGGCTGGACCAGGAAGCCCCCTCTACACATGCCTGACCCACAGGCCTGCTGGTTCTTCCTTGTGAGCTCTGTGTCAGCTCTGCTGGCTTCCTCCCACTGTGGGTCCCAACAGTTGCCTTCTGGCTATGGACACACCACTTTGCCTCCTTGCTCATCATGATCCCTGCTGAGTCCCCATATCCCTTATCATAGTAGATGGGTCTCAATAAAGCAACAACTGTCCGAGAAGTTGAGTCCTGCCTTCCACTCTCGCATGTCTAACTGTCCAGCTAATCAGAGGCACTCCCCTTGCATAGAAGTAATATCTCACCATGACCACTGCTTTGAGCTCTTGGCATCATGCAGGAGTGAGGGGAGAGGAGGAGAAGGAAGTGGAGGGCAAGGATATCTGGAAATAGGATCTGAGAGTATGAGAGGGCCATGTGTCCTCTCCAGGGTCCTTCTAGCCAGCAAGAGCAACAGCAGGGCTCTGTTCAGGCCCCTCTCCATCCTCCAGGTTCAGGCACTTGCCCATCCTCCCCCATCCTGGGCTAGTTGCTGCCTCTGCCCCTGGGCACCTCAGGGCTACCTGGTCAGGCCAGAGGTAGAAGTCCCAGAGTTGGCATGCTGTGAGGCAGCACAGAATGACTTGGGAAGTCTGTGCCCACACAGAGGTCATCTGGGAAGGCCTGAGGTCTATCTGTAACTCTGCTGGCCCCACCACATGCAGGGTCTCTGACACAGGGCATCATCTCTGTCCCAGCACTGACTGCCACAGGGATGCTGAAGTGTGTGTTCAGTCAGACCCACGAGAACAGGACTGGGGCTAGGTGCTGGGGGTGGAATGGATGAGACAGTGATGAGACCCCAGACAAGTGAATATGTGATAATTACCCAGTTGGGGCTGGCACACAGCTTCTCAGAGATGTCACCTTCTCTCTTCTTTAGGACCCCAGGTGCCTCTCCCTCCTAAAACGAAAGACCTGGTCACTCAGGCCAAAATGAAACTGTTCCCTCTGTGGCTAAAACATCACACCTTGTAGACAAGTCTTCCTCGAAACTATCTTATCTCTACAGTCTGTAGACAGTGCACCCCAGGGTTCTCAGGCTGAGAGCTCCCCACCTTTACTCATCTCACCACTGCTTAAGCCTCTGCCCATCCAACATGGCCAATTCCTGCCACAGCCTCCAACAAGGGCCACTGCATTGCTACTCCATTAATGATAGCAGGACACCCTCCCCATCCAGCACACCAGCTAGAGGCCAGAAGCTCATCCTTGACCTTATCTGATCTAATTCGTAGCCAGTTGATGCTCACTCTGATGCTGCCTCCAGGTGGCATCCCTCCTTCTCTTCCCTCCTCCTTCCCAAGACCCTCTGGATACCGCCCTCTGGATTCAGACAATCCTGAGTCTGCTGCCACCTACCAGTGTGATCTCAGCAAAACTATTTTTTGAGGCCTCACTTTCACAGACTAAAAAAATAGTTTTATTAACAGTGTCTACCTCATAAGGTTGACATTTAGTCAAATAACAAATGTACATAAAATGCTTAGAATAGTACTTAGCTTAAAGTAAGTCTCAATGCATGTCAGCTGCTGTTGTTACTATTATTACCATTGTTAGAGCCTTAACATCTCCCACTTGGGCTAGTTAAGACACCTCCAACCGGCTCAGCACCCGTTGCTCAAGTGGCTAAGACGCCAGCCACATACACCTAAGGTGGTGGGTTCGAATCCAGCCCGGGCTGCCAAACAACAATGATGGCTTGCAACCAAAAAATAGCCAGGCATTGTGGCAGGTGCCTGTGGTCCCAGCTACTTGGGAGGCAGAGGCAAGAGACTCTCTTGAGCCCAGGAGTTGGAGGTTGCTGTGAGCTGTGATGCCACAGCACTCTACACAGTGGGACAGCTTGAGCTCTGTCTCAAAAAAAAAAAAAAAAAAAAAAAGACACCTCCAACCCAGTCCCTCAAGGAGGTTAAGGACCAGGAATGGAAAGTGAAAGCACAGTGGCCACAGTGGTATGGAATCGTCTATGGTCAGACGATTTGTGGAATCGTCTATGGGAACATTTGTCCCTTGAAACAACTGATGATGGGAGAAGCACCAACCAGAATAGCCTCATAACCAGGCACAGCCATGGATGATGAGATCACCCTCTCCCTGCAGCCAGGGCTTCCAAGGGACCCAGGCAGAGAGGTGGTACTGTAGGGATGGAGGAGCCTATGGAAAACATCTCATTCAATTTTCTGATTTTTTGGATGGCAAAACTATTTTCGTGTGGGGATAAAGCACTTGCTTGTGGGCAATTTTACTTAATAAAAATGTATCTGGGCCACTCTGTATTTAGCCGTGCACTGGGTGCTGGACACACCACTAGTGAAGTGAAGAGCTTGGATCCAACCCAGGTTTCCACTAACTCACACCAACTTCAGAGAGAAGAGCCTGCTAAAAATAATGCTTGCATTTCTGTGAGCTACCAGAGGGAAACAACCAGAATTCCGTATTGCCCATAAATCACCATAAGAAATTCTTTCATCTAGAAGCTGGAATGTGAAACACCAAGTTGAACTGTAAGGAGGACATTTGCAAGAAGACTGAAAAACATTCAGCCACAAACACTAATAAAAACACATTCTTCCACGCCAACATTTGCCCTTTGAACACACAAACACAAACTGGGCTGTGCACTCAGCATCAGAGCAACAATTCTGTCACATACCCCATGGTTAACACTTAGAGTCTTTTAGTTTCTGTAGAGGAGAAAGAAACATTGACAATAAATTGTCATTTTATAAATGATGAAACTAAAGCTTTAGAGAAATCTGTAAGGAATATCTTTCCTGGATAGCCTCACTTCTATGCCATAGGGTGGCAATTAAAAAAAAGTGTTTGCTTAAAGCTTATATGTGCTTTAATTAGAAAAGTCCTCCCCCCAATTATTTTTTTTTGAGACAGAGTCTCACTTTGTCACCCTGGGTAGAGTGTTGTGATGTCATAGTTCACAGCAACCTCAAACTCTTGGGCTCAAGTGATCCTCCTGCCTTAGCCTCCTGAGTAGTTGGGACTATAGCCACCTGCCACAATGCTTGGCTATTTTTAGAGAGAGGGTCTCACTCTGGCTCAGGCTAGTCTTGAACTCCTGAGCTCCAGTGATCTACCTGCCTTGGCCTCTCATAGTACTAGGATTACAGGTGTGAGCCACAGCCCCCTGGCCTCCAAAACATTTTTTTAACCTTTTGTGTGTCATAGGCACCTCTGAGAATGGACTGAAACCTGTGAATTCTTCCCATAGGGCACAAACATAATTTTGCATGTAATCTTAGAAATAAATCCATGTAGTCCTTAGAAATTCCTGAGACAAAGCTAAAGAAAAGTTGCTTTCAGGTGTTGGCTGTACAGTATTGCAAAATGGTTCAAAGCAGCTTCGTCGGCACAGCTCAAACTTTCCTGGTGCAATCTTTCTACTGGAAGCTATATGCATAGTAAGTGAATAGTGATTGTAATGCTGTTTTTCAGGATTTGACTCAAAGTATGAAATTATGATTCATCAGCATGTATATGCAGATCAAAGTAAAAAGTATTTACCAACTCAATACTATAGTGAGATAATATCAATCTAGGATTCCAAATAGTTCCAACAAATGGGCTCTGAACCAAAAATACTATAAAAGCATATTGCAAGAATCACCAGCCTCTCCCTAACTTTATTAAGCCTCACTCACGCTTTGTACCAAATGCAAATCCTCACTTCCAGAATACAGAAAACATTTACACTATTGATTGTAATTTAAACATTTTCAACTTACCATATATCTCCTCCCACCTAAAGGAAAGATACTGTATAAATACTGTGGCATTAAGTAGAGATTCTAATAATACAATTTGCATTGGAAGAATATTACTACCACACAAGTTACCTGCTAAGGGTCCATAAATGCCTCTTTTTTTGATTTCTCAGAAGACTCACACTTCTGCTACAAGACTGGTCTCTGTCTGACAGGCAGGCTTTCTTTCCTGGTGACCTTTGTATGCCTGGCAGGCTACCCCTGCCTATTTCAAAACAAGAATTCTGCAAGTGGCACCACATGAGCTGGCTCCAGCCACAAATAGTAACAGGCCTGCCATGAGTGAAAGTCCAAATATAGGCCTGCTGCAGCTATCTTGCCACCTCTCACTGCTCAAGTGTCACCAGCAGAGGTCACGGGTGGGGCTCTGAGTTACTCCTTTTACTGTTGGGGTTGGAGACCTATGGCTCCCTCAAGGGACTCAGATAGCTGGTCATGCAGAGAGGACTGGGGACTGTCACAGCAAGGCCAGGAAGGAGACTTCCGACACCCTTGTGCCTTCCACCCGGGCTTTCCTGGGTCTTCTCCCGGTTTGAGCAAGCACAACTTAAAACGTACTCAAAGGCTAGAATTATCCACCCCTCTGGATGAAAATCCATCAGATCCAATCATTTTCTTCTCCATCTTAGGTGACACACAGTCCATAGGGTCACTTGGAGTCATAGTCTCAAATTCAGTCATTGAATGTCTATGTCACCACATTAACCTGGTTGAACCAGCATCAAAATCATCTTCCTTCCCCAGCTTGGGCCTTTTTAGCGGGAAGCCTGCCCTGGACCTCTCCTCCTCATACCCTCCTTGAGCTGCTGGTTTGGATGCCAGGGCAAAAGAGCTAAGGTGATGCAATGGCTAGTCTTTGCACAGATGCCACAGTGGGAGCTGACTTAGATCTCTGTGGACCTGGAAGATGCTTACAGCTGACTCCCTCTCTCATGAGGAACTTTTTGTAAATAAATCTCTGGAGATTCCCACTGTGAAGATCTCTTCCCCGAAGTTCTCACAACCAGGTTGAAAGGTCTTCTATGTCAAGGGGTCTTTTTGTTTTTGTTTTTATTTTTAGAGATGGAATCTTGCTACATTGCCCAGATTGTTCTTAAACTCTTTTACTGTATTTATCTATACCGTAAATTTATGTTATCCGCTTACGAGATGAATCCTCTATCTGAAATGGTGGGCAATTCAGCTGCAAACCTCAATCTATGGCACATACCAACCAATTCAACTTTCTCTTGTAATGTCCTGATTTTTCTCTGCTTCTTGGGAACACTTCCAATATCACTAGTGGCATTTCACATGGGTCCCCTGATGTTATTCAAGGTTTGTGGTATAAAACACAATGAGAAATATGAGAGAGCCAAGAGAGACACTTTTTAGTGTGATATGCAATTTACTGGATAGATAAACTGCTCCCATGGAGGTGATTAGTGTCACAGGGCATCAAAGCAGATATAACACTGAAGTTCACCACAGTAGCAACAGGAGGTGGTTACCAAGTTATTACAGCAGTATAGCAGAATGTACTTCCTTTAATTTCATGCAGTCAGACTGAGTACAGCATCTTTACATTTGTTTACGTTTTTCTTGACAGAAGATGGCTTTGTGGATGGTCTGTGTTTGCGTAGTTTTGATAAATTGTAACTTTCTTGGCTTGGTGCCTGTGGCTCAAGCAGCTAAGGCGCCAGCCACGTACACCTAAGGTGGCGGGTTCGAATCCCCAGCATGGGCCCGCCAAACAACAATGATGGCTACAACCAAAAAAAATGGCTGGGCGTTGTGGCGGGCGCCTGTAGTCCCAGCTACTTGGGAGGCTGAGGCAGGAGACTTGCTTGAGCCCAGGAGTTGGAGGTTGCTGTGAGCTGTGATGCCATGGCACTCTACCCAGGGGGATAGCTTTAGGCTCTGTCTCAAGGAAAAAAAATTGTAACTTTCCTTAATAGAGTTGTATATATATTATGGTGGTAAATGATAAAATAGACTAGTAGTATACATTTTATGCATTCATGATATAATTTTTCTTCTTTATTTTGCAATATTTTTAGACTTCATAGTTCGTCTGTGAGTTTTTTCAAATTGTCACAAATCTCCAAAAATCTTCCCAATATGTTTATTCAATACAAATCCACATATATGTAGGCCTGCACAGTTGAAATCCATGTTATTCAAAGGTCAATTCTATCTTCTTTGCTCATCAGAAGTCCATGAAGCATGAGTCAGATTTTGGACCATTTTCTTTGAAAGCCTATATATAATGATTCAATCTTGTAATTTTATATCGATTGTTTTTGGGGGCATTTTAAAAACAGTGTCACAGAAGTGTATCCCCAAAATAAAAACGTTGGAAGCAAAATAAAATACAAAAAGCAAAAAAAAGTTGAAAAAATTATGCAAAGATGCATGTACAAGAATGCTCAGCACAACACTTCATATTGGAAAAATATTGAAATTAGCCTATGTCTATCAGTGGGGAATTTATTAGGTAAATCATGATGCAGTTAACCCAATATTGGAAAGTATTAAAAATAATGACCTTGATGTCTTTTTTTTAATATGGAAAATGCCTGTGATATATTTGTAAGCAGACAAAGAATATGCAAAATATTGTTACAGTATAATAACACACACAGAGTATTAGAGTTTTCTAGAGAAATAGAATCAATGTAATACATACATACATGGAAAGAGAGTTATTATAAGAAATTGGCTTATGTGATTATAAAGACTGACAAGTCCCAAGATCTCCATGTGGTAAACAAGATGAAGAGCCAGGAAAGCCAATGGTGTAGTACCAGGCCTAAGGCCAGCAGGCTTAAGGCCCAGGAGAGCTAGGGTTTCAGTTAGGGTTAGAGGCAGGATAACAAAGGTAACCCAACTGGAAGGCAGTTGGACAGGAGGAATTTCCTCTTACTCAGCCTTTTTGTTCTGTTCAGACCTTCAACTTATTGGAAGAGGCTCACTCACATTAGAGATAGCAATCTGATTTACTCAGTCTACCCATTCAACAGCTAACTTCATCCAGAAACACACAGATCAAATATCTGGGCATCCTGGTGGTCTAGTCAAGTTGACACATAAAATTAGCCATCACACATATAGAAACATATGCTATAGAGTATGTTCCTTCCAAATTCAAATGTTGAAACATAATCACAACATCACAAAATCCCAAAACTACAGATGTTGGCATGGGTGTGGAGAGAAGGGAACAGTTCTACACTGCTGGTGGAAATGCAAGCTAATACGACATTTTTGAAAAGAAGTTTGGAGAACACTCAATGAATTAAAAGTAGACCTACTGTTCAACCCTGCAATTCCTGTACTAAGTATATACCCAGATGATCACAAATCATTTTACAACAAAGACATTTGCACTAAAATGTTTATTGCAACCCAATTCATAATAGCCAAGACATGGAAATAGCCCAAGTGCCCATCGACCCATGAATGGATTAACACATTGTGGTATATGCACACCATGGAATACTATGCAGCCATAAAAAGACAGAGACTTCACATCTTTTATGTTTACCTGGATGGAGCTGGAACATATTTTTCTTAGTAAAGTATCTCAAGAATGGAAAGAAAAGTATCCAATGTACTCAATACTATTATGAAATCAATATATAACCACTTACACACTCATAGGAATGGCAAAACATAACTATAGTCCAGAAAGTAGAAGGGAAGAGAAGAGAGAGGGGAGGGAGTATATGGGCAGAAGGAGGGTATTTGGGGGACCTTACCTAATGTGCATGATGCAATGGTACATTTCAAAACTATTAAGAAATGAGTATAATTGTGATGGATGTGTTACTTAGTTCAATGTAAACATTTCACATTGTATATTAAAGCAGTACCCTGAACCTCATAAGTGCATCAATGTACAAAGTTATGATTTAAGAAAAAATAATTTAAAAAAATAAAAAATAGCCTGTCAGAGGCCCCTGAGCAAAGGAAGAAAAACTGGACAGAATCAGACTCTACAAAGCCAAATACAGGGAGCTGAGCCAAGAAAGATGTTCAGCAAGCTCTAACTCCAAGGAAGAGCTTCAAGAAAACAAATTACAGGTACAAAGCCTATTGACTAGAGGACGGGAGACCCCTCTCCCAAGCAGGAGGCCTGCCGCAGGCTATCTGTGAACAAGCAGGGAACAAAAGACCTCTCATTTTACCTTGCTGGAGAGAGCTGCTAAACTCCAGGTCTCTTTCTCCAGGGAGGTCCCACTTATGAACCTAGATACCACCTTGCCAGGCATAAAATTGAACAGATATTTTTTCCCACAAGTCCAAACTCCCAGTCCACCCTTTCCCCCTTGCATGGTGGTCTGAAGTTCAGCCCCCTACAGAGTGCAGAGTGTTTGGTTTTGTCCTGAGAGACCTGGGCATAATGTGGACTGGGATGAAATCTGTGACTAACGGGGAAGAAAGAGGGTGTGGGAAGAAAGGGACACTCGGTGTGAGGTGGAGCAGTCCCCTGGTTATGACTATATGACTATGCCTGGCCAGTGGTAGTGTTTGGCCCTTGGTTTGGGCTATGTCTGGTGGGATGGGGTGCAGAACCCCCAGCTCTGACAGCACCCACTGCAGGACAGTGGTTGCCCCGTGTGGTTGGCTGACAGGGCTGGTCCCTGCTGAGCTTGCAAGCAGAGGCTTAATAAGTGTGGACTGTGACCTGAGAGCAGGAGTGTGGTCTCCTGATCCAACAGAACCCTGGAGCAGTGGCTTACTGGGTGTGAACCAAGCCCTCAGGGCTAGAAATACTCCACTTCCTCCAGCAAGGATGGTAAGCAGAGGCTTATCAGGTGAGGACTAAGACCTTCAGGCAGAGTGTGGTGCTGTGACTCTAACAGAGCCTGCAATTAGAGGCTTGTCAGGCAGTGGACTGAGAATGGCAAGAGGGGGTGTGGTCCCCTGACTCCAACTGGTTTGGCAGGCACTACTCCAGACCCTACTCCAGAAGCTAGCTGTGTGTGGACTGAGACTGGTGGGTGGGGGCGTTACCCCTGGCTCTAGCTGGGTCTGTGAGCAGAGAAGCAGACAATAGTGTGGACTGAGTCTGGCAGGTGGCAGTGTGGATCCCTGGCTCCAATTGTGCTTTGAATCCCTTTGCTTTAATTGCCCTTGAATCCCTCTGTTGGGCAGGGTTTCTACTGCCAGAGAAATTTGGTTGGAACCTGTGTCTGGGGCTGTCTACTCTGGGACATTCCTTTGAAGTTCTGTACTGGAAAAGAACTGGAGGGTGGGGGCTGGGCGCTGCAGTTGTTTGTATCTCTTCACAGTCCAGATTTAAATCTAATAGGGTAGTTTCTTAGGATAGAGTTGGCTGAAAACAAAATAGAGCTAGCCTGCACTATCTCACCAACTAGGTCCTCAGAGTCTCCAGCCAAAACTCTGAAATGGGCCTCTGTAAGGTTGTAGGAGATAAGCCACAATTACAAAGCCTAGAGCTTTGGTAATGGGCTATCTCTACTACCTGGGAACCCCAATTCAATCATCCTACCAGTCCTAATAACCAAATAGTAGAAAATAAACATGGTGTGGACCCAACAGAAGAACTCTGGCAACATGAATAACCAGAGTAGACCAACCACCCCAAGAAATGACAAAGAAGATACAACTGGAGATGCCATGCATAGACAAATGGCAGCAATGTCAGAAACTGAATTCAGAATATGGATTGCAAATAAGATAAATAGAATGGAAGAAAAGATGGAAATTGAATTCCAAACAGTAGTTCTAAAGTTGTCTCAAGAAATTAATGAATTCAAAGCCCAAGTCACCAAAGATATGGACATAATGAGAAAAGAGATAGCAGAGCTCAGGGAAACAAATAAGTTAGTTGAGGAGCTCCAAAATACAGTAGAATCCCTCACTAATAGAGTTGACCAGGCAGAAGAAAGGATCTCTGAAACTGAGGACAAAGCTTTTGAACATTCCCAAACACTCAACAAGGTAGACAAATGGAGAGCAAAAACTGATCATTCCCTGAGAGAGTTGTGGGATCACTCCAAAAGATCAGGCATTCATCTTATAGGAATTCCCAAAGGAGAAGAGGATGGTCCTAAAGGTACAGATGCTCTACTCCAAGGGATTTTGGGGGAGAATTTCCCAAACCCTGCAAGAGATTCAGAACTTCAGATAGCAGACAGTTTTCAGAACCCCAGCAAGACTTAATCCAAATAAAGCATCTTCTAGACACATTGTAATTAACTTTGCCAAAGTGAAGATGGAGGAGAAAATTCTGCAAGCAGCTAGACGAAAGAAAAGCATCACCTACAAAGGGAGAAATATCAGAATAACTGCAGATCCCTCAGCCAAAATGTTTCAAGCCAGAAGAAGATGGTCATCAACATTCAATCTCTTTTTTTTTTTTTTTTTTT
>NW_003852406.1:35466377-35468519 GCF_000181295.1 Otolemur garnettii | reverse complement strand
GCTACTTGGGAGGTTGAGGCAGGAGACTTGCTTGAGCCCAGGAGTTGGAGATTGCTATGAGCTGTGATGCCAGGGCACTCTACCCAGGGGGACAGCTTGAGGCTCTGTCTCAAAAAAAAAAAAAAGAAAGAAAGAAAATGAAGACACAAATTATCAAAACCTGTGGGATACTGCAAAGGCAGTCCTAAGAGGGAAATTTATAGCATTGGAAGTCTTCATCAAGAAAACAGAAATGGAGGAGGCCAACAACTTAATGGATCATCTCAGGCAACTGGAAAAGGAAGAACTTTCCAACTTCAAACCCAGCAGAAGAAAAGAAATAACCAGAATTAGAGTAGAATTAAATGAAATTGAAAACAAAAGGATCATTCAGAAGTTCAACGAAGTAAAAAGTTGCTTTTTTGAAAAAATTAACAAAATTGATAAACCTTTGGTCAACCTAACCAGAAATAGAAAAATGAAATCTCTAACATCATCTATCAGAAACCATAAAGGAGAAATAACAACAGACACTTCAGAAATTCAAAATAAAAATCCTCAATGATTACTACAAAAATCTCTATTCCCAGAAATATGAAAATGTGAAGGAAATGGACCAATACCTGGAAGCATGCCACCTTCCTAGACTCAACCAGAAAGAATTAGAAATCTTACATAGACCTATATCAACCACTGAAATAGCATCATCAATACAAAATCTCCCTAAAAATAAAAGTCCAGGACCAGATGGCTTCACATCCGAATGCTATCAAACATTTCAAGAGGAACTCGTACTTATATTATACAACATTTTCCAAAGCATAGAAAAAGAAGGTATACTTCCCAACACATTCTATGAAGCAAATATCACCCTGATACCCAAATCAGGAAAGGATCCAACAAACAAAGAAAATTAGAGACCAATATCATTAATGAATATTGATGCAAAAATATTTAATAAGATCTTAGCAAACAGGATTCAACAACACATCAAAAAAATTATACACCATGATCAAGTTGGCTTTATTCCAGGGTTCCAGGGCTGGTTCAACATATGCAAATCTATAAATATAATACATCACATCAATAAAAGAAAAAACAAAGACCATATGATTCTCTCAACTGATGCAGAAAAAGCCTTTGATAATATCCAGCATCCTTTCATGATCAGAATTCTTAAGAAAATAGGCATAGAAGGGACATTTGTTAAACTGATAGAGGCCATTTACAGCAAACCCACAGCCAATATCATATTGAATGGTATAAAATTGAAAACATTTCCACTCAGATCAGGAACAAGGCAAGGATGCCTACTGTCTCCACTGCTCTTTAACATAGTTTATATCTTTTGAGTTATTTGACTTTCTTCTTTGTATCTTTGATAGTCTATTTTTATAATAATCAATAAATCTTTATTTTTTCTTATAATAGTAATATATGCTATTTGGCTTAAAAAACAAATACAACCAAAGTAAATATAAACTAGTCATACATCCTAATTACACCACTATTTTGTTTCATGTGTATTTTTCCACATTTTTCTAAGAACAGGAAACTTATCCCTTATCACACACTTAAAATGGAAATGCTCCATCCAGGTAAACATAAAAGATGTGACGTCTCCATCTTTTTAGTGGTTGCTTAGTATTCCATGGTGTACATATACCACAATGTGTTAATCCATTCATGGGTCAATGGGCACTTAGGCTGTCTCCATGTCTTGGCTATTATGAATTGGGCTACAGTAATCTTATAATTAGATTGATAGCATCATTTTGAAAAACCAAATCAATTAGAAAACTACTAGAAGGCATAAAATATCATAAAAGGAATATAGATGGTGAAAACACATGATGTGAAGAATATACCAAAAGGGTATTTAAAAGACTATTCAAATTATAAGTAAATCCTATTGGCTAAAATAATATATTTTTACATATTTAGGGGAAAGATAAATTAGCTGAAAGGTTATCTCTTAAAGAGGATTAGTGAATCTGAGAGTCAGAGGCATTAAAAGGGAGGGGATTTTAGACAGCTTTGGACCTTCCATCTGTATTCCACAGACGTTCCTAGATGCCCTAACCAGGTCTTCTTCAGGACAGAGAGATGCCCTAACCAGAGGTGCCCTAACCTGGCCTTGTTTTTTTCTTTTCTTTTTTTTTT
>NW_003852406.1:35463061-35465581 GCF_000181295.1 Otolemur garnettii | reverse complement strand
ATTGTTGTTTGGCGGGCCTAGGGCTGGATTCGAACCCGCCACCTTAGGTGTATGTGGCTGGCGCCTTAGCCACTTGAGCCACAGGCGCCGAGCCTCCGGTAGCTCTTTAAATAGGTCTTTAGTAGCCAGGTGATCTTATTTAGTCTCTGAAAGGTCGTGTATCCTAAGACAAGTTTCTGGGTCTCTCTCCATCTCTAAAATGAAGAGTTAGAAAGCAGATTTTATTTAAACACTGGTTGGAAGATGGGAAGCTCCCGAGGTCAGAGACATTTCTTTTTTTTTTTGTAGACACAGTCTTACTTTGTCGCCCTCGGTAGAGTGCCGTGGCATCACACAGCTTACAGCAACCTCCAACTCTCGGGCTTAGGCGATTCTCTTGCCTCAGCCTCCGGAGTAGCTGGGACTACAGGCGCCCACCACAACACCGGGCTATTTTTTTGTTGTAGTTTGGCCAGGGCTGGGTTATGAACCAGACACCCTCGGTATATGGGGCCAGCGCTCTGCCCACTGAGCCAGAGGCGCTGCCCGCAGAGACATCTTTTTGGATTCTCCCTGTACCTCGCGGCTCTGAAATACTGGCCATAGAAGAAGACACTCAATGAAAGCTTATTGAATTGACAAAATTAAGTTCGTGGCTTTTACCCAGTGCTTGGCACTGAGACGTCCTCAATAAAGATTCAGTTTATGTTTGCTCTCCCCAGCACATTTGTGACATTCTTGAGGACAAGAACCACGCATTCAACAGCGCCCCGAGAGAAGACAAAATCAGGTGGGTCCCTATTCTCAGGAAGTCCACAGTTTAGGGCAGGAAGCCAAGACAATAACTCGTCTATTTAACAAATATCTTCCAACGTCCGTATGCACAAAGGTCGACAAGGTGAGGCAAGAATGGTAACTCCCAGGCGCAGGGCCAGGTTGCCGGGCTGGGTTGCAGGGGTGGTTGGAGATAACTGGGTTGAGGAAGCCCTTTGAACTTTTTCATTGGTTGTCGCTGACCCGCCGTTTGTCCCCCACCAATCCCGGACGCCGCTGGAAGACCCGCAGCCGCACACTCAGCCAATCCAAGTGCGGAGGCGGAGGCGGAGGCGGGGATGGAGGCGCTGTCACGGGTTAGAGCTCAGCGGAAAATGTTTCGGTTCGGGCGGTCCAGTGGTTGGGGACACAAGGAGGCCGGACCCGCACGCGCCGAGCCCTGGGGCCGCTGAGCGCCGGCGGCCATGGAACTGGAGCAGCCCGACAGTCTGGAGGGCTGGGTGCCGGTCCGCGAGGACCTCTTCGCCGAGCCCGAGAGGCACCAGCTGCGCTTCCTGGTGGCCTGGAACGACGCGGAGGGCAAGTTCGCCGTGACCTGTCACGACCGCACGGCGCAGCGGCAGTGGCACCGGGGGAGCCGGCCCGAGCGCGAGGCCGCCGAGGCCCGCCCCAGTTGGGCAGGCCTGCTCTCGGCCGCCGGGCTCCGCGGCGCGCACCGGCAGCTGGCGGCGCTGTGGCCGGCCCTGGAGCGCTGCTTCCCGCGGCTGCCGCCGGAGCTGGACGCGGGTGGTCGCGGCGCCTGGGGCCTGGGGCTCGGGCTGTGGGAGCTGGTGTGGCCGGCGCGCGCGGGTCCCGGCGAGGCGGCGTTGCAGGAACTGTGCCGGCAGCTGGAGCGCTACCTGGGTCAGGCGGCCGACGGCTGCGGCGGCGCCACAGTGCGCGACGAGCTCTTCCCGGCCGAGGGCGGAGCAGCCGACTGCGGGAGCCCTCGCGGCTTCCGGGAGCGCACCCTGCGTGCCCGGTGGGCCGAGGCGGGCGCGAGGCTGCACCAGGTACGTCCGGCGGGCTGCGCGGCGCCCGCGCCGGTGTCCGATCTTTACCAGCTTTGGGCCGTGTCCGAGGGTTCCTCTGCTCCGGGAGCCGGGAGGCCGCGGGGCCGCCGGGCCTCCAGCAGCGGAGCCCCTGGGGACAGGCAGGAGCCGCGCGGGGTGGATGGACGCTTGGAGTTAGACAGGGGAGCAGCTAGGCCGGGCCAGCCCTTGACCTCTTCCCGGAGAGGGAGGCAGAGCTGGTTGTTGGGACAGGAAATGCCAGAAATACTGAAAGTGAAACGGAGATAACCCTTGGACGTAAAAACAGTAACGCGGACTAAATGTAAACAATTTCAAGTTCTGTGAAGGGAGAAAGACCAAGAATGGGGATAAAATGTTGTTCAACCGTTTGTATCTCACGGCACGCTTACAGGTAAACTTCCGGGGCACACTTAAATTATGTTGATCCAAAGGGGAAAAAAAGGAAGAAAAAAAGAACTTACTGTGCTTGGAACGTCTTTCGAAAAGAATTTAATTAATGATCTTTAAAAATTATCTTGGTACACCTAAGATCGAAAATTCACTGTGTTTTAGAGGATGAAATGGGTTATGGGGCTCGGCGCCTATAGCTCAACCGGCTAAGGCGCCAGCCACATACACCTAAGGTGGCGAGTTCGAATCTCCAGCCCGGACCCGCCAAACAACAATGACGGCTGCAACCAAAAAATGGCCAGGC
>NW_003852406.1:35460368-35461776 GCF_000181295.1 Otolemur garnettii | reverse complement strand
CCCAGGAGTTGGAGGTTGCTGTGAGCGTGATGCCATGGCACTCTACCCAGGGGGATAGCTTGAGGCTCCGTCTCAAAAAAAAGAAAATAAATAAATAAAGTAGTTTCTCCTTAAAATCTTAACATTTATGTGATATTCGTACAGTTGGAAAAATTACACATTTCCCATGTTGAGGTTCATTCAGGGGTAATTATAAAACTAATATAGTTGAGCTAGCTTTTCACATAAGTGTAGTTCACATGTTTATCTAGAACTTAAAAATGGGCAGTGAGAGAGGCTTAAGTACAAAACATACCATATCCGTGGAAGTTTATATAATTTTAATACCTTCCATTTAGAATAGAAATGCAGTGATTCTAGAATTAGACCCAACTGCTAGTACTACTAGAATATATACTATGAAGCTGTTTAAATTCTGGAATTTTGTTGAATAGTCTAAGAAATAAGGTTGACAAGTATCAGTTACCTTAAGTTTCCTTTTGCATGTATGTTCCACAAACCATTCCCTTTTTAAAAAACACTTATCACTTGGATAAAACTACAACTGAAAGTAGATCACTTTACTCTTTGGTAGAAGAATAGAAATGGAAGAATTTAAGAATCTATTGGTTGACAAAAAAATCACTAGTACTTGATTTTATTTCTCTTCTGGGGGTAAGAACATTTTCCACTAAGGAAGTTCACCTAGATTATAAACTGGTTTATCTTCTACCCCGCTTCAGAAGCAGTGCTTAGTGGGGACTGGAGCCACATGTGAACCTCTGTAAATGAGCCCCCTCTGTAAATGGGAGCTTAGTGAAATACTAACTGGGGGAACGAAGAGAGTCAACATGTTGGAGAAGTAGTTGGAGACTGCTCTGTAATATCTGTGAGCTTTTAAAAAAGGAGTACAGCTTCATAAAATGTTTACAGTCAAAAAAATGTCCACTATCTATGTCCCAAAGATAATTGCTACTAGTGCTTGGTGACTCTTTGGGCCTTCTTCTCAGCATACTTACTACCGAGTTGAGATAAAATTTTTGCATTCTGTTTTCTGCCCTATTTAATGCTATAAAAGTTCAGTCTTCAAAAGCACAGTACTGCAGTAATATTATTCTGCCATGGATATATTATTTAACCTTTTTTTGGTTTATTTGTTTTTTAGAGACAGTCTCTCACTTTGTTGTCCTTGGTAGAGTGCTGTGGTGTCACAGCTCACAGCAACCTCTAGCTCTTGGGCGTAGGTGATTCACTTGCCTCAGCCTCCTGAGTAGATGGGACTACAGGCACCCCCCACAACACCTGGCTGTTTTTTTGTTACAGTTTGGCTGGAGGTTTGGGCCTGGACTGGACTCAAACCCACCAGCTCTGGTGTATGTGGCTGGCGCCTTAGCCACTTGAGCTACAGGTGCCAAGCCACTATTTCTGT
>NW_003852406.1:35445108-35460348 GCF_000181295.1 Otolemur garnettii | reverse complement strand
CTGTATCTTGCATTTTCTTTTATTGCCTTATTGTTCTAGACTTCCAATAATATATTGAAGAGAAGCAGTGAGGGCAGGTATTAATGCCCCCTTCCTGATGTCAGAGGGAAACGTTCAGCCTTTCCTTTCCTTTTTTTTTTTTTTTTTTTTTTGAGGCAGTCTCTCACTTTGTTGTCCTCTGTACAGTGCTGTGGTGTCACAGCTCACAGCAACCTCTAGCTCTTGGGCGTAGGTGATTCACTTGCCTCAGCCTCCTGAGTAGATGGGACTACAGGCACCTGCCACAATGCCCGGCTGTTTTTTGGTTGCAGTTGTCATTCTTGTTTGGGCCTGGACTGGACTCAAACCCACCAGCTCTGGTGTATGTGGCTGGCGCCTTAGCCACTTGAGCTACAGGTGCCAAGCCACTATTTCTGTTTTATTGGACATTTTGTTTGGAAGACAACATTTTCATATTTAGTCGTTATTTAAAATAGATGTATTGAAGTTGAGAACTTTAAGGTTTCTTTAATTTTGTTTGGTGTGTATGATCTTATAAACACTGTCCAGATTTGAGCTTTATTTACATTTTGCCTTTTAGGTTCTTCAAGAACACGGAAAAGCCAACACCATGGTATCGTTAATGAAAGTTTATCAAGAGGAAGATGAAGCCTACCAGGAACTAGTTACTGTGGCAACCATATTCTTCCAGTATTTACTGCAGCCATTTCGGGATATGCGAGAAGTTGCAACTTTATGTAAGCTTGATATTTTGGTATGTTTTCTTTATATTGTTTTTATTTTATCAGATATATTTGTCATGTTATTTCTTTAGTCACATTTAAGATTCGATCTGTGCACTTTGTGTTCACTCTTGTTTAAATATTGAATTTATGTTTAAAGTTATTTTAAAAATAAAGACATTTATGTTGGTCACTATTGATACTTTAAGATTTCCACATATTTAAGGGTTAAGCACTTCTTCTGCTCATGAATTGTTTTTGATAGGATGTTTATTTCAGCTTGTTTTCTACCTTTAAGGGCACATGTATATTTCTTAGAGATGGTATGAAAATGTGAATAGCAGGAACCTGGACTGTAATTCTGCAGTTTAAACTTTTTTTTTTTGAGACGGAGCCTCAAGCTATCCCCCTGGGTAGAGTGCCATGGCATCACAGCTCATAGCAACCTCCAACTCCTGGGCTCAAGCAAGTCTCCTGCCTCAGCCTCCCAAGCAGCTGCTAACCACAGGCACCCACCACAACGCCTGGCCATTTTTTGGTTGCAGCCGTCATTGTTATTTGGCGGGCCCGGGCTGGGGATTCGAACCCGCCACCTTAGGTGTATGTGGCTGGCGCCTTAGCCGCTTGAGCCACAGGCGCCGAGCCTGCAGTTTAAACTTTAGTAAATGCTGTCATAGTTTCTATTTCATTGAGCGATTGAATGACCCTGTGACACTATTTAGAAAATATGTTATTATTATTCTAGTATTACAAATGAATCTTGAGCCCAGAGGAGTTAAATAACCTGCCTTGGGTCTCAGCAACTGGAATCAGAAGAACCAGAGTGATCTCTCTCTCTCTGCCCCTGCACTGAGCCACCTCTCCACACAGAGGCCATCTCTCAGGACCTCTGAGGGGTTGATGAAACTCATGTTACTCTAAAGTTGTCCTGTTCATTATTTTGATAGGCTCTTCTCTGGTAAGTCTTTATTTCTTGTACGTATTTTTTCTTTTATTTTTTAAGGAATACCTTTATTAAGATAACATTCACAGACTATACATTTAAAGTGTATAGTTCAGTGGTTTTTAATATATTTAGATTTGTACAAACATCATTACTATCTAATTCTAGGACATATTAACTCCCCGCTCAAAAAAAAAGAAACCCCATACCCATTAGCAGTCATTCCCCACTCCCCAGCCCTTCGCAGCTGCCGAACGGGTTTCTGTGTCTGTGGATTCCCCTCTTCTGGACGTTCATATAAGGGGAATCATTAGACATGTGGTCCTTGGTAACTGGCTCCATTTACTTAGCATGGTGTTTTCAGAGTCATCTGTGCTGTAACGTGTTAGGATGTCATTTTCTTTTACTGCTTGATAGGATTCATTGTACAGATAACACCACGTTTCGCTTATCCATTTATCAATTGATGGATATTTAGGTTGTTTGTACTTTTAGTTATTATGAGTAATGCTGCTATGAACATTTGTTTAGAAGTTCCTGTGTAGACATGTTTCCATTTCTTTTGTGTGTATATTGGAGAGTAGAACTGCCATGTCATGTGATAATTCAGTGTTTAACCTTTTGAAGGACTTCTAGACTGTTTTCCAAGGCAAGTGCACCATCATACTTTCCCTCAATAGTAAATGAGGTTCAACACTTGCTACTGTCTGTTTTTTTTGGTTCCAGCCATCCTGGTGTGTATGAAGTGGTATCTCATTGTGGTTTGGGTTTTTTATTTCCTTGAAGCTAACTTGTGCATGTTTCTTATGTTAATCATGCTTTGTAGAAGTAGCACTGGGTGCTGGATAACATGGCAGTATGTATCTTAGCTCAGGGTGTTACTTCGAACTACCACAGACTGAGAAGCTTATAAACGACACGAATTTTCTTCTCTGGGAAGTCCACAATCAGGATGCCAGCAGACATTGTGCCAGCTTCCTGATTTGTAGGTGACTGTCTTGTACCCTCCCATGGAGAGCAGAGAGAGAGAGACATCCTCTGTCCCCTTCTTTTTATAAGGGCATTAATCCCATTTATGACCTGATTACTTCTCAAAACCCCATCTCTAAATACCATCACTTTGGGGATTTAGGCTTCTACATAAGAGGGGGAGGTAATCATGAATGTACTGTCTTTTTAGATGACTGTATGACTCTTACTTTTCAGAAAAGAACCACAGTATTGCAAAGCTTCTTACCACATCTCTAAAGTAAACATTCTCAGTAACTGACACTGGAGTACCATGTGCCAGGCCCAGTGCCAAGTTCTTAACCACACAGATGTTATTTAAACAACTGTGTTTTACTATTATTAGAGAGAAACATAACTTGACAGCATTCCCCTCTAGAAAAAGTCACTGTAGTCATGCAGAGAGAAGGCTTTCCTCTTCCATCTGATACCCAGCTTAGGGCCTCATTTATGCTCAGTGAGGGATTGCTAAATGGACGAAAATTTAATTGACTAAACAGTAGTAACAAAAGTAATTAAAATGATCTATATGACCAATTTCCTTTCAGTGTCTTAACATTATTATCATTTCTGACTATAATAATAACATTATTATCATTTCTGACTCAGACAATTTTCCTTTCTTTTTGTAGAAGTCTTTGGATGAGGATAACCTGGGTCCAAGAAGGACAGTTGCCCTGCAGAAGGAAGCCAAAGAATGGGCCCGACGGGCTGAAGAGGCTGTCACCTCTATTCAAGATGTCACAGTGAATTATTTTAAGGAAACAGTAAAAGCATTAGCAGGTGATAAAAAGTGCCTAAATATAATTTTCATTTTATTTAAAAACTATTTGAGTGCCTCTTATATATCAGGTACTATGTTTTATAGGTGCTGCCAATTCAGTGTATAGATAAGCATAAGTAGACACTGTCCAGTCTGGTGAGGAGAGAAGAATCTTAATCATATATCTATATTCTTTTGAGCACATGGAAAATGGAAGTGGCAATGAATGACACAAAGAAGAGTAACATGGGCCTATGAGAGAGAATCTGGGCTCCATCAGGGTCCTCACTGAAGGCCTTTGAGAAGGGGTGTTTGTCCCAATACCTGAAGAGTAAATGGAGGTTGAAGGCGAAAGAAGTGAGGGTTGAAGGAATAGCATTTGCAAAAGTTCTCTGGCTTGAGGGAACTTGGCCAACATGAAGAACTTAAAACCCATGGGGCTGCATTGCAGAGAGGACACTGGCAGGACAGGCAGGGGTTAGACCCTGTAGGGACATGTGGCTGGGTGAAGGACATTTTCCCTAATCTTAAATCACTATTGATAACAGCCCCAAATAGGAAACAACTTAATGTCTGTCAGTCAGTTTAAGTTACCGGCCATTTGTAAAGCAGAATACTACATGGCTATCAAGCATAATTGTATCTTTTTTTTTTTTTTCTGTCTCCCTCGGTAGAGTGCTGTGGCGTCAGTGCTCACGACAACCTCAAACTCTTGGGCATAAGCAATTCTCTTGCCTCAGCCTCCCAAGTAGCTGGGACTACAGGCACCCACCACAACACCCGGCTATTTTTTGGTTATAGTTGTCATTATTGTTTAGCTGGCCTGGGCCGGGTTTAAACCTGCCACCCTTGGTGCATGTGGCTGGCACTGTAACCTCCGTGCTATGGGCATCGAGCCATGTTTTGTTTTTTTTTTAATGGAAAGAGTTTCTGATATATTAGGCAAAACAAGTTAGAGAGCAGAATGATGATCTTGGGTTTTTTTTGGTCAAACTATCCATAGTCTATTTCTCTAGCTAGACATAGAAAGACTCTAAAAGTATATGCACCAAAGTATAAGAAGCAGTGGCCTCAGGTGAGGTCATGATTTATCATCTTTTTAAAAATGGAGTGCCTAAAATTTTATTTCATGGCTATGTATTATTTTTGTAATAATAAATTACCAGGATAAAAAGTGGCTCAGTAAGTAGGGCACTGGCCCCATATATGAAGGGTGGCAGGTTTGTACCCGGCCCCGGCCAAACTGCAACAACAACAACAACAAAAAATAGACAGGCATTGTGGTGGATGCCTGTGGTCCCAGCTACTCAGGAGGCTGAGACAAGAGAATCAATCACTTGGGCCCAAGCGCTGGAGGTTTCTGTGAGCAGTGATGCTATGGCACTCTACTGAGGGTGACAAAATGAGGCTCTGTCTCTGTCTTAAAAAGAAAAAAAGATGTTTTACAGGTAATATGGGAGCACTAAACAAAGGGTTAGCCTCTGGTAAATTTTCCCCTTTTTAATGTTTTATTTTATTAATTATACTCCCAACAGGAATGCAGAAACAAATGGAGCAGGATGGGAAGAGGTTTGGCCAGGCTGCCTGGGCTGCAGCAATTCCTAGGTTGGAAAAGCTCAAACTGATGCTGGCTCAGGAAACTCTGCAGCTCATGAGAGCCAAAGAGTTGTGTTTATATCACAGAAGAGCTGAAATTCAGATAAAGGTAAGACAAAGACACCTGTAACTCTGTTTTAAAAACATACTTTTATTTTAGCTAGCATTCTTTCCAGGCATTGATAAGGAGCTCCTTTCTTCCCTTATTCCAAAAGCCATCTTCTTAGTAGATAAGAATTTACAGGGGCGGCACCTGTGGCTCAGGGGAGTAAGGCGCTGGCCCCATATGCCAGAGGTGGTGGGTTCAAACCCAGCCCCGGCCAACAACTGCAAAGAAAAACAAAAAGAATTTACAGACTGTGAAAAGTTGCCCATTAAGTTTCCTTTTCATCAAAATGTTGTAGGATTCAGATTCACTTTATAACAATACTGAGCTCAGCATTGAAGTGGTGAATATACTTTAAAATCATCCAGCAATGTTTTTAGTCCAGCTTTAGACCCATCAAAAGGTGCTTCTCCTTAGGGTCATAGTTACTTAAATTTCGCCTGTTCTCTTATTTTTAATCTTAAATTAGAAAACACTGTAAGTGGCTGGGTGTGGTGGCTTGTGCCTGTAATCTCAGGACCCTGAGAGGCTGAGACTGGTGGAACTCAGGATTTCAAGACCAGCCTGAGCAAACCCCAGACCCAATCTCTACTAAGAATAGATAAACTAGCGGGCGTTGTGGCACATGCCTGTAGTCCCAGCTACTTCAGAGGCTGAGGCAGGAGGATTGCTTAAGCCCTAGAGTTTGAGGTTGCTGTGAGCTACAATAATGCCCGGCACTCTGCCCAGGGCAACAGAATGAGCCTTTGTCTCAAAAAAGAAAAAAACCAGAAAAGAAAACCCTGTAAATGCCTGTTGTAGTCAGCTCACACTGCTATCACGAGATACCATAGATTAGGTGGCTTAAGTAGACATTTGTCTCACAGTTCTGGAGCTAGGAAGTCCAGGATCAGGGCTGCTGCAGATTCAGTGTTGAGTAGGGCTCTTTTCCTGGCTGTAGACAGTTGCCTTTTTACTGCGTGGTATGTGGTCTTTCTTTGGTGTGTGTGCACGAGAGAGGAAGAAGAGCCATCCCACTCTTACTCTTCTTGTGAAGCACTAATCCCATTACGAGGACACCACCCTCATGACATAATCCAAACCTAATTACCTCCAAAGGCCCCATCGCCGAATATTATCACATTAGGAGTTAGAGCTTTAAGGTAGGAATTTTGGGGAGGACACATTCAGCTCATAACAACACCTTATTGCCATTTGTTTTTTTCAAAACCTAATTTTCTTTTATGTTTCGAGGCTGAGATAAAGTATTTGTAATGAATGTGAAATGAGGCATTTTTGTCTTATTTAGAAAAGTGGAAAAGTGTTTCTTCCCTATTTGCTTTTTTTATATTTAGTAATGAACAAGAAATAGAAAATAGCTAGAATGCTTCTAAAGTTTGGTTTTTAATATGCTAATTGTTTTAATTTCTTCTTTTTTCCATGTGAACAAGATGGAAGATCTTCCAGAACAACAAAAAAATATAGGTTTTGTAGATGAATTGGAGATACAGTTTTATGAAATTCAATTAGAAATATTTGAGGTTAAATTTGAGATATTAAAAAATGAAGAAATACTGCTTCTTACACAGTTGGACTCTATTAAAAGGCTTATAAAAGGTAAAATTTAAGTGTATAGATTAAAATGTTTAAATTACACATCAGGAAATACCATATTATCCATTTCTCATTGTGAATTATCTATAACATCTACTGAAATTTCCTAAATAAGGTTTCCTTTCAGTATTTTTATTATTTAAATAATTTACACATTGTTAACACATAGCAAAACAAAAAAAGAAAAACTATTAGGGGTGCCAAAAAACTGTATACAAATTTTAAGAGATGTTATCCATATAGTACTTTTCAAAGTTGAAGTGAATTACAATAGCAATGTGTAGTGTGACATTTGGTCAAAAGATAGTGTTAATCAATTGAATGCTGGGGTCATCTTTGGACAGATAGGACAGTCAAAATAGTGAAAGCACAGTTGTCATTTGAGGAGTACAAGACCATTTTGAAGTGGTATTCGAAATTCCAGAATGTTGTAGAAGCACAGTGACAGTGGAGGTGTGAGTATGCAACAGAACCTCCAACATGCCTAAGAGTTGCACACATTTAAGGTAAATATAAAACGCATGATGTTTCTGCATGGTGTGACCTGCACAAGGGAAGGTCCAGAGGGCCTCACACAGCAACACGTCCTGCTGTTTCTGTTGTGGTGTTGAAAAGTTCACACTCTCCCCACAGTCTGCCAGAGAGTGTGCATGTGGGATGGGAGTCAGCAGGATATGCACATGATGCATTCTTAAAGTAGCAAAATTGAAAGTTTTCATCCCAAGATTATTACATTGAACTAGACAAGAATTCAAATTCTCTCACTGAATTCTCTTGAATTCAGTAAGAATTTGCTGGAATGATGGGGGTGAAGAGTTGCAGTTGAGTCTCCCCCACGCTCTCCTGACTTAACACCCCTTGACTTCTACCCACCTTAAAGGATGTGGTGAACTCTAGGAAACCAGCGAAGCTGGGAGTACTTTAAAAGAAATTGAAACAGCATGTGTAGTGATACAAGTGGATGCTTGGGTCAGCACTGCTCAAGCAGCAGTTCACCGTAATCAGAAGTGTCTGGGCTCAGCGCCTGTGGCTCAAGTGGCTAAGGTGCCAGCCATATACACCTAAGGTGGCGGGTTCGAATCCAGCCCGGGCCCACCAAACAACAGTGATGGCTGCAACCAAAAATAGCTGGGCATTATGGCGGCACTTGTGGTCCCAGCTACTTGGGAAGCGGAGGCAGGAGCCTCACTTGAGCCCAGGAGTTGGAGGTTGCTGTGAGCTGTGATGCCACAGCACTCTACCCAGGGGGACAGCTTGAGGCTCTGTCTCAAAAAAAAAAAAAAAAAGAAGTGTCTGGACACTGATGGTGATCATGTTGAGCCCTTCTTGTAATTGGAAAAGTCGGACATGACTTGTATTCATCTTTTGTTATCAGTATTTATTTAGTATTATAATTTTAATACAGTTTTTTCCTTTCTTAAAATGTGAATACATTTTTTTGGCACCCTCTGTATTATTACCCCGGTCCTATTATCTACAGATACTTAGCATTAACAATTTGCTGTATGACTTTGTAGCCTTTTTTATATGCTGATATAAATAAAGAAATATCAAATTTTTTCAGCTAAAACTACATTCTCTTCAATAAGCTATTTTTCATTTAGTACATAATAACCATCTTTCCATTTCAGTAAGTAATAAAAACATGGAAATTTTAATGGCTGCATAGTATTCCATTACATGGATATACCATGATTTTGATTTTTTTGCAGTTTGAACAGCAGTATAGTAGAGACCTTCCCTTTACACATGTCTTTGTGTAGAGGATGGATTATTTACTTGGAATAAATTTCTAAAGATGGAATTAATTGGGTCAAGGGAAATGTGTAGTTTACATTTTTGTATATCTCTATTAACACTACAATAATATATCTGAGATATGTTCTTTCCTCACCCTTCTATTTTCTGTTTTCTAAATTTGATACTACAGAGCAGCCCTCTAGATAGGCTGTGCAAAATGATGCTCCCATCTGCCAAGCATGAGTGTGTACGTCTCCCATACTAATGCCATTTAAATGAAAATTTTTGCTTACTAGATAGGAAAAAAATGACATCTGATTTTTATTTATTTAATTATAAGAGATACTGAACATGATTTTAAATGTTTACTGACTCTTTATATTTATTTTATGAACTGCCTATTCATGGTCTTGGCCCATCCTTCTTTAGAATATTTTTTTCTCCATATTAAGGATATTACTCTTTGTCTGGCATATTTTGTAAGCAATTTCTCCCTGTCATTTGCTTTTTCTTGTTTTGCAGAAGTATTTAATTTTTATGAAGTCACATTTATCAATCTTTTCCCTTCTGGTTTCTGCTTTTGGTGTTAAGCCTGGCAAAGTTCTCCTCCTTCCCAAATTATATCAATATATATTTACATTTTCTCTTAGCATTTTTATGATTTTCCTTTTCTAAAACTTTTATTTCATTTGTATTTATTTATTTTTTTGGGACAAAATCTCACTCTGTCTCCCTGGATAGTAATAAATAGCTCACAGCAACCTTGAGTCATCTTGGACTCAAGAGATCGTCTTGTTAGAGCCTCCCGAGTAGCTGCGATTATAGGCACCTGCCATAACACTAGGCTAGTTTTTCTATTTTAATAGAGATGCGCTCTCACTCTTGCTTTGTCTGGTCTTGAACTCCTGAGCTCAGGAAATCCACCTGCTTCCACCTCCTAGAGTGATAGGATTACAGGTGTGAATTGCACTTAGCCTTTTTTTTTTTTTTTTTTTTTTTGAGACAGAGCCTCAAGCTGTCCCCCTGGGTAGAGTGCTGTGGCATTACAGCTCACAGCAACCTCCAACTCCTGGGCTCAAGCGAGTCTCCTGCCTCCGCCTCCCAAGTAGCTGGGACCACAGGCGCCCGCCACAACGCCTGGCTATTTTTTGGTTGCAGCCGTCATTGTTGTTTTGGCGGGTCCGGGCTGGGGGTTCAAACCCGCCACCTTAGGTGTACGTGGCTGGCGCCTTAGCCGGTTGAGCTATAGGCGCCGAGCCTGCACTTAGCCTTTTAAAAAACTTTTATATTCTTTAATCTAGCTGAAATTCAATTTTGGTTTTGGTAAGAATCAAACATTCCTCCAAAAATTATTAAGGGTCTTAGGCACTGATTTTAAAAACATGTCTCCCTTCAACATTTCTAAAATAAACATTGGATTAACTTTGGTCTATTTCTGAGTTATTTTTCTCCCTTGATTTGTGACTTTTGCTGCTGGCTCCAGGATGTTCTTACTATACCAAGGAAGCACATTTCAGTGTCTCACATGGCACCCCATTCTGTTACTTCTCCACAAGTTTTCTTACTATTCTCACTCCTTTATTCTTCCAGATGAACTTTAGAATCAAGTTCAAAACAAACAAAAAACTCATGGGAACTTTGATTGGGATTGTACTTAAAATTAGAAATTACTTTGGGGAGAATTGTCGTCTTTGCAATTTTGAATCTTCCCACCCAAGAACATGGTATGTCTTTCCATTTAAATCTTTTTTTCCTAAAGTTCCTCCATATTTAGTAATTTTTTTCAGATAGATCCTGAACATTGAGTTTAATTTTTAATCCTAGATATTAAATTCTAGATATTTAATCCTAGATATTAAATTCTAGAATTTAATCCTAGATATTAAATTTCTTCAGATAGATCCTAAACATCTATTTAATTTTTAATCCTAGATATTAAAATTTTTTTGCAGTAGTTTCATGTTGTAAGCATTTTCCATATTTAGGAAAGAATTCTATTTAAAAAAAGTTAATCTGGAAGGATGCCCACCAAATTGTTCATAATGTGTTCCTCTGGGAATGGGATTCAGAAAGTTTAGGGAAGTAGAAAATGTCACTTTTTATTTTATATACTACTGTAGCGTTTGAATTTGTCACAATAAGCATATTTTAAAAAATCAATATGTAGTCAAGATCTTAATGTATCATTAAGCTACATTAATAAAATACTGCTGGTAGAATGTAAGCTGCTTTCTGGAGGGCACTTTGGCAATGGATATCAAAAGCTTGACTATTCATTTGCTAAGAAAGTAATAAGAAATGTATACAAAGATTTCTATAGAGAGATGTTTAACACAGTGAGATGTATAATAGAACATTGGAGCAGTCTCAAACAGGAATTGTTTAGCGAATACTATGTTGCCATTAAAATTGTATTTCCATCACATAGGAAATGTTCTCTAGATCTTCCTTGATATGTATAAGTAGTGTGTGTTTGTGTGTGTGTGTGTGTGTGTATATGTATTCTCTGTACACAGATGTTAACTGAGTGGTGGGATTACTAGTGACCTTTACTTTCTTTATGTTATAAAATATTGTGCATGATTTTATATAATAAAACATTTTTTAAAGAATCATTAATACATTTTTAGAGAAACAAGATGAAGTTGTCTATTATGACCCATGTGAAAGCCCAGAAGAACTCAAAGTCCTTGACTGTGCAGTGGGGCTGCAGGAAAAAAACCTGGAGGTGAAGGAGCTCAGCCGGCAGTGCCAGCAGCTAGAGTCGAAACGGGGCAGGATTTGCGCCAAAAGAGCCCATCTCCGGAACAGAAAGGTGGGGACACCCAGAGCCACTTTCTTTCCCTTCCTTTTCCAGGGATTTCTTCTTTTTTTGAAAGATAAAGAGATAATGAAAATAAAGTTTTACCAACATAGTGATTTAAGTTTTTGAATGCTTATGTACATATCAGTGGCTGCAGTTAAAATGTATTTAAAATGTTCTTCTTTAAAAGGTTATTTTTTTCTTTTGGGATTTAAGCATTTATCACATCTCAAAATTCATTCAACAACTATCTGTCGAATACCCATGGGATACACAGGTGCTTTTTAATCACAATAAGAAGAAACTCTATTTCTAAAATATTTTTCATTATAAATTATTGATTACCAAAAAAATCACGGATATAATATTCAACTCATTTCAGATCTTATATTTGGTGAATGATTTTTTCTTAATTTTTAAAAGTGCCATAAATCCATAAAAGGTAACACACTAAGAAATTTAATTATTTCTAACAGAAAAGAAAATACTTATACTTCATTTTTATCCAGACTTTAGACTGTTACTTTTATAGATTATAAAACATTTATTATCTTTTCATGCAAATACAAATGCTTTTAAATTTTATCCAGACTTTAGACTGTTACTTTTATAGATTATAAAACATTTATTATCTTTTCATGCAAATACAAATGCTTTTAAAAAAAAAACTCCATTAGAACAATACAGCCTTTGGCCAGGCACAGTGTCTCACACCTGTAGTCCTAGCACTCTGGGAGGCTGAGGCAGGTGGATTGCTTGAGCTCAGGAGTTCAAGACCAGCCTGAGCAAGAAGGAGACCCCCATCTCTTGAAAAAAAAAAACAAAAACAAACCCAGCTAGGTGTTGTGATAGGTGCCTGTAGTCCTAGCTACTTGGGAAGCTGAGACAAGAGAATCACTTGAGCCCAAGAGTTTGAGGTTGCTGTGAGCTATGATGCCATGGCACTCTACCATGGTTGACAGAGTGAGATTCTGTCTCAAAAAAAAGAGAATACAGCCTTTGCATATCTGTGTTCAACTATTATAGCTTCTGGATTTAGGAACTGTTCTTCAGGTGATTGGAAGACATACAGGTATTTGGCCTTTGCTCTACATTTCAGGAAACTTGCAGGCCCTGGTAGAAATCCCCTATGGCTGCAGTGGCCCTAAGGAGCTGTGGCGAGATGGAGGCATGTCATCATGTCTTCTCTTATCCAGACTTGAAGTAGTAACCTTCACCCTAGATAAAATCCCTCCCCTCTGGTCAGGGGAGCTGTTGCCACTTAGTTGTGGAAATACTGGAATTTGGAAGGCATTGGGTTAATAGAATAGTTGAGGTCAGGCTTTGGAATCTAACCTGGGTTCACACCACAGCTTGGCCACTTGGTAGCCATATGCTTGATGGTAAATTGAATCTCTTTTGAGATTCAATTTTCAGTCTCATGGCTGATATGAGGTTAAAATGCCGTAAGGCATGTGAAGTGCTCAGCATTGAGGTTAGGATGTAAAACATACTTAAAAATGTTAGTATTATCACTGTGTGATTTTCTATATATATTAAAGGTTTTATACTTATAACTCATATGTAGATATGAGTGATTAAACATAGGTAGAATCTATTATAGCTTTAACACAATTTTTTCAGATAGTTGTAGGTTGACTATTCTTTTGTAGTTAAGTTTGGAATTACCTATAATACCTTAGGGAAATGTGTTTAAAACAATCACTTTAAAACATATTGTTAAGATACTTTTCATTTAAGAATGGGGGCTGCCTGTATATTCTTTCTCAGTTGAACTACATTTTCCTCTCTCAAAGCACTGTCAGGAACAAATTATTCCTGTATCCAGCCAGTCACCATTTAGCACATGACTGTGGAGAGTGCGGTACCATTGAGCCACATCAGAACTGCTGCTCCTGAGTGCCTGTACCACAGCCCAGACCCAGTGCTTTTTTTCTTTTGACCTTTTATGCTATACCATGGTAATCTTTTTTTTTTGAGACGGAGCCTCAAGCTGTCCCCCTGGGTAGAGTGCCATGGCATCACGCTCACAGCAACCTCCAACTCCTGGGCTCAAGCGAGTCTCCTGCCTCAGCCTCCCAAGTAGCTGGGACTACAGGCGCCCGCCACAACGCCTGGCCATTTTTTGGTTGCAGCCGTCATTGTTGTTTGGTGGGCCCAGGCTGGGGATTCGAACCCGCCATCTTAGGTGTATGTGGCTGGCGCCTTAGCCGCTTGAGCCACAGGCGCCGAGCCTATACCATGGTAATCTTAAAAACCACATAGGTACTGTGTGTTACTCCCCCAGGATCGATGCAAAGAAAATCATCAGCTTAGATTGCAGCAGGCTGGAGAAAGCATAAGGCGATTTCATCAGCATCACAGTATTCAGATGGTAAGTTGCTGAAATAAAATGTTTTATATTTGCATGATATAATATTTGCATAATGTAATGTGACACCTGAACTTGTGGAAATTGGAGTTCCCTGCCCTGAACCTGCAGCTGTCAGTCTCCTTCAGTCCTACAGCATAGGTATAGACCGGGGCAGTGGGTCATGCTGCCTTACAGCCCTTTTCCTTGCTAAGACATATTTTGAGTATATGTTAAGACATGTTTTGTTGTGATATTGTGCAATTTACAAATACATGTTTGTTTAAATATAGAAAAGAGACAGGATAAAAGAAGAGGAACAAAAGAAAAAAGAATGGATAAATCAAGAACGCCAAAAAACACTCCAACGATTGAGAGCATTTAAAGAGGTATGTTCTAGGCTCGGCACCTGTGGCTCAAGTGGCTAAGGTGCCAGCCATGTACACTTAAGGTGGTGGGTTCGAATCCAGCCCGGGCCCACCTAACAACAATGACGGCTGCAACCAAAAAATAGCCAGGCATTGTGGCGGGTGCCTGTGGTCCCAGCTACTTGGAAGGCTGAGGCAGGAGACTCGCTTAAGCCCAGGAGTTGAAGGTTCCCTATGAGCTGTGATGCCATGGCACTCTACCCAGGGGGACAGCTTGAGGCTCTTTCCCCCCCAAAAAAATAAATAAATAAAGAGGTATGTTCTAGACAATAGCTTCACCTACGTCCTAGGAGTAAAGTATTGAGAGCAAATAATTCAGAACATGAAACATTTCATATATATCATTCTTCTTGGTTATCAATAGAAAACAAAATTAGAATTATCACTGTGTTTCAAAGACTATGATATAAAACTACTTCTGGTTTAACATGGCAACACGTTTGGACATCTTGCCCCTCCTCACTGGGTGGTGCTAACTGTGCCAACTGTGATTTTTTTTTTTTTTTTTTGAGACTGTCACTCTGTCACCTTTGTTAGAGTGCTGTGGCATCTTAGCGCACAGCAACCTCAAACTCTTGGTCTCAAGAGATCCTTTTGCCTTAGCCTTCAAAGTAGCTAGGACTATAGATGCTTGCCACAATGCATAGCTAGAGACCGGGTCTCACTCTTAGGTTGGTCTTAAACTTGTGACCTCAGGCAGTCCACCCGCCTTGGTCTCCCGGAGGGCTGTGATTACAGGCATGAGCCATAGCGCCCAGCCTCCACTATGGTTTAGAATGGCAGAGAAAACTGAAAATAGTCAACTTCCATTGACTCTGCCTGGCTTTTCTCCTTATTTGTAATAAAAAATTCTCTTTAAGATGGACTAGGAACAATGGCTAGTGCATAATACAAAGCAGCCCATAATCTTAGCACTTTGGGATGCTGAAACAGGAGAATCAGTTGAGGTTAGGAGTTTGAGACTAGCCTAGGCAACAGAGTGAAACCCTCTATAAAAATGTTAAAAAGCAGCTAGGTATGCTGGTGCCTTCCTATAGTCCTAGCAACTCAGGAGGCTGAGGCAGGAAGATTGTTTGAGCTTAGAAGTTTGATGCTACAGTGAGCTCTGATTTGCACCCCACTGTACTCCAGCCTGGGCAACACAGTGGGACTGAATCCCTAAGAAAAAGAAATTCTTTTTTTTTTTTT
>NW_003852406.1:35442068-35444681 GCF_000181295.1 Otolemur garnettii | reverse complement strand
TGAGCTGTGACGCTATGGCACTCTACCGAGGGCGATAAAGTGAGACTCTGTCTCTAAAACAAAAACAAACAAACAAACAAAACGTTACTGAGGAAGCATTGTGACATAAGTGTAGTGAAAGTGTTCTGTTAAAAACAAATTTTAATTTTTATACTTTTGGTATCTGTACCTTTTAAAAATCTTTTTTTAATCATTTTTATTAATACATAATTATGCATATTTATGGGCTATAGTGTAATATTTTGATAGATGTAGACAATGAGTAATAATCCCATCAAGGTAATTAGCATATCTATCACCTTAAACACTTAACTAAAACTAAATATGTCTTTCTTTTTTGTGACTGGGGTCTCTGTTGCTGGGCTGAAGTGCAGTTGTGTCATAGCTCATAGTAACCTCAAATTCCTGGGCTCAAGAGATCCTCCTGCCTTAGCCTCCCAAGTAGCTGGGACTCTAAGGAGAGCACTATCACACTGGGCTAATTTTTTCTAATTTTAGTAGAGATGGAGTCTTGCTCTTGTTCAGGCCCATCTCTAGGAGATTAGCTCCTGATCCCAAGTGATCCTCCCACCTCAGCCTTCCAGGGTGTTAAGATTACAGGTGTGAGCCATCATTCCTGGGCTAATGAATCGTTTTTTGTTTTGTTTTGTTTTGTTTTTTAATGAAATAGGGACTTATTGAAAAGTATCATTGAATTGTTGACTATGAAACATAGATCTGCTTTTACTCTTCCCCCTCCTTCGTGCCACTGGAGCAAATGAACCGTAACATACTAACTTCATCTTGTTTTGTGATCTGCTTTTCCATGTCATTGTGCTCTGACCACAGCCAGAAGCCATTTTGGTGCCTTCTGATACCAGACACTGTGCTGGGTGCTTTATACTCACTCTCACTTATTCTTTACAACCACCTTGTGGGATACCATCCTCACCACAGTACAGACAGGTCACTAAGGTCCAGAGGGATCACATGATTCAGCTTAAGACTAAATGGAGCCAGCACTGAAGCCAGCTCTCTCTAAGACCACAGTAGGGTTCTCAACCTGGGCAGTGCCGAGCATCAGGGGAGCTTCTAAGTCCTGATGCCCAGCAACACCCCGGAGGTTCTGAATTAACTGGGGTGGAACAAGGCTGGACATGAGCTGCAGAGGGGGCACATTGAAGGGAGCTGCATGGACATTACTGGCTGAGTGCAGAGCCATTGTGGTGCAGGGTCCCCGGCTGGTTGCTATCACCAACAAGGAATTGATTAGCAGGATGGAGTCTGTACAGAGGAAGGGATCCATAGCTGCTGTGAGTCTGTCCACTCAGTCTGGCCCAGGCGGCTCTGGGCATTGGTTGGCAGAATAGCAGATGCTCTTTCAGACACAGATTGCATGGAAATGGAGGGGCAGAATTAAGATGACAGAGTCAGGCTCCTAAACTCCCAACAGACAATGGCAGTTAGTTACAATCTAACAAGCTGATCTAAAATTGGCATAAGTTTCTAGTTTTCTAGTCCAAAAAAGCCCATAATGAAGGTGTACACTTACACAGGCTGATAGGAAAAGGTCTATGTGGCTTCAATTCAGAGGGAAAGACTTTGAGAATTTAATTTCCTTCAGTTTAATATCAATCACCTACGTGACGAAGACCATGCACTTTTGGACTTTATGTAAGAAGCATCCTCTGCAAAACCAGGGAGTTCTGTGTTTACCAGCAAGCACTACCCTTGAAGGGCAAAGCCAGTCAGAGCACATTTGGGAGGGAAGAAGGAGAGGGAGAAGGTGAGATGTGAAGTCATGTGCTATGTGCTACTTGTTGCTGTTCTTCAAATACTTGAAGGGCTGTCAGGAGGTAAAGGATTTAATTTTTCCTGGGTCACAGACTGCCCAGCTATGTAAGGCAGAATCAACAGTCTTTAGTCATAGGGAGGGCATGCTGCTGCGGGATGCCAGAGCAGGGATCCACAGGTGACTGGGGACCCGAACATCAGGGCCAGGTGGGTCAGACCATTGGAGTTGAGCCCTCTGGCCCCGAGTTTCTGGGATTCTAATTCTCCTGGCACTCTCCTGACAAGAGAGCTGCAGGGGGACAGCTGTGTGACTTGTGTCTGCACCATTGAGGTTTGGGGCTTATTGCTATGACTTTCCTGTTTGTCCTGAAAGGAGAAGATTGTGAGGGAGCTGGAAATGCTGAGTTTATCGTGAATTGCATGATGCATTTCAAATTTATGTTAATAGTATCATGCCAGGCACAGTGGCTCATACCTGTAACCCCAGCACTTTGGGAGGCTGAGGCAGGAGGATTGCTGGAGGTGAGGAGTTCAAGACCAGCCTGAGCAAGAGCAAAACCCCATCTCTATAAAAAGTACAAAAATCAGTGGAGCACACTTGTAGTCCCAGCTACTTAGGAGGCTAAAGCAGGCAGATCACTTGGGCCCAGGAATTTGAGGTTGTAGTGAGCTGTGATGCCAGGGCACTCTACCGAGAGTGACAAAGTGAAACTCTGTCTCAAAAAAAATCAGTTCTGGCTCAGCGCCTGTGGCTCATACACCTAAGGTGGCCGGTTCGAATCCAGCCCAGGCCCGCCAAAACAATGATGGCTGCAACCAAAAAATAGCTGGGCGTTGTGG
>NW_003852406.1:35424968-35441929 GCF_000181295.1 Otolemur garnettii | reverse complement strand
AAAAAAAAAAAAAAAATCAGTTCTTCGTAGGAGTTAGGTTTTTCTTTGCCAATTTAATATCTGAAAGACTAGAACTTTTTTCTTTTTTTTTGAGACAGAGCCTCCAGCTGTCACCCTGGGTAGAGTGCTGAGGCATCACAGCTCACAACAACCTCTAACTCCTGGGCTCAAGCAATTCTCCTGCCTCTGCCTCCCTAGTAGCTGGGATTACAGGTGCCCACCACAACGCCTGGCTATTTTTTGGTTGCAGCTGTCGTTGTTTGGCAGGCCTGGGCTGGATTCGAACCCCCAGCTCAGGTGTATGTGGCTGGCACCTTAGCCACTTGGGGCATAGGCACAGAGCCAAGACCAGAACTTTTTAAACTTACATTTTTTAAATTTGTGAAACTTACTCTAAGCCTAAATGTTAGAAAAAAGAAATATCAGCAGTTCTCGTTGCAGCTATTGCTTGCATGTCCACCTGCTGGTATTTTCATAGGCGTGTTTTTCACATGTTCATAATTTTAATACATGATATCTTGTATCCCACTATTTTCATTTAACACCATGTTACCTGACTTTCCATATGTTTCTAGACTTTTGTATTATTTATGATTTTTCATGGCTGCTTATTTCAACTAACTTTGTATTATTGGTATCTAGGGTTTTATATTTCTCATACTAAAGATACGAATATTTTTACCTACGTGTGTCTTTTCATATCTTCATTTTTATCACAGAGAAGTAGTACTTGATCAAATATTACAACTGCTTACTTTTTAGCACATGAAAACATATTTAGTAGTAAAGCTGGCTGTCCAAATGAGAAGGTACTGCTTTGTGAGTTAGATCATCTATGCAAAGAAGCACATTAGTGTTTATTTATACATTTATTTATAGAAAGTGTCAGCATTTCACTGGTTTGTGTTTGTGGCAAATTCTTTATAACTGCTTTTCACTTTCAGAAATGTCCGGCTCAGTCTGTAATAAAGACCCCTTGCTCAACACCTGTGGCTCCAAGCCTGCCATGCGGTCCTTCCGGGCATACACCCTCGGCAGCCTCCCAGATGGTGTCAGTAATTCTCCCGTCCTCTAGGAAAACCAGAAATGTTCCCTTATCTGAAGTTAGAAATGTGAAAACCTCCAAGTGTCAAGAATGTCTTGGAGATATCCCTGTCCAGATTTTTGTTCCAGTTGGTAACCAGATCCACTCCAAATCCAGTGATGAATTCTCACTGCCACCACCGCCACCCCCTCCTCCTCCACCACCACCTCCACCCCCTCTTCCTGCTCTGTCCTTGTCCTCTCAAGCTCCAGCTCATCAGAACTCAGTTGGCAGAACTGCAGTGAAAGATGACCAGCCACTTCCTCTAGTGTGTGACCCACCTGCTGAGAGACGGTGTGATTCCTTTAAAAGTTTCCAGTGCCCAGGTAATCCTCCAGAGTCCTATTCCTGCTTCACACAGGTTGTTAAGCCCTTGGAGCATTCTAGCTTTATAGCTATCATCTTTAAATTGAAATCTTTGAAAAAACTCCATACAGTCTTAAAATATTCCAGTTATTTGTTGCCTTGAATATTACTCTTCTACAAAGTTAGTAAATGTTAAACCTGAGTTTGATAAATGCTAAGTTTGAAGAAACCATCTTTATACATTTAATGATCACATGACTTGGGATTTCTTAGATTGTTGAAGTATTGACCTATTTAAGTCCTTAAGTTTCTTAAGATTTGCAAAAAGCTTTAAGTTTATAGTTTTATCTCTAAGCCTTTTCCAGAATTAAATTTTTTACTGTAAGCAGAATGTTGGTTGGCCATACGGCAGAAGGCTGTAGGAAATCCTTCTAAAATATACTGTGTCCAAAAGAAAAAATGAGTGACTTTTGTGTTGGCAGGTACAGTCTACTGAATACACGTGACTGTTTTTTGTTTAATAGGGCCATGGTTCTCACTCACACTTCTAATTATCGCTTTAGACATTGACTTGTGAGGATCATGGCTTTGGAGCACTAGACCTGGGAACTACTGCTTGAGGGTTGTGTGTGTTCTAGATAAATTCTAGGAAAATCCGTGTATGTTTGTTTTTAAAGATGTGCTTGAGTTCCTCCAGCTAGAGCACAAAAGGTCACTGTGACTGGTGATGTGAATGACATGAATACAACAGTTCCAGACTGGTTCTGCTTATTCTGTGATCAGATTTCCACTGTACTTAGTACCAGGTACAAGTGAAAATGTCCACAGCATGTGGTGGAGACCAAATGGCCCGTTTCCATGGGTTTTGAGACACTGTCATGTGAATGGAAAGTGAAAGCTCCTGCCCCTGTGTCTAGATGGGACCTTGCATGAGGGCAGGCCTGTGTGGGGCTCTGCACTCCCAGCTCAGGTTTAAGGCACACAGCTGGGGAAAGCTCTGTTCAACTCATAAAATAAACAACTTTAGTTTATTGAAATGAGTGAGAAAATGAATTAGCACTAGAAAATGCCCTTGACTGTAAAACTTGTCTTATTACTTCTAGAAGGAAATTCTAACAAGTTGTAGGTTTAAATCCAAAGTCAAATCACTTCTTGTTAGCCACAGCATAGCCTTTCAATCCTAAACCAGGAATGACTGTTCATCATGAAGGTCTCTAGATTAGTGGCCATAGTCATGCCCGTTTGCAGCAGGTGGTAACATCTTACCCCCCCAGGGGTCTCAAGTTCCAGAGTGAAAAATGACTTCTCAGAAGTGCCTTAAAACCCTGATCTAATTTGTGTATTGACAGCATTTTCACCATGTGCAGGACAATGTACCAGTGCCACCCCTGCCAGGTTCATGGAGCTGCTGGCTAAAATATTACTTTAAGCCTTTTCATTTGTGGAGACCTCCTCACTTCATTGTCATAGAAGTGTTATTCTTTACTCATCACTAACAAATGTCCAACACTAAAGCTACAGAAATAGAGTAGGGTAAAATTTTTTTGAAAATTTTTTTTAAATGGGCAGGGAAATGGAAGAGAATGAGTTTCAGAGGCATCCACGTTGTATACAGTGGAGAGGTTATGTCCACCCTTGGTGCATCCGTATCTCTTCAGGATCACAGGGAAAGATTACGTTATTACACTAAAGTTGTTAAATCTCACATCAGTTAACACCATGATTTAAACAAATCGTCATTCTGTCAAATGCCTTGATTACCTGATAGACAAGATCAACAGTCAAGATCTTTGTTGGAATCCAGGAGTTTAAGAACTAATATTTTTGTTTGACAACTTACTTTCTTCGTGGCAACTTATAGGCATAGCCATGTACCCCTTCTGATAGACTGTTTCTGGAGACACAGCTGTTGTAATCTTTGCCTGGGATCAGGGAGAGTCATGCAGCACATGCTCTGTTTGCTCATTTCAGGATCTATGGATGAAGTGTTGGCTTCCTTGCGACAAGGCAGAACCCCTCTCCGGAGAGCAGAAGTGCCCACCCTGTCCCCTCCCCATGCCTCAGTCAATGAGCATATTCTGGCTGCCATAAGGCAGGGGGTCAAATTGAAGAAAGTTCACTTGGACTCTGACTCAAGCCCCAACAATAAGCCGGCCAGTGACCTTGAAAGGAGCATCAAAGCAGCACTGCAGAGAATCAAGAGGGTCTCTGCTGACTCAGAGGAGGATAGCGATGAGCAGGAGGCTGGCCAGTGGGACCACTGAATTCTTCTCCAGGTTCAGAAGAACCCCACAGTGCGCTGGGGTGATGCGAGCTGAGCCAGGCTGCTTCTTGACAAGCGGCTGGATGGGGCACCTGTTCACACCCTTAAAGGCAGGCAGGCTCAGTGTGAGGCACTGCAGGTCGCATGTGACACTGGCTGTTCGGCCTGGGGAGGGAGGCAGGGGATGGGGAGAAATCTTCACACATCAACCCACAATTGGACTGTGAAAACCCCTAAGAAGTGTTGCTAGCCTAAGGATAGCATTTATTTCTCATCAGAAATCTGGGAGTGATTCTGAATGTTCACACTGTGCTAGTGAACAGCACTGTTAAGCTGACCTCGTCCTCCTGTGTTCAGAAGAGGCTGTGGTGTGAATGTTACTTCACCAATAATCAGGACCCATTGCTTACAGTCAGGAGTTATTTTAGATGTTTAAATGAATTTTATGTATTGAGACAAACTCATAATAAAGAACTACTTGTAATGCATCTGTCCCTTATGAGGAAATGAAAAAAAAAAAAATTAAAGAGGATTTAACTCTGTCACCCAAGCTAGAGTGCAGTGGCAAGGTCATAGCTCACTGTAACCTGGAACTGATGGGCTCAAGTGATCATCCTGCTTGAGTAGCTGGGACTACGGGCCCCTGCTACCATGTCCAGCTAATTTATAATTTTAAAAGTTTGTGCGTGTGTGTGTGTGTGTGTTTGTGCGTGTGTGTGTAGATGGGATCTCCCTATGTTGCTCAGGCTACTCTTGAACTCCTGGCCTCAAGTGATCTTTTCTGCCTCAGCTTCCCAAAGTGCTGTGATTACAAGTATGAGCCTAGCAAAAACAGTATCTTAACTGCTATAAAAGCAAAGTTTTCTTGTCTGATGGGCTTAAGATTTGTTTTGTTTTTGATACAGGGTTTCACTCTGTCACCCTGGGTAGAGTGCCTTGGCGTCACAGCTCACAGAAACCTCAAACTCTGGGCACAGGCGATCCCCCTGCCTCAGCCTCTCGAGTAGCTGGAACTACAGGTGTCTGCCACGATGCCCAGCTAGTCTTTCTATTTTTAGTAGAGACAGGGTTTCACTTTGCTCAGGCTGGTCTCAAACTGTGAGTTTAGGCGATCCACCTCCTTCGTCCTCCTAGAGTGCTAGGATTACAGGCGTGAGCCACTGCACCTGGTGGGGGTTTAAGTTTTAAATCGATGTTATCTAAACTTTAATACGTTTAAGCAAATACTAAACATGGTGGACTAGTGTCTCATACTGAAATCTTTTCTCCTCTTTGCTTAAAATTGTTAAAATTAGGAGAGGGGAAGGGGCCAGTACGTGGGTATCCCCAATTACTTTCTCATTCATTCCTGTAACATTGTTCCTGGGTTTTCACAAAACAAAATGGATTTGCCTGCCCTCTTTCTAAAGAAAAGATCTGTCATAGACCAACATCTTCATTCTTTCATGCCAGCCTGAGGGGCCTCAGCTGCCAGTATGGGGAGGGGCCTGGACCTGCCTCCATGGCACGTCGACAATGCTTCTGTGTGGCCACTGCCAGCTTGCGCATGGGTCTGCTGTGTGTCCCGTCTTCACAGAATGAAAATCCAACTTCTGAGCATGAATGTGCTTCATTCTTCCAGCCTGGGCCTAACTCTGCCCTGGCCCCTGTGCTTGCCAGGTTCCCAGGGATGTGCCCCCCGGGGACACTCCCTGCTGGCTACTCATGGGGCTTCAGTTCTAAAGCCCAGAGGCAGGTCAAATGGCTGTGGCCTAAGCCTCCTGCCCTACCACATTCTGGCTGAGCTGAACACCCAACTATTCCTCCTTTTCTGTTGTTGCAGTTTTTGGCCAGGGCTGGGCTTGAACCTACCACCTTCAGCATGTGGGACTGGTGCCCTTCTTGAGCCACAGGTGCTGCCCTCCTTTTTTATTTATTTATTTTTTTAGACACAGAGTCTCCCTTTGTCGCCCTCAATAGAGTGCTGGGGCGTCACAGCTCACAACAACCTCCAGCTTTTGGGCTTAGGCAATTCTCTTGTTTTAGTCTCCCAAGTAGCTGGGACTATAGATGCCCATCACCACACCCAGCTATTTGTTTTTTGTTGTTGCAGTTTGGTCTGGGCCAGGTTCTAACCTGCCACCCTTGGTATATGGGGCCAGTGCCCCACTCACTGAGCTACAGGTGCTGCCCACAACTATTCCTCTTGAAAGAACTTGGAAAGCAAAAAATGGCTAAATCAGAACTTTGTGGGACTTTCTTATGCTTATTTTGCAGTTAGGTATTGTTTTTATTTACTCACTGTAATTTCAGTACCTTAAAAGATGAGTGAGATTAATCAGGCTTGGATAATTTTCAGAATTTGTTTTCTAAGGGCTGCCAAAGACAAGTGGGCTTCCAAAAGATGCTTTTCAGAAGAGTTCTCACAATTAAAGTTCCTGACCCAATTGTGCACTTTTCACATCAAGACTTCTTCTCTGGAACCTTCTGTCCCTTATTCCCACTCCCAACTCACACACATTCCCCCCTTCTTCCAGCAAAGCCCTGAAGTAAATCTTGGATTTCAGAGCCAAGGGGGTATGTCTCCTGTTCCAGCTTCAAGGCTCTCTAATCCACCCTGCAGTCCATCTTCACCTCTCCAAGTTCTTTCCTGAATTTCCAACCCTTATAAGTAAGGGCTGTTCCCTCACTGTGGTACATAGAACCCTCACATCTGGCTGCTGTCCCCTGGCAGCCCCTTCCCTTACTGTAGGTTTTGCACCAGCAACACCAAGCTGCTTGCTTGCCCCCAGAGCCTGCTCTCTTATGTGTAGTGCCTGGAACTGTTGCCCCTCCATCCCACCTTCATGTCCTGGTCAGCTCACAGCTATCCTGTGGGCTCAACCTCATGGCTTTCTCCTCTCTGAAGTCTTCCCTGGCCCTCTTTCTCCTGTATGACTGCTGACCACTGACCTTGTCTTGGATCTGCCTCTAACCCACAGCTGGCAGCATCCTGTGCATTATCCTGGAGTAGGACACAGTGAGCTGAGCCGTCACACTGGGCTGTTTTTGTTTGTTCATTACTTCCCTCTCCAGAATTTTTTTCTTTTTTTTTTTTTTTTTTTTTTTTTTTGAGACAGAGCCTCAAGCTGTCCCCCCGGGTAGAGTGCCATGGCATTACAGCTCACAGCAACCTCCAACTCCTGGGCTCAAGCGAGTCTCCTGCCTCAGCCTCCCAAGTAGCTGGGACCACAGGCGCCCGCCACAATGCCCGGCTATTTTTTGGTTGCAGCCGTCATTGTTGTTTGGCGGGTCCGGGCTGGGGATTCGAACCCGCCACCTTAGGTGTACGTGGCTGGCGCCTTAGCCGGTTGAGCTATAGGCGCCAAGCCCCTCTCCAGAATTTTAAGTGGGGAATCAGGCAGTTGATGGAGGCAGCTAGAATCTGGAAGTTTTGGATCAGTGACTACATATCATATGAAACCACGTAGCTGAGTGGATCTAGTTATAGAGCAGGGATTCTAGAACCTCAGTGTATGTAAACTCAGGTGAGGAATGTACTGGTTTTCTGTTGCTGCCATAAACCACAAATGCAGTAGCCTGAAAACAGTCTATAGGTCAGAAGTCCCACAGGGGTCTCCTGGGCTACAACCCAGGTTCTGAGAGGGCCACATTCCCATCTGCACTCTGGGAGAAGCCATTTCCTTGCCTTTTCTGATTTCTAGGGGGTGCCCGTGTTCCTTGGCTTATGGCCCCTCCATCCCACCACATTTCTTTCAGCTTATGGCCCCTCCATCGTCACACTTCTTTCTGACCCCAAGGAAAGCTGCTCTGCTTTTAAAAACTTATGTGATTATGTTGGGCCTGCCCAGATAATCCAGGCTTATCTCTCCATCTGAAGGTCCCTTTTGCCATGTAAGGTAACAGTCACAGGTTCTAGGAATTAGGAAGTAGGTATCTTTGGGGATGATTATTCTGTCTAATATAAAGAGCTTGCTAGACTACAGATTTCCAGACCTAGAATGCAAAGGTCCTAATCCAAGTTTTTGTGGGATGGGCTGGCATCCCAGATAGCTATGGAGCAGCTGGTCTGCAGAGCATTGTAGCAGAACACTGCCACACTGAAGTCGAGGGGGGACCTGTGTGGGCTGGGATGTGGCCAGTGTGAAGCAGATGTCCTAAGGGTGAAGCGCCCTCCTCCTAAGAATGGCAATCCTGAAGCCTGATGTCCATGGGTCTTCAGAGTGGCTGGGGTCATCTCAGTTCTGGAGGAGCTTGGTGTGCTCAGCCCCTGTTTCTGGCCACTGTGACAGCTCTGTCTCAAAGGGGAGCCACACAAGTGTCCTCAGCTGAGCTCCACCACCTCCAGGGCATTCTCTCACCTCTCCACAGAATGTTGCAGATTTGTGGCAAGTAACTGAGATTTTTCACCATTGTGTCCCCAGGGCCTGGGGCACAGAAGTGCTCAGTGAGTAGCTATTGATTGAAGCCATGTGTTAATTAAGAGCTATGTATGAAAAGAACTCTGCAAGAGGCATGAGAAATCCCTTGGACTCCTAGAGGGCTGAGCCCTGGGACCAGGGCCTAAGGGGAAGAACTAGGGTGGAGGAGGGAAGGGATCCAGGCAGTGGGAGCAGCAGGGCAGCAGGGCACAGCAGGGCAGGGAGGGCCTGGTGTGGCCTGTGGGGGAGGAGCCAGGAGAGCAGGACTATGCCCCAAGACTCCAACAGCTCTGCAGGAGGGGCCCAGAAGATGCAGGCGATCCTGGAGTGTAGTCAGCAGAAGTAGGTAGGGTTGCCTGGGGGGAGGAACAGCAAGGGCAGAGACGGGAAGGCAAGAGGGAGAAGGCAAGACTGTGCAACTCAGTGTGTGAGAAGAGAAAGGCTGGGGATGGTGTCAACTTGGAGCGCAGTGAGACCTTTGTCTGGTGGGGTCAGGGTCTGGGGGTGTGGGTGGGAGATGGGGTTGGGGCAGGACCACAGCCATCAGCAAGGTGGTCTGGTGTCATGTGCACACACATCTGGCTTATTCAAGTAGTCCTATGAGTTAACCAGCTCCTCCCCTCCAAAGTCTCTGCAGCCCTGTCAGGGGAAGGCTGCAGAGAGGGCTGAATAGTGCCTCATGGAGATTCCTGCAACCCAGAACATCCGAGTAATTCTCTTGGCCCAATCACAATGCAGAGAGGCAGGAGAGAGCAGGAGACATCTCAGCAGACACCAGGCTTTACTTGTGATAAGTAAGCCCTCAGAACCTCCATGTCTCAACCTCTGGAAAAGGGAGTCTGGGGCTAACTGAGATCAAAGTGCACGTGCCTGGTGGGGCTCAATACAGAAATCAGCTGGAAGGAAGGGAAACAGAGAGAGTCATATTACTTATGAGCTGAGGGCTGGGAGTCACCCCTCCCACACAAATTTGGGGGACACTGGTTCTGTGCCGGGCACAATAGCCTTTTCAAACAGTTCTGGCAAAGTTTTTGGTAGTATGAGTCTCTGGGATTAGTTTTTTCCCCCAATAACCAGGCACATAAACATACATTCTGTGCTGCGACTCGGAAGGCTAGTCTTGGCAAAAGAAAGATGCCTCCTGGGTTGAGAAAAGCTTTAGTGTGGGTCTTGCTAAGGCAAAATTTGATTGTATGAAGGGCAGGCATCCCCTAAACATCCTCCTGTGTGGGGTTCTTTCCAGGCAGGAACCAAGAAAAGTTAATATGGCATTCAACTTGAGAAGGTGAAAAAAGAAGGAAAAAATAATAAAGAAAAAAATGAATAAAATCAAAATGCCTTTATTTTTTCCAAAGGCGGGCAGCCTGACCCCACTGCCACTCTTGCTCTGGCTTAGGAAGTGACCCTGGAGGAAGGCGCTGGCCAACTTAGGAAAAGCAAGAACTTCCAAAGTATCTTGTTAAGACACAAAGGGCTTAGAAAACATTGTCCTTGATTTAAAAACACACACAAATATTTTACTGAACTATGTTTTTCTACATAAACAACTGTTACAATAAAATCGGGCAGAACTGACAAGTATACAAGTCTGTAAAGGAAAATATTTTTTTCCTTAAATGTAAAAAGATCATTTGCCAAATAACATCAAACAGAAACACATAAAACTGTTAGAAACACAAGAGAAACAGAAATACAATAGCAATAGGAAACCTATTGCTAGTACCCTTTCTTAGTCTTTAATGAGTCAAGTAAGTAAAAATTAAAGGTCCATAATTATACTTCATAAGGTCAAATTAATGCAAACAATTGTGTCCCCTTCAGAGAGCATATTTTCCTCTCTAGTTTCCTGGGAATATTAAACATTTATTAGGTCCCAAGAATACACCAATAAACTCCAAAATGCACAAATTGTATGGGCCATACCCTCTTTGACAACAAGGGAATGAAATTAGAAATTTCTAACAAATATCAAACTACCTGGAAAGTTAAATAACTTCAAAGAACTCCAGGAAAAAATAAGGCCGAATCTGAAATTATGAATTATTTATAACTTAGAACACCATACATAAAATTTAAGGGATATAGAAAAAGTGAGTCCAGAAGAAAAGTCATCACTTAACAATGTTAGTAACTATGTCTTTTATTAAGCAAGAAATGTTAATATGGCATTCAACTTGAGAAGGTGAAAAAAAAGGAAAAAATTAATAACAACAAAAACAACTATAAAGTGGTAAAAACAGTAAATTGAGATATAAGTCCCAGAGTTAGTTCTTCAACAAGAGCAGTAAAAGATAGACTAATTCTGGAAAAGCTAATCAGACCAAGAAGGGAAAACACAGACACCATACCATGAATGAGAAAGGAGAATAACACAACTCCATGGCAGCAAATTTGAAAATCTTAACAGAATCACTAGTTAGAAATTAAAATTGCCAAAAACTTACAGAATAGGAAGATAGTTTGAAGAGACAACTGAACATGGAAAAAAATGGAAAATACTGTAAAATAATTATTTCCTTAAAAGGCACTAGACTTGGACAGTTTTACACGTTATAAAAACTTCAAAGAGCAAAACATTCTAAATACTATTTAAACTGTTACAAGGCCTATAAAAGGAGAAGTTCCCAAATTCTCTGTAATTTTTCTAAGGAGTAAAACTCAACACCAATACCTGATAAAAATAGCAGAAAAAAATTACGTACCTATTCATCTCATTAAGATTATGAAAAATTCCAAAGTGAAAAGAGCAACCAAATCCAGAAGAATATTTTTCTCCTTTTAAAGCTCTTATTTTTATTATACAAGTAATACATGATCTTTGTAGAAAAATACGGATAAGAAACACAAAATGAAAACCATTCACAGACCAGCCCATCATAAATAACCAGTGTTAACACTGAAAGATGTACATTAAAAGAATGACATACTATGACTACTATTGACATACTACTTATAGTATGACTACTATTTCTACAGGTTTTTATAGAAATGCAGAGGTCTTAACATTCAAATCAATTAAAATAATTCATCTTAAGTCATAATAGAGAAAAATCATTTTATTTTCTTGACAGATGTGAAAAAACACCATTTAATAAAATTCCAACATCCATTACTGATAAAATTTTCAGCAAACTAGAAAAAGAAGAGCATAACTTTAATATATAAATTCAAATATTAAGACTATCTTACACTGAAAGTCACATTTATGCTTTTAGAGAAACACTAGAGGTGTTCTCACTATATAAAGAATGTACAGTGCCAGCACAGTTACATATGTGGTATTTAACATTGTTCTAAAAGTGTTGCTCAATGGGATAAGAAAGTAAAATAAGATTATTAAAAATATGGAGGTAAAATTGTCAGCACTACCCAGAACTATTACTCACCTAAAAAAGGGAAAAGAAATTAACAAAAATACTATTAGAATGAAGAGAATTCAACAATTGGCTAGTTATAAAAGAAATAACCAATTGCCAAATTAAATAAACTATTATTCCACCACACACTGCACTCTCAACTAGAAGGTGAGGTAGACTGACGTGTGCAGCAGACCTACTGCCACGGGCAGAATGCAAGTAGCGGAGGTCACCCCTAGGATTACGACAATAGAACTCACATGTGTTTTAGGAAGAAAATGGAAGGACTTTCATTTTCTGCATTACGTTTCTTCACAATATAGTAGAACTGGTCAACATATGGAGGTGGTCACCCTACAGAACTTCCCTAAGTACACATGGTGCTCGTCTGGTCTATGAAACTTGCGGCGACTTAAGGAGATGGTCAGTGTAGGGAGGAGGTCAACTATGAAGGTTCTACTATATTTATTTATTTATTTATCATTGTTTTTTATTAAATCATTACTTTGTACATTGATGCATTTGTGGGGTTCAGGGGGGTTCTACTATATTTAAATTTACATAAGTTTCAATGTTTTAAGTCACCAACAGATTTAATTTTCTTTACATAAAAAGTAGTGATGTACCTATATACTAACAATAAGCAATTGGAAAAGACGACGGACAAAAGACCTTATAATAGTGACCACAATGACAGAAATAACCTATATTGCAAAAAAAGGCTGAGGGACATAAAACATCATAAATTTACTGAAATGAAAGGCTAAATAATATAAAGATATTAATTCTCTCTATAGTAATATATAAATTTTACACAATCTAATTTTCCGTTCTTCTAAACATTACAACATGATTCCAAATTTCTTTTAGAAATATTAATATACAATATGAGGACATTTTTGAAAAAGCTTAATTAATGGGAACATTTAGTCCAAAGCCATAGTGACCAAAACAGTGTGGTACCAGTGCCGGAATGGACCACAGCAGAGCTCACAGCGTGAAGTGCAGTGGTGTGCTTCTCCAAGGCACCCCACAGAAGGAGCAAAATGGGATTTCATATGGAGGAGAGAAAGCATAGATTTCCCAATAAATAGTGTTGGGTCCAATTTAGAAAATAAATTCCAGATAGATCAGCTATTCAACTGTTTAGAAAGAAACAATAACAAGTACAAGAATATAATACTGGTAAATATTTATACAACCTTGGAATCAGAACTGGGAAGAACTGCATAAGAACGACAGCAAAGGCAGTGATCACAAAAGAAAAGATAAATTTGACTAAAAGTTTTCTTTAATGTCTGAACATCAAAAATAATTCTCTTATTGATTTAAATTTTTTTGGTTTTAAGACAGAGTCTCACTCTGTTGCCCAGGGTAGAGTACTGTGGAATCATAGCTCACAGCAACCTCAAACCCTTAGGGTTGAGCAATCTTCTTGCCTCAGCCTTCCACGTAGCTGGAACTACAGGCTTGTGCTACTCTGCCCGGCTAATTCTATTTTTTTTTTAGTGGCGATGGGGTCATGCTCTTGCTCAGGTTGGTCTTGAACACCTGAACTCAGGCAATCCATCCTCCTCAGCCTCCTGGAGTGCTAGGATTACAGGTGTAAGCCACTGTGCTTGGCCCAAAACAGTTTTTAGAGACAGGGTCTCATTCTGTTTTGTGTGGTAGAGTGCAAAGGTGTCATAATTAGCTCAATGGAACCTCAAACTCCTGGGTTCTCAAGCAATCCTCCTACCTCAGCCTACCTGGGTAGGAGGGTGCCCACCACCAGGCCTGGCTAATTTTGAGGAGTGGAGGTGGGGGTAGAGACAGGGTGTTGCCATGCTGCTCAGGCTGGTCTCAAACTCTTGACCTTTAAACAATCTCTGCACCTTGGCCTCTCAAAGTGCTGGGATTGCAGGTGGGAGCCACCACACCCATCCTTAATGTTTGAACATTTTAAAAAAGCCATATGTGCAACTTAGTTTTTTAATAATATTTATGAAACGAACTTCTTAGAAATCAATGAAACTGCTAAATACCTTATAAGAAAACTAGCCAGAGGAGATGACTAGGTAAACTACAAAGAATATAGTTAAATAAATACTTTTGCTAATAAGGGCCACATTTTCATAAAAAAAAATTCGGGTTTAGTTTCCTGCCTCCCTGGTAATACTAGTGTTAAAGAGGAAGTAGGGAATGTTCATAACACTGCTGGTGGGAGTACAATTTGGGACCATTTTTCTGGAAGGCAGTCTGAGGCACTACATAGTATATACGAGTCCTAAAAATGTACATACCTTCTTTATTGTTGGGACAGAATGTGTTATGCTGCAGCAACAAACCCCCCCCCCCCAAAAAATCCCAGGGGCGCGACACTCAAGGTTTAATTCTTTTTTTTTTTTAGACGGAGCCTCAAGCTATCCCCCTGGGTAGAGTGCCATGGCATCACAGCTCACAGCAACCACCAACTCCTGGGCTCAAGCGAGTCTCCTGCCTCAGCCTGCCAAGTAGCTGGGACCACAGACGCTCACCACAACGCCCGGCCATATTTTTTTTGGTTGCAGCCGTCATTGTTGTTTGGCAGGCCCGGGCTGGGGATTTGAACCTGCCACCTTAGGTGTATGTGGCTGGCGCCTTAGCCGCTTGAGCCACTGGCGCCGAGCCTCAAGGTTTAATTCTTCATTCATGTGGCACGTCCATGCAGGGTGGCAGGTAAGGGTAACATGAGGAGAAGGGGAGTCAGCTGCCCCACGCAGTCACTTAGGGGCCCAGGCTGGCAGAGGCTCCATGCCTGGAGTGTCACCATTTATTGAAGCCAGGGGACACCGACACTGGAGAACTGCACGTGGGCATTTCACAGACTCAGCCTAGAGTTTCACATGTCACCTCTGCTCACACTGCATTGGCCAGAATTAGTCACTGGACCCTGAATGACTACAGGGAGCTGGAGACTGAAGTCTCCTGTCTGCCCAGGGAGGAAGGGGGCTGCAGATATGAAGGAACGTACTTCTAAGCTAGCAAGTCCAATTACAGAAAATTAGCCTAAGTAAATTGTCTGAAAAGCTCACAAAAAATATTAGAAGAATTTTATCATGTTCTTGACTACAAGAGTAAAAAACTGGTAACAATCTAAGTATCCAAGGTACAACCTACATAGAGGTTAAAAATGATATAATTACATACTTACTGATACAGACCTCTTCCTAAAGTAGTGTTAAAGGGGGAAAAGCAAGTTATAAAACAGTAAGTATATTTCATGGAAGAAGTAATAAAACAAATATAGATGCATAGAAAAATGTCTGAAAAGATATATACTGAAATGTTAACAGTGGTTATAATCAGATGGTACAGAAATAGGTGATTTTTTGTCTTTTCACTCATCTGCAGTTTCTTTTTTTAAAAAAGTATATATATTTACCAAAAAGCATTTAAAAAAACAGGGGAAGATAACCCAGTTCTCTAGGGAGAGTCCACTTATCCACGCATGAACATCATTTAATGCAGGAAATGTCTTCTTGTGGTCACATAACAAGACATTGGTATAGCAACTGACGTCAAGTCAAGACTTTCCCTTAAAAGTGGAACATGAAGGTAAAAACAGTAACATGCTCTCCACAGATGCACACCGTCAGTCCTGCCAGTCACCTGTCAAACGTACACCAGCGGGGACTCTGCTGTGGTTTGTCTGGGCTCCTGCCAGGTGTGCTGGGGTCTCTGGCGCCTGGAGCCACCCTGCAGCAAGGCTGTGCATGTCAGAGAGGACAGGGCATGTACAATTCTGCTCAAACACAGACCCACAGACTCCTCTGAAACGGGTTCCAAAACAGAGAACATCACTGCTAGAAATATGAAAATGTCTCTTCTTAAGTGTACACATTTTTTATTAAAAACCCTTCCTTAGTGTTTCTCCCTTTCCCCATGCAGCTTTCTCCTGGCACCCATGCACATACACAGTCCTAGTTCATGAGAAATGTCACTCAGCTGAACATCCTTACCACAGACACCTTCTTGCTTGCCTATTGAACTAGAAAACCACATTCCTCAGACAGGAGCATGGAAGAGACTTGTGAATAATGCATTTCTGGACAGGGCTCCCTCCACCATGCTCCCTTCCCATCCCCAGAACACACACCATTTCTCTAGCAGGCCATGTACTTAACAATTGCGGTCCTTTTAAGCCATGCATATCATTTAAAAATATATATGGACATTAATTTGCAAGCTTCTAGTTTCTAAGTGCTTTGAAATCCAGTGACATTTCAAGGAAATAAAGAATTGTGACTTCTAGCAGGACAAATAGCACCACCTGCTCTTGGTTGCTAGTGAAGAGTGGCAGCTGGTCCCTCATGCAGGGCAGCCTCTCTCGAGCGCCCACACTGAGTCATGTCACAGCTGGCTTCTTCCCGAGGGGGCACCTGGCCACATGTGAGGTCCCCCCATAAGGTTCCCAGCAGACCTATGGTTGGCTCTTACCCCAAATTGTCCTGGTTTCTATAGAGAAGGAGACTTCTGTACAGAAGAGCCCTAGTAAGTCAGGCATGTCGCATTGCTTCTGGGCAGCACTCCGACTGCCCTGTGTCCTACTCATTATTTGAAGCTCCAAGTCAAACATAGTGCACACCAGGCAGGTGCTGCAGCCACCATTCTGAGGCTGTGCCCAGGGAGCCTGCAGGCGGAGACCAGCCACCCTCTGTGGACAGTCATCCTGGGTGTTGGTTTGGTTCCATTCAACCTGCTGCAACCACTGGGACAGCCTGTTCCCTACCCAGGAGGAGCTCATCTCCAGGAAGGGGATGGGCACCTCCCCACCAGGGCTCTGTGTCCCTGCAAGCTCAGAGTCTCCCCCCGTACTTGGACACTAAAATCATCAATAAAAAAGTAAGTTTGTGTTCCACAGAATGAGCCTCTCAATGCACAGTCATTTTAACCAGCTATCTTGGAGAGAACCCTGCAAAACCAGAATCATTCAGAAATGTTTGTAATGGACATTTCTAAATGGAATTCTGGTTCATGCTTTTGTAAATTGTTCTTCACTATAGACACACATTAAAACAATTATGGAGTGCATAATCTTTTGTGCACTCAAATGTCACCAAAAGGGGAACAGTGGTCTGGCTCTCAAAGGCACAGACCAAGATCCAGGACATCTGGACGTGGAGTCCACACCATTGGTCATGGCTAGGTGACCGTGGGTGTGTCACCTCTGTCTGCAAAATGTGTGTAACAATCTCTGCTCAGTCCTTTCACCCAATTAAGGAGAGAAGAAACTGAGGGACTATGTGAGTTCAAGGTCTCCTGTGAATACTGGCTCTCTTTCCCTGCAAGGCCTGACCACAGTGTGTTAATCTGCCACTCCGGCCCTAGGTAGACCCCCTCACCAGTCCCAACTTTAAAATGCGTCCTCTTGGGTCTTGACTAGAATGAAAAGTTATTTTTAACACATGGACTGCACACTAGAAAAATTTTTTTCCTTGGGGCCACCATGGTGTTTTCTTAGGTCAAGAGACAAATGAGTTAGGGCGGCGCCTGTGGCTCAGTGGGTGGGGCACTGGCCCCATATACCAAGA
>NW_003852406.1:35412377-35424765 GCF_000181295.1 Otolemur garnettii | reverse complement strand
AAAAAAAAAAAAAGAGACAAATGAATTAGATATGCTTCATGAGGCCCTGGGCTCAAAATTAGTATAAGTTAAATACAACTCACAGGGCAGTTAATGTGTTAAAGATCCTGATAGTTAAAAGATTCTGAGTTTTCCTTGGTGCCCAGGTTTCACAGCCGTAGAAAGCACGTTAATGAAGATACAGAAAGCCGGTCCTGGAAGTGTGAAGGTCGGAAGCCCTCTTTTGGATACTGAGTACCCTGCGGGCACTCAGCTCCTGGGCAGTGACACATGGCTGTGATGCTCCTGAGTGAGGGCCCACGTCCTGCCCACACTTGGAATAGTGCTGAGACTAGGGTGGACATCAGAGTAAATGAGGACATGTCACATGGGCTCAAGTGAATGCCAGGAAAAATTTGGCAGGTCATTTTCATTGTATCAAGTCCACCATTCACAGAGGCAAAGCCTGCCAGAGAGGGTCAGTCTCCTGACTGTCTCGGTTGTTCCTGGGGCATCATCATTATTATTTTAAAGAATGTAAATGAAGAAACACTAAGAGTCTTCAAAGAAAAGCAGAGGAATGGATAGTTGCTTTTATAAAGTTGCTGTGCTCTCATTGCCAAACCCAACTTAGCTTTCCATTTGTTTATTTATTTTTTGGAGACAGAGTCTCACTATGTCACCCTTGGTAGAGTGCTGTGGCATCACAGCTCACAGCAACCTCAAACTCTTGGACTTAAGTGATTCTCTTGCCTCAGCCTCCCAAGTAGCTGGGATTACAGGTGCCCACCACAACTCCCGGCTATTTTTTTAGTTTTAGTTGTCATTGCTGTTTGGCAGGCCCAGGCTGGATTCAAACCCACCAGCTCTGGTGTATGTGGCTGGTGCCCTAGCTACTGAGCTATAGGCGCCAAGCCTTACCCTTCCCTTTAAAGGAGTCCCTACGACTGTGCTCCCAGGCTGCGGTTTTAGAACTGGATGCAGACTATGAGGAACAAGATTCTCACTAACTCTGCAGAGGCTGGTGAGTGGGGACTGTGGGTGCTGATGTCTCAGTGGCCCTCCCTGGTACTGGCTTTCTATGTTTCCTGCACTTCCACTTCCAGTGTTTGTTAAAGTCACTGACACCGAAATGCTTAAGCAGCTTTAGCCACTACTCTATGATGACTGTGTCAGCTGAGCGAGCTCCAGCCAGTTGAGACGGCTCCTTGTGGATTGCTAAGTCACCTATAGAGGTGGAGGTCATCTAAAGACCCGGGTTGGGGGTATTTGGTTCCCAGAGTCTATGCTCCTGGGCAGCCACACACCCAGTCTACAGATAAGGAGACCAGGCAGGCTTGAGAAGAATCCCCTCATTTCTCTTCTAAGCCATGGGGCTGACTCTTGGCCAGGCCAGCTCTTTGGCCTCCTGGCACAGCCAGTGGGAAGCTGCTACCAACTATCCTGGGAGCTGTGCAGAGCCCTGGGGAAAGGCAGGTCCCACAGCACGTAGTTTGACTATACTTTGTTTCCTACCTGCCAAGGGCCCCCTACCAGCATGTAGAGCCTCCCCTAAAGTGCCCTGGTGCTCATCAGCCTTGTCTTCTATCCTCATCCTAAACAAGACTTCCTGGCTTAGGGAGCCCTCTCAGTGCCAGGAAGGAGAGGGCAGGACTTGGCTGCTCACCTGGGGCCCAGGTCACATCTCTGCAGACTCCGCCCCCTCCTCAGACTATTTGCTCATGAATCCAAATTCAGCAGGGAGAAACTTTAACCATGAGAAAATGTTTCCTGAGGGAGTTCTGGCATTTAGAACTGTGCAGAGCCAAGGACTCACAGCATCTTGCCACGCACAGCAGCCTCTCCTGGATGAAGGGAGCCGGTAGCACCCAGATGCACACTGGCTCCACTGGGCAGCTCTGGAAGAGAGGAGGGCTTTATGGCTCCAGTCCTTTCCTCAGCAGGACTGAGAAAGGGAAGGGCTGGACAGGATTGCTCCCCTGCAAGGGCCCAGGCTCCCTAGTCCGACCAACTCTCTTCCTCATAGGCCTGTATGAGTTATTCTCAATTGTACAAACCCATAATAGGATCCCACCCTAGATCCCAAGCCCTAGGTCTCCCCTATACCACAGATAGCCAGTGGTCCTGGAATTCCCAGGCCACAGGACACCTTGCCTGGAGAAGCAGCTGGTCTTGGGGCCATAGACTCCTAGGGCAGACCATTATGGATGGGATGGTGCAGCACTCAGCAGGGGTTTAAACTCTGTTGCAGGATTTGATTAAAACACTAAATTCTGTTTAAATGTTTAATTGAACAAATATTTATTAAGCACCTACTTCATGCCAGGCACTGTGCCAGGCACCCTCACCGAGTGCTACTCCCACAGCACAATCATTTGCTCAGAAATTAAAACCAAGAAAGGAACAATGTCGCAACCGTACAAACTGGGGAGTACAGTGATGCCGGTGGCCACCATGCCAGAAAACATGCCCACCAAAAGCTTGTTTGCTTTCTCTGGATAAGTCTCTACTAAAGGGTTGCTTTAACGTATCTCAGAGTTTACTGAAAGGGAAGCTGTTCTCTCTGTGCCCCCAGGGACTGGTCTTGGTGGATGTCCAGAGTATGCTGGTCAATAAAAGGAGCCAAATGTCCTGGTGTAAAGGATATTGGTATTTGGATTAGAAAATACATGTACTTTTTTTAGTTCATATGGTTGCAACAGCCCTTAAGAAAGATATAAACATCCCTGCCCTGACTGTGTAAATGTTTAAGGTAGACCTAGTTCTGGATTCCTGAGTCAGAATCTTCCAGTTGTCCACACCCTCACAAGGCTGGAGAAATGAAAGGAGATTTCTGTTCTGGAGAGGAGTAAGTGGACGGCACAACTGGTTTGGAAACACAGCAGACTGCACCTGCATTTACAGAAGCGACAGGAGAATGTCCTGGTCCAAGCTCGTCTCACACACACACTCGGGACTCACGAGCACCCCACGTGGCCCAGCGCTAGTTGTCAGTGCCCAGCTTGGAAAGGCCTCGGCGGAAGTCGTGGAGGTCGTCGATCTTGCCGTCCAGCACCTCCAGGAAGCTCCGCAGCTCCGCCTTGAGGTGGCGCTGCCGGTATTTACTCTCCTCGATGTCTGTTTTGAGAGAGCGGACTTTGTCTTCTAGGTTTTGGTTGTCTCTCTCAGCTGCCTGAGGAGATAGAAGGTACAGGGTTTGGAGCACAAGGTGGGAGCCATCCATGTCTGTCAGACCTGCGGGCTGGGGCCTCGGCTCAACCCGTGAGCTGGTGAAACTCAGAGGCCTGAATCCCGAGGCCAAAACAGAGTGGAGAATGCAGTGCCCGTAAGGGGGCGGGGGGCCTAGAGGAGTCTGTGTCACAGGCCACCTCTCTGCTGCACTTTGCAAACACCTGGTGAGTCTGGCGGGGTAGGATTGGGAGAAGTGGCGGGGGCAGCGGGGTGGGGGGGAGGGTGCCATCTAGTCTGCAAGTGCAGCCAGCTTTTGACAGAGGGAAAATGGCCCTTCTTTACAGTGTGGCCACCTTCTCCTAGGTGTGGAAGTGAGAGGGAGCCAGGAATTGAGTGATAGGACAATTGCCTTCTTGTCTGAGCGGGGACCGGCATGCCCCTCCCCTGCTCACCTCTAACTTCTCAGAAACATATTCACACTCTGACATGAGCTGAGGTATGATTTCACTTTGTTTTCGGAGATCTTTCAACTCCTACAGGACAGAAATTTGAGAAAGAACATGATAGCAAGTCAGATAAGATGTATTCTTGAAAATATCACCAGGTGTGGTGGCTCACGCCTATAATCCCAGCACTCTGAGAGGCCAAGGCAGGTGGATTGCTTGAGCTCAAGAGTTCGAGACCAGCCTGAGCAAGAGCAAGACCCTGTCTCTACTAAAAATAGAAAAACTGAGGCAACAGGATCACTTGAGCCCAAGAAGGGGAGGTTGCTGTGAGCTATACATCACGGCACTCTACCCAAGACTCTTGTCTCAAAATAAAAAGAAAAAAAGAAAGAAAATATCAACCGGGGCATGAGCAACGGGTATAAGCAGCTTTCAGAACCTGTCCTGTTCCCACAAATAATGGTGGTGACAAAGCTAACACTTAAACATCACATGCTTTACCACATGAAGTCCGCACACCACCACAAAAAGGCAGATGTCCTTTTTTTTTTTTTTTTGAGATGGAGCCTCAAGCTATCCCCCTGGGTAGAGTGCCATGGCTTCACTGCTCACAGCAACCTCCAACTCCTGGGCTCAAGTGAGTCTCCTGCCTCAGCCTCCCAAGTAGCTGGGACCACAGGCACCCGCCACAACGCCCAGCTATTTTTTGGTTGCAGCTGTCATTGTTGTTTGGCGGGCCCGGGCTGGATTCGAACCAGCTGGCCACCTTAGGTGTATGTGGCTGGCGCCTTAGCCGCCTGAGCCACAGGCACCGAGCCAAGGCAGATGTCCTTACACGCGTGACTCCTGCTTTGTAGATGGGGAAACTGAGGCCTCGAGTGGTTCGGGGACCTGCCCATCTCTAGCATGTGTGGCCTGAACTGCTCTGCCCCACAGTAAGCAGATGCCTGGTGGCAGGCTCTAGCTGCATTCATCTGACAGTGGAACTTAATTTTGACACGTTATTTATAAAATGTGCCACTCCTCCTGGGCCAAGTGACAGACTGGATGTGCATAGCAGGGAAGCTTCAGGGGACGGTGAGGCCTCTCCCCCTGAGTGTGTGCACTCTGGTGTGGCTCCTGGCAGCCTCTGTGCTAGCACTGAGGTGGTGGCCAGTGTTAGTCATGTGCCCCATGCCACCAGCTGTGTCCCTGGGTAGGGATCCCCTCCCAGGGCCTGGAGGATGCCAGGGCCCCACTCAGAGCACCAGTACTCACCGTCTCCTTGTCTCGAAGCTCTGCCTCCAGATCCTCGATGCGCCTCTTCAGCTGAGTGTTCTTCTCCTTCTCTTTGCTGATCTCACTGCACTGCTCTTCCAGCTTGTCGATCTTTAGCAAAGGCCACATATTAAAGCAGTGGTGTTACTTTACTTCCGTCATTAGACAAGGGGTGGACACAGCTATGTGTCTGTAATCTTTTAAAACAGGCCAAACGCAATCAACGTATACATTTCCCTTTGTGGTTATGAACAGACCCCTACAGCTCCTCCCCGGGGCTGTGCCCTCCCTTGCAGGGATGCCCCCAGCACTGGCAGTCAGATAAATGGCGAAACCTGGTCTCAGGCTGCTCTGGGCTCCTGGTTTTCTCTCATGGCCCCAGGAGTAATTTTAGGTTTGCTTTATGAATCTGTCACAGGCAAGGGGCAGATGGCCCCTGAACTGAACTGCACTTTCCCAGCATGACTTTTGTATCATTTTAATCATGTCCTCAATTATTCTGTTTCATCTTAAGGGTTTAAGCCAGCAAGAAAGAGAACTGAGCTACCCTGTGGGACATGACTGCCAAAGGGAAGCGATGGCATTTCCTACACTGTAAATCAAGGTGACCCTCCCTCCTGGTGCACAGAGGGGCTTGGCCTGTGGCCTCCTTGAGGATGAATGCCGAGTCCGTACCCTCAGAAGGGCTCCCCATGTGGAGTAAGAGTGCCTAGGCCTGACACCCTGACATTGCCACCTATGCTGAGCACTTCCTGGGGCCACAATGTACAGTGGACCCCGCACGTAACCATAAGCAGACTGCAGGGACGGACCCCTCCCACCAGGCGGCAACAGCTCTCAGTATGAAGGGCACTGGGTGGATACCATCAGGACACTTCTTAGACGTGGCTGGTGCCAACCCTCGAGGCTGAAACCCCTGGCATCACTGCTCCTGGAGATCCACCAACTGCCACCTCCAGCCCTGGATGTGAGGCTCCACCAGGGAAGTCAATGCTGCTCATGGGAGCAAGTTCCCTATGGTGGTTCTCCTCCCTCCCCATTCTGCCTGTGGTCCCTATCTCCAGCCCACAGCGAGGAGCTGAGCTCTCTGTCTGAAGAATGAGAAAGAGGATGACCAACCCTTCTGCAACCACCCTGGGGCCCACCGTGCTGCCCGGCAGGCAGGTCTGCCAGGACTGGAACGGGGATGTGCACAGTTAGCCAGTGGCCTGGTGCCCTGCTGAATCTTCCCACATGGAATGTGGACGTGACATGAGGCAGTTTTGTGTGCCACCTGCACTGCATCTTGGGGCACTGTGCAGGTATAAATGGGGCTGAGGGAAGGTGAACACCGTTCTGAATGGCACGTGTCCCCTGAAACCCTCCCTGAGGCACAGAGTCCAAAGCCCCATGTACTCACAGCTGGGGCTTAACCACCCTTGACATGTGGTTAGCACACAAGCCCCAAACCTTGGGGCAGAGGGAGGAGGTGGAGTCTCCAGTCACCCCTAAACCACCTATCAATCCAGCAGAACCACAGAGAGTGTGAGTGACTAATTACAGGAAAGGGTCAGAGGGCAGTGGGCAACCCACCCAGGTCACCCACCTGTCCTCTCTAGTGCCGTGTTCCTTTTCTCACTTCTAAATTCACACATTGAGAAATGATGAACAGAATAGAAGCAAATGCTCCCCATCATTTCCTAAACCTGGCTTCTCGCTTATTCTCTGGACCCCTTTGGTGTAGTGAAGGTCACTAACCCTCTGAACACCAAGGGAGGCCACCCACAGTGAGGGGCCGGCCCATGACTAGCATCAGAGGGCACTCTGAGAGGGACAAGGCTGACATCTCCTTAGCAATATCAATTGTAACACTTGGTTTGGTGAAGGTAATATTAACATATCATTTACATAGTTACCGTCCTGCTAAAAAGGAAGGAGAAGGAGGGGCATTCCCTCAGCAGAAGCAGCAAGACGTCCCCTGGCCCTGGGGATGAGGACAAAGAGACAGAGGACCGTGGTGGCCCCATGTCCTGCTGCCCATGCCAGCCAGCGGGGAGCCCCTCCTGTGGCCCACCCTGAGGCCCCCACTGAGGCCACCCCCCGACCCCTCCACCCCCGTGGCCCACCTTGCTGCGGAGCCGGTCGTTCTCATCACGGCAGATGGAGAACTGCCTCTTCCACTGCTCCACGCTGGCCGCTGACTCCTGCAGCGCCGTGGTCAGCCGGGCATTGCTCTCCCGCAGGGTCTGCAGCTCAATCTCCCACTTTTTCACGTTCGCGGCGCTGTGGGGAAAGACAAGCAGTGAGGATGCGGTGGGTGCTGTCCACCCTGCTGTGCCTCTACCCACTTGGCCAAGGGGGGACTCTGCCATTCTTCAGCCCCATGGGTTGGCTCGTGGGCCTGGCTGCACGGATGAAGTGCCAAGAAGGATGAGCCCCTGTGGTGCAAAGACATCACCTTGCTGGCTATCTAATTAAAGAGTCACCTTAGAGGAGAGCAGAGTTGTTACAGAATGCAGAGACAGAGCTAAGAATGAAGGCTGCAGAATGTGGCAGAGACCCCCATCCCCAAATCCCTGCTGACCTGCTGCCAAGGAGCCCGGTTATGCCGGCTCCTTCTCAGGAACAGGTCCTGAGTTGATGGGACAGGCCAGGGGTCCCCTTAAGAATCTCCCAAAGGTCGGCTCAGCGCCTGTGGCTCAAGTGGCTAAGGCGCCGGCCACATACACCTAAGGTGGTGGGTTTGAATCCAGCCCAGGCCGCCAAACAATGACGGCTGCAACCAAAAAATAGCCGAGCGTTGCGGTGGGCGCCTGTGGTCCCAGCTACTTGGGAGGCTGAGGCAGGAGAATCGCTTGAGCCCAGGAGTTGGAGGTTGCTGTGAGCTGAGATGCTACCCAGGGGGACAGCTTGAGGCTCCTGCCTCAAAAAAAAAAAAAAAAGAATCTCCCAAAGGTCTTGGATACCTCCAGGACCCAGGACAAGAAACACAGACCCCAGGTGTTTATAGCCCCACTATAACCTGTGCCTCCCCACCAGCGTTAAAGGAATCCAGATTTGAGAGCCCAGGGCTTGAGCACAGAGGGGACAGCAAGAGGAATTCACACCCTGTGGGCTGAACAGGGGTTCTAAACTTGGGGTGTGGGAGGAGCACTGGCCCCACTTCCCCTCAGGGTGTGAGGAGACCAGCAATCTGAGAGACATAGGCCATGGTCATCACAAAGGCCTCACTTGGGTTTTTATCTTCTATGTCAGCGGTTCTCAACCTGTGGGTCACAACCCACAGGAACTGTATTAAAGGGTCACGGCATTAGGAAGGTTGAGAACCATTGTTCTATATGCTCGGTGAGGAAGAAGTTTAAAAAATAGGAGTCAGGCTTGCCTTAGTCACTGCTCCCTTTCAATCCCCCCTTTAATTCCTTAATTGGAGCCCACATATCTGAAGCCTAACAGGACCTGAAGTGACAGGACAGAGCCTTACCCAGCAAACCCACCAGGAGGTTTGTGCTGCAGAGGAGAGTCCTCTTTCTAAAGGCTTTTACATTTTTATAAGTAAACTGTGTGTGAACAGTCTGGAATCTTTTATCCATTGGTTTAAGGACCTAAGAGTACAACTGGAAAATGCTCGGTTTCAGTTGTAATTACTCTTGACTGAAAAAATAGTAAAATTTATAACCTGGTGGTTTTTAGAGTTGATGACAGAGAATTTAAGCTAATTTAGGGAAACAGATTCATGCCCATTCCTGTAACTCAATGTTCATTCAACTCAAGATTTGAAAACATTTATTTTTAGGGGTGAAATATTTTCATCCAGGCAGCCCACTGCAACTTCAACAACTAAAAATAGCTCTCACAATTGCCTGATGAGTAAGAAAAGAGACTGGTCTCAGCTGTGTCCTTTGAAGTACTTGAAAAAGACCCACAGCCTAGGCAGGGGGGCAATATAAGGGTCCTGTGCTGGATCACAGGAATTAAGCTCCTCCTGCTGGCTGGGCCGGCTGAGCAGAAGGTTGGTGTCCAGCCCCCGGAGGCCCTGCCTGTGCAATGTGCCTGGTCGCCTCGGGTTCCTAAAGAGACTGCAACCACAAGCCATGAGTGGATGGCAGGCAGTGCAAGGGGACAAAAGGAATCCCCAGCCATGTGACCTTGGGCAAGAAGTCACTTTATCACCTGGAAATCAGTTTACAGAACTGTTAGAAATAAAAGTTTGTTACTTAACTGCCCAGTTCATGTGTATTTTGTTATAGCAACCTGAGCAAAGCTTCCAAGATGACACAGTTCTTAAATGGGTAGCTTGAGGACGGCAGCTTCTTGGTTTAGGGGAGACTGAGGAAAGCAGGCAGAACCCCTGGCCAGGTGAGCAGGAAGCCCCAAGGGCACCCAAGAGCCCACTCTTCAGGAAATGAACCACATTCTCTAGATACTATCTGGTACAGCCATTAAAAATTAAAATCTTACAGATATCATTATAGAGATTGTGTTAAATTTATAGATCAATTTAGGGGAAACTGATACTTCTAGGGCTTTTTAACCACTTCTCAATAGAATATATACATTATTTATTATTCTTTTTTACAAGACAGAGTCTTATTCTGTTACTCAGGCTAGAGTGCAGTGGTGTGATTATAGCTCACTATAACCTCGAACTCCTGAGCTCAAGAGATACTCCTGGCCTGCCTCAGCCTCCTGAATAGTTGGAACTACAGGTGTGCACCACCACATCTGGCTGATTTTATTTTTCTATTTTCTTGTAGACATGGGGTCTTGCTGCATTGTCCAACCTGGTCCTGAGCTCCTGGCATCAAGCACTTCTCCCATCTTGGTCTCCCAAAGTTCTGGGATTACAGGTGTGAACCACCATGCCCAGCCAAAAGAACTTTATCTTACTATTTGCTAAATGATTTATGATCCTCAAAATCATTTTAAAGTTTGCTTCATACAGATCTTGTACATTTCTTTTAACTTTACCCCTATGTTATTTTATGGTTCTAGTTCATATTCTAAAAGAAATATCTTCTTCAAATACATGTTCTATATGTATTTCTCTTACGCTGACCCTCTCTCCACACTTGTGCTCATGTTGTCACATACTCTTGCATTAACACACTCGAACACGTGAACTGTTACTGATGTGGTCACCCAGACAGAAATGCCATGACACCAGCTGGTCTTCCTTTCACCGGAAGAGAAGACTGGGCACTCTGAGTAGGGTTAGGTCTTTTCTTCCAATTTCCTGAAACCCTGCCCAACAGGAAAGGCTTCCAGGGACGTGCTTGGCTTAAAGAAACAGGGTCTGGGTATTAAACAGCCCTCACCTCTGTGTCAATGCAATCTTCAACTTGTCATTCTCGGACTTGAGGTGTGTGTCAGCTGGACTTGCGTGAGAGGCCTTTTCATCATCTGTCCCATTGACACTGGATGCCTGAGGAGAAGACGGGGTTTCACATGCATGTTCTGGACCCAGCAATCCCTCCGCACACATTACTGCTCATCCTTACACCGCAGCGCGTGGGGCGTCAGAAGAAACTGCATGCTCATGAGTGCAGGTGAACGTGCTCACTCAGCCAGAGCACAGTGAAGACGGACACGTGGAAACATCTAACAAAGACCACCAAGACCACCAGACCACCCGGACACCACACGGAGTCCACAGAGTCTGTGCACTCTACTGTCCAGCCACTGTTCAAACTTTGCACATAGATAGACCTACCAAGTTTGGACACCTGGTCTGTCCATAGGACAGAAGTCACGGGAAGGAAGGATTGTCATAAACAACAAGGAATGAGAAACAGTGAATTAGGATGGAGAAAAAGCACATATTAGAAGTTGAGACAACAGACATCTGAGGGCTATGGAGAGTTAGATCAACACAGGCGTTAAAAAAACAAGAACCTGATTTGGATGTTTGCCAGCTCCCGTACTACTTAGCATTGTCATGAATATTCTGTAATAAATCACACCACAGGAAGGTGAAATCTCATCTAGTGCTTGACAAGATCTTATTTAGCCTCCAATAAGCCTAACGGCAAGGGAAGAAACTAGAAGGGAAGAGAATGATGTATAAGTCTGACTAACTTTAGATTTCAGCATTGCAAAACAAAAATGCCATAAACAACATTAAAATGCAAACAAAAATTTGGGGGAAAATATATGCAGTACATGTGAAAACAAAATGTCAATACCTTTCCTACATTGAAAAACGATTAGAGTCCTCATCCGTTTGAGCTACACACTGAATATTTATGGAGGAAATGATAAAATATTTAGGATTTGCTTTAAATCAAATAGGGGAGGGGAAAGGGGCGCACAGATGGCACAACTGTTCATAAATTCCTAGTTGCTAAAGCTCACCTGGGGTTCATGGAGGTTCACTGCACAGTCTGCCTCGCTCCGTATATGTTCAAAATTGTGTTAAAAAATAAAGCTCTTGGAAATCAATACAAAAAAGATGAACACTTTAACTTAAAAAAAAAAAGAAGAAAGCCTAGGCAATTGATGTGTACAAAAGAAGAAAAGCATATAGTCAATAAACACAAAAAAAGTACTCTCACTTAAAGAAATACAAAGTGAAAAAAGCCAATAATATACATTTTTCATCTGTCAAATCAAGAAAGCTTTGCTGCTGAGGGTGTGGGAGGAAAAAGCCTTACTCACTGCTGGTGGGAATTAGAATTGTGCCTTTCTGTGGGCTGAGTTTGTAGTATGCATCAAAAGCTTCAAAACGTCCATACCTTTAACTCTGTACTTCCGTTTCAGGAATTTATCCTACAAATACCATCATATACACAGACGTGTACAGGAAGACTCATCACAGCACTATTCATACTAACAAACAATTAGAAACCCGGTGTTCCAAATCATAGGAGGCTTCTGGGCTAAGTGTAGATACAAACAAACATGGTAATTCCACTTACACATTAAAATGGTTTTGAAAATGAATGATTGTGATATAAAGTTTTAAAAAGGATAAAACAGATAGTACAAAAATATACTAGAAAACTATATTATAATAGAAAGCTAGACACCAAAATACTAACAAAATACTGTTGAGTGATGATAGCATTATTTTTATTTCTTTCTTTATAGCATTGTATATATGTGTGTGTGTGTATATATATATATATATATATATTTATTATTATTTTTTTTTTTGGAGACAGAGCCTCACTATGTCACCCTTGGTAGAGTGCTATAGCATCACAGCTCACAGCAACTTCAGACTCTTGGGCTTAAGCGATTCTCTTGCCTCAACCTCCCAAGTAGCTGGGAGTACAGGTGCCCACCACAATGCCTGGCTATTTTTTTGCTGAGGTTATCATCATTGTTGTTCAGCTGGTCCGGGCCAGGTTTGAACCTGGCTGGCGCCATAACACTGGTCTACGGGGGACGAGGCAGCATTGTACATTTTTATTTCTACAATAAACATGTTTTGGTTTTATAGTCACAAAATTCCCACATTAATTTTTTTTTTTTTTTTGAGACAGAGCCTCAAGCTGTCCCCCTGGGTAGAGTGCGTGGCATCACAGCTCACAGCAACCTCCAACTCCTGGGCTCAA
>NW_003852406.1:35404892-35411415 GCF_000181295.1 Otolemur garnettii | reverse complement strand
GCTGAGGCAGGAGACTCGCTTGAGCCCAGGAGTTGGAGGTTGCTGTGAGCTGTGATGCCATGGCACTCTACCCAGGGGGACAGCTTGAGGCTCTATCTCAAAAAAAAGAAAAAGAAAAAGATAGGATACTAGAGACTTTCCAGACCACTGATCATTTCAGATGCCCAATTTTACAGATTCTCAGAGATCACTCAAGTTAATTAGTATTCAAAATTAACATCGGTCTTAGAATATATTAAAGATGATTTAGAAAGACTCAGGAAAGTTCCCTTCCACCTGAAGCCCAATATACATTTACTTGCACAAATCCACATGGAGCATTTTTCTTTAGCCATTAAAATAGTTTTGGGGCTCGGCGCTTGTGGCTCAAGCAGCTAAGGCACCAGCCACGTATACCTAAGGTGGCAGGTTCAAATCCAGCCCGGACCCGCCAAACAGCAATAATGGCTACAACCAAAAAATAGCCGGGTGTTGTGGCGGGCACCTGTGGTCCCAGCTACTTGGGAGGCTAAGGCAGGAGACTTGCTTGAGCCCAGGAGTTGGAGGTTGCTGTGAGCAGTGAAGCCATGGCACTCTACCTAGGGGGATAGCTTGAGGCTCTGTCTCAAAAAAAAAAAAAATAGTTTTGGAAGGCTGGGTGTGAAGGCTCACACCTGCAATCCCAACACTCTGAAGGCCAAGGTGGGTGGATTGCCTGAGCGCACAGGTTCAAGCACAGCCTGAGCAAGTATAACACCCTGTCTCTAAAAAATAGCCGGGCGTTGTGGCAGGCACCTGTAGTTCCAGCTACTTGGGAGGCTGAAATAAGAGAATGGCTTCAGCCCAAGAGTTTGAGGTTGCTGTTAGCTGTGACGCCACGGCACTCTACCAAAGGTGACAAAGTGAGACTGTCTCAAAACAAAACAAAACAACAACAAAAACAGTTTTGAAAGGAAATGATTGAGACATAAAAAGTTTTGAAAAGGGTGATATAAAGTATAATAGACAACTATATTAGAAAGACACACACCAAAATACCATCGACTGGTGAGAATGCAGGTGATTCTTATTTCTTTATAGCATGGTAGGTATATTTTGTATGTCTATAGTAAATACATCTAGAACTTATTTACATGATGAGCCAGGACAGGGAGTTAGGAATATAACTGAAGACAGACATAGATTCTCCCTTTGTGAAGCATCTCAAGCCATTAAATCTCCTGTCCATGGTGGCCAACAAACCTCCTCTTAGCACCTGCCACTAAATCTCCTGTCCACGGAGGCCGATAAGCCTCCTTTCGGCACCTGCTCCTTTCCCCTCTGAGCGCTAATGTGCTGACTGTGCTCCCACCTGGGGCTCAGTGATGCTTGGATTTCTCCTCCCCATCCCCTTTGCTGGCTCCCCTCCATAACCAGGCTCATTCTCCAGGGCTCCAGATTTTCTCTCCCTTGCCCCGACTTCTTCCCAGACCCAACTCCAGCGACTGCTTCTGCCAGGCTGATGGGCAACTCCAGAGTATTGATCTTGACTGTTCCAGATGCCCAGGCCCCTGGATTTTCCTCCTGTGTGCCATCCCCATTTGCCTCCTGGCTGCTCTAGTCCAGCTTCTCTCTACCCCACAGCCTCCTCCATGACCCTCTTGCCCTGTTCCTCCTTGACGGTCTTACCACCTTCACACACCCTTGACCAACAGTCAGAAAACACTCCCAGTGTTACTGATAACCCAATCACAAACTGTTACAGAAACAGTTAATAAGTAATAAACCACATACTGATGAAGAGCATGAGGTCCCTCACAGCATCTCCAAGCATACCCCACGCTCCCCATGCCCCAGCCCTGCCAGGGGGAGTCCTGGCTGTCTTGCTCCTCCCTCATGCTTATTCATGACCCGGAATCTTCTCTCCCGATGTCTCCCTTTCCTTGTCTCTCTACCTATGACCTTGTCACTGGTCAAGCCATCCCCTATCATCACACACACACCAATCTAGACATCAGGAATGCAGGCATTTTTATTTCAGATTAAAATAGGTCCTTTATAAGCACACTTTTTTTGTTTTTTTCATTTTTTTTTCTAGTATGCTATCTCAGTGTGGGTGTAACAGTGCACTGCATCTAACTGCCATACATTTTTAGCCCTGGAAACTTTTTTTTTAATTGTTGGGTATTCATTGAGGGTACAAAGAACCAGGTTCACTGCTTGTATTCGTTAGGTAAAGTACCTCTTTTAATTGTGTCTCACGCCCAAGAGGTGTGCCGGACACTGTGACTGTGGCCTCCCACTCCCTTCCTCCTTCCCTCTCTCCCCTCCCCCATTCTTCCACCCACTGCCATGAACTAGCATAGTTGTCCTTTTATCAGATTTGAGTACATGGATTCTTGCTTCTCCATTCTTGTGATGCCTTTCTAAGAAGAATGTGTTTCAGGCTTGGCACCCGTAGCACAGTAGTTAAGGTACTAGCCACATATACCAAGGGAGCTGGGTTTGAACCCAGCCCAGGCCTGCTAAACAACAATGACAACTGCAACAAAAAATAGCCAGGCGTTGTGGTGGGTGCCTGTAGTCCCAGCTACCAGGGAGGCGGAGGCAGGAGAATCACTTAAGTCCAGGACTTTGAGGTTGCTGTGAGCTGTGATGCCATGGCTCTCTACCAAGGGCGACATAGTGAGACTCTGTCTCAAAAAAAAAAAAAAAAAGAAGAAGAAGAAGAAAACAAAAGAAGAAGAATGTGTCTCAATTCCATTCAGGTTAATGCAAAATATGCAAAGTCACCATCTTTTTTGTGGCTCAACAGTATTCCATAGTATACACATATCACAGCTTGTTAATCCATTCCTGGGTTGGTGGGCATTTATGCTGTTTCCACAATTTGGCAACTGCAAATTTAGTTGCAATAAACAGTCTAGTGAAAATGACCTTATGATAAAAATGACATTTTTTTCCCTTCTGGGTACATGCCCAGTAATAGGATTACAGGATCAAATAGGAGGTGTAGTTTGAGTTCTTTGAGGATTCTCCATACTTCCTTCCAAAATTGTATTAGTTTGCAGTCCCACCAACAGTGTAAAAGTGCTCCTTTCTCTCCACATCCATGCCAGCATCTACAGTTCTGAGACTTTGTGATGTGAAACATTCTCAGTGGGGTTAGGTGATATCTCAGGGTGGTTTTAATTTGCATTTCTCTGATAATTAGGGACAATGAGCATTTTTACATATGTTTGTTAGCCATTCCTCTGTCTTCCCTAGGTAAGGTTCTATTCATCTCACTTGCCCATATGACATAAGGGATTGTTGGCTCTTTTCATGTTGCTAAATTTGAGTTCTCTGTAGATCCTAGTTATTAAGCTCTTGTCCAATTCATAATATGCAAATATCTTTTCCCATTCTGAATGTTGTCTATTTGCTTTGGTTGTTGTCTCCTTAGCTGTATAGAAGCTATTCAGTTTAATTAAGTCCCATTTAGACAAGACTACTTACTTCCTGGCAAAGCCAGATCTTATTTGGTTAAAATAGAGCTGCTACAATACCATCTCCCACTTGTTAAAACTAGAAGGAGGACACCAGGGCTATCTGGCATCCAGTTTTCCCTCTCATGGGCACAAAGTATTTGCATCCACCAAAGAGCTCCTTACATGTAGGCTGCACCTTCCACCAGGCGGGGAAACTCACTGCCTCGCCTGGGCACTTCAAGTGACACAGAATGTCTCTTGGGGCCGCAGACACATATACTTATCAACTCAACTCTCATCAACTGTTTTCTGTCAAAAATACAGTACCACAACCTGAAAAATTCAAGAGTCTCATAAAACACACCATATCCATCTCACTGTGATTAAACTAACAGTTGAAGAAGGCTTCAAGTTGCCCAGCTGCTAAAATTGCCTATTTCTTGCCTAACGTGACCAGGAACAAAGAGCCTCAATCACTGACACTACTTGGACTATTTTATGGACAAGTTTCTTACTTGGGAGTGATCACTCGAGGTTTCGATCTTCTCCTGGGACTTGTCTCTGGCTACTTTGGCAGCTTCTTTTACCTCCTGGAATTTCTCTGCAAACTGAACAAGAAGAATTGTTATGAGGCTTTTGTTAGCTTCATTCATAGCTGATACTCAGAACCCACGTTCATTATTCTGCTCCCATTTAAAACCAATAAAATCTGCATAAATACAGAAGAATTTCATTTGATATTAAAAAGAAATAAATATAAAAACTGCTTTTTCCAGTAAACACTATTAGCTGAGGTCAGACCTGATCTGATTTTTACTAATACTAGTTTGATGATGAAATATTAAAAAAAACTCCATAGCCTCAGATGAACAGTAACTAAGAGAAAAGCAACAAATGAATTAAACTATACCACAGAAGGAATCCATAAAAAATTTCAAATTCTATGTTGATAAGATCCAAAAACTTCTATAAGTCAATGTCATAAAAAATAGAAACACTCAAAAAGTTGGGGGAGAGGAATTGTACTAGATTTTCATAGCTTACGGTATAAAATAGTAAAACGAAACATAGAGCCTATGATTGGGTCCTGTTCTGAATCATGAAAGACTTCTGGGCACAAATGAGTAAATCTGAACTGGATATTAGATGTTATCAATATTATTATTTTGTAAGATGTGCTAATGATGTATGTATGTTGGAAAATGTTCTTTCTTAGAGATGAATCCTAACGCTTTGGCATAAAATGTCTTAATTTAAAGTAGTTCAACAATAAAATAGATGAAGAAATGTGGTAAAATACTAATAACTGTTAAATCTAGGTAAATGTTCAATACTATTTTTATTTAATATTTCTATAATAAAAAATTCTTAAAATCCCAAGGCAATCATATCAATCACTAGCTTATAGTCACTGACAAGGTAACTTATTTTACTAGCAAGTTTATTGTTTGAGCAGAGAACAGCCTCTGATGGACAATGCTCATATGTATTAATACATTGACTGCCACACTAGAAAAAACATTTTTTTCCTTGGGGCCACAATGAGTTATTATGAAAACAGAATAAAAATTTCAAAAACAAAATGAACCTTTCTAATTTAATGAAAAATGTGTTATTTGTTGTTTTCAGTGTGTGAGTTATACATAACTCATATGGCACTAGCATCAATTTTTACACTACAAGCCACATGAGTTGTATATAACTTACTTACAACATACTTACTGAATTTGTTACTGAGAATTAAGCCTTTTGTCATCCCCTAAGTATTTAGCTGTGTTTGGAGTGGACCTTGGGTGGTCCTGCACCAATGTTATATCATGGTATACGACCATATCGATTTTGATTTCACTCAAAGAGCAGCCAGGCAAACATTCAAGAGGAAGTGTGCAATCAGGAGTTCTGGTAATTGGAGAGCACAGCCCAGCATTTGTGGCTTTCTTAGGCGGGGAGCTGGAGCAGGGTGGCAGGAGGGAGAAGAAATGGCCAACTGACAGAGAGGCAGACAGCAGAGGTTCCACAGTATGTGGGCCTGCTACGGACCTGCCCCTCTATCCACCAGTTCTATATGCTTCATAAGGCCCTAGGCTCAAAACTAGTGTGAGTTAAATACAACTTACATAGCAACGAATATGTTTAAAATCAAGAGAGAGATAAACGCAGTTAGTGGGGGGGGGGGGAAGCTAGCAAGTGGCATGGCTACTGACAATTCTATGGGTTTTGTTAAGAACCATTTATTTCTGAACACAGGCTCCCCCTGAGCGTCTTCACAGTGCCTGCAACAGACACCGGGGAAGCTAGCACCCTGTCTCGTCAGCCTTTCTGTTCTGGCCTGATGGCTCCTGAAGGTCCTATAAATAAAGCTGCAGCCATAGGGCTCCATGTTTAATTGTTCCAAGACTGTCAGAGGAGAATCACATTACCTGTGAAGGCCGGCAGGGATGGACAAAGTTACCCTCCCTCCTTTGGGGAGACCCCTTAATTAAAAACATCATACTGTGAACTCCTTGTTGGCAAAACACACACCTTTCCTCTCTGCACCCTTCTCCCACCCCCAGCAGAAAGCAGGAACAGTGTAGATAAGTCTGTTTAGTGAATGAACGGAATCTGAGTTCTGGGCTTCCATGCCCCACGTGAAAGACCTGGCTCTTGTCCTCAAAAAATTTTTGAGTCTGTGGAGAAGATTGTGCCTACAATCAAACAGGTGAGAAGCAAAAAGAAAATTTCAGACAATAAGCTTAAAATGTAGTAAGGTAAGATAAGCCCTATTATATATATTTTAAATAAACAATCATTTAATGAGATATGGTATTAGTAGATGTATGATGAAATAGAACAGTGAGAAATGGTTCTCACCACTGTACACAAGTCACTTCATTACAAAGAAGGAATCAAACGTTGAGGAAGATTATTCAACATACGATTGAGATAACTTTAGTAAATGGGGGGGAGGTATGAATTTAAATCCTTAACTGCAAATTTGCAGCATGACAAATTACTGATGGGTTAAAAAGCTGGCTCGGTGCCTGTGGCTCAAGTGGCTAAGGCGCCAGCCACATACACCTAAGGTGGTGGGTTCAAATCCCCAGCCCGGGCCC
>NW_003852406.1:35396556-35403748 GCF_000181295.1 Otolemur garnettii | reverse complement strand
CAGGAGTTGGAGGTTGCTGTGAGCTGTAATGCCACGGCACTCTACCCAGGGGGACAGCTTGAGGCTCTGTCTCAAAAAAAAAAAACAAAAAAAAAAACTATTCTGTGAAAATGACTAAGAATGTGGGGGGTGGGGTGGGAGTGGGGGCTCAATATAACTGTGTTCATTCCAGCATTATCTACAAGTATGAGACTGCCCGGAGGGGTGAGATGCAGAGGGCACCTGTCTTGGCCTCCAAGTGTGAGTCACAAGCTGCCAAATGAGTCCAAGTCTTAAGTTTTCTAGTATTTCTCCCTTTTTATAAAAAATAACACATCTGCTTATAAATTTGGAAAATACAGTTTAGGAAAAAAAGACTTTACAACTCATGGTCCCATCACCCAGCGCACAAACTTCCGGTGTTTGTGCAACACCACCAGCGGCTGGCGGATGTGCAGTGGGCCCTCCACAGCTGACCTCCTTCCTGCACTGGCTCCTCCTCAAGCTGACCTAACTTCCACGGGCCAGCTGTGCACCACAGGTGTGCAGCAGTACACTGGCCTAGTTCCTGATGGTGACCACCTCTGTGTTGACCAGTTTGTTACAGTCCCTGGGTGGTCAACTCACAAAGGTTCTACTGTATTTCTTTAAAAAAAAAAAAAAAAAGGAAAAATATAGAATATCTCATTTTACAACCTCCTTTGAAATTAATACTTTTATCAAATTATGTGGTCTTCTACTACATTGCCTTTTTTAATGGCTACACTGTCTTACCCTGAATATATACTAGAGTTTTATTTAACCAGTTTCCCGCTGCTGGACAGTAGGGTTGTTTCTTTATTGTTTTTTCTCTTCTTTTTTTGTGCTGTTGTTGTAAATGATGCTGCAAGGAAAATCCTTGTGGCAAAACCTCTGTTCTCAGTTACAATCATTTCCTTAGATTAGATTCTCATAAATGAAACCCATGAATCAAAGGATATTCAAACCACAAAGGTTTCTGAAATGCATTACCCAATTCTCATGTAATTATTTAATTATTTAATCATTTAATTATTAAGGCCATTTTCTATAGTTTTTAAAGTTGAGTTAATAATTTTAATAAAAATAATCATTATTATCTTCATAGAAAATGAAAGACCATTATTACTTGATTTTATTTGCAGCTTTTGGGGAGACCTGTCCATTGAGGGTCTGCATCAGATTATGTTGTTCACTTATTCAACATCCATTTTCCTTTTTCTTTAATTTAATGGAATCTCAAATTTATCTGGAGCAGGAAATTTCCTAGGTGCTAGAGAATGAGAGCTAGTCTAAGCCAATCATGGCAACCCATTTCCCTGGGGGGTTTTGGGTGGCAGCGGTGGGGATGGCCAAGGGACCAGGGCTGATAATGGGACCTAAGAAGTCTGCTGGGGAAGTTTCCAAAGATGGTGTTAGGGCTCAACCCTTCTACCTCCTCCCTTTGGCCCAGAGTGCAGATGCGATGCAATAGAGGTACCATTTTATTATCATCAGGGAAAGGCCAATAAAAAAAAAAGAAACAAACAAACAAAAGCCATGCACAACCCTCCAGACCACATCAGGGAGCTCATGCTACAACGCCAGCAGCCACCTGCCCGGGACTTCACTCCTGCATGAAAAGAATAATCCCATTAGTTTAAGCACTGTGACTAGGTTCTCTGTTACTTGCAGCTAAAAGCATTCTTACTGGCCCTTAGTCAGGAGACAAAAAGCAGGCAACAGAACAATGTTCTCCCAACTACAAAATTAAGGAAGCAAACATAAGGGGACGATTTTGAATTATAGATGAAATCAGTGAAAGGGGTGAAAAGCAAATGGACATGTGTAGCAGGGTGTTGATGGATCAACCACAGTGCACTAGTGACACCACCCTGGATGACTCCCTCCTGATGGCAAGAAACCATTTCTTCAGTCTGCACCAAGTAAGATGGAACCAAACTTAGAACAGTGACAACTCAGGTCAGATGCCAGAAATAAGCTAAACTTTAACAAAGGCTCATTCTAATATTTGGCTCTTCCTCTTTCTGCCTCTTTTTATTAAACTCTTCCTTTTATCAGAATACGTCAGTCCCTTTTCAACACACTCCAGGAGGTTGAGGTATGACACTTTCTCCACCAGGTAGACAGAAGAGCCCCACTTTAATTCTGGGAATATGCAGCTTCTATTACTCCTGGAAAGTGAATCCAGAGAGCAGAAAGTTGTTTTGTAATGCTTTCTGGATTGTGGTTGTGGAATGGTCCTTATAACGGGAATGAAGACCAAGGTACCTATTTTCCTTCTGGGAGGCAGGGAAAAAAGTATGTAAAAGGGTTCTTAAATGAGAACGACCACACTGGTACTCCTTTCTCTATGGTGTTTGATGGCCAGTTCCCTTCCGGGCCCACGGTGGCTGCTCTGGGAAGACGGGGATACTCAGCCTTGGCTGTCTCTCGGCATACTCCTGGGGCACTCTTCTGTGCCAACTAATCGCTCCTTATTGAGACTGCCAGCCTCACTGCAAGGGAATTTATCAGCATGTGGTTAATAGTTCCCTTTGAGAAGTGGAAAAGTTGATTTTAAGCATTTGGGACAAAGGAGACAACTGAGGGCTTATCTGAGAAGTGTCAGTGACAATGGCTGGTCACAGTCATGCAATGGTGACTCTGGTGCTGCACCAAGGCTGGAGGATGGACCACTCCTCCTTTTCTTCTGTTTGGAAACATCAGAGGTGGCCATCCATGGAGTTGGCAGTACTCAAGGCTTCAGCTCTCAAGAGGCATAGCTCTGAACTTGAACAGCGGGTTCGGGGGTTTGTGTGCAGCTCTCCTTTCTTTCTACTTTTTCTTTCACAAAAACTTTCCCCTTTATCCTTTCTACTTGGGTTCCTCCAAAGATTGAAGAGATTGTCTCAGGCAGCTGTTATGCTCTCAAACCATCCTGGGTCTCAGGGATGGACGTCTGGCTTTGGATGGGGTCGGCAGTGTGTGACTAAGCGGGCCTGGCAGGACTGTCTTTGCCCCTCAGGGTGTGAGGCAGGTGTGGGAAGGGGCACTTGGCACTTTCCCTCGGAGGGAAAGCCACACGGCCCCTGCTCACCTGGGACAGAGGCACCAGCTGGTCATTGGTTCAGCAAGTCATCCTCATACCTGCTCCCACTTCACACATATTCTCTGCTCCGCCCAGCCCCTGCTCCTCTTCCCATTTCAGAAAGTGGCCTCACCTCCCACCACCCCTTCCACTTGAGTCTATCCTCCCTTTCCTCATTGCTAGCCCAGTTCTGCCAATTTAGTTTCTCAATATTTTTTAAATCTCTCCAACTCTTACCCAGTCCTTCAAGAGCTCTACCCTGGACTAAAACAATCTAATCTAACTTGACACCAGGAAAAAATGCTACCTAAAATGCAAATCTGATCATTTTTGTTTTAAGCTGAAAATCCTTCTCAGGCCAAAGGATAATGTCTAGAAGCACCAGCACAGCCCACAAGGCCTTCCCAGGGCACCAGCAGCCCAACCTGCCCCAAGTCCCAGGCACTCGGCAATAGTGAGCACCTGCAGCTTCCTCACCACCACACGGTACGTGGCCTGCTCGAGCTGCTCCTGCTCTCGGGAAGATGATGGAAAAGGGAACCCTCTCCCATGGGCACACCCTGCCCTGTACACAGGAGAGGCAGCGTGGAGTCAGAGTCCGCATGGAACCTGCCACACTGTGCAGGGAGGGACCAAAGAAACAAAATGACACAGAAATGGAAATGGTGATGGTAGTGGGCATACATGCAACCAGGGCCTGAAGTGCTTGTGTGCTCCATGAGTGCCCTGGGTGCCCCTGCTCTTCACCACATGAGTCTTTCTCCCTGCACAGCAGGAAAGGCTGCTGTGTGAATAACTCAGTCACTCACCAAGAGAAAAGGTGCCACAGAGCCTCGAAAACATGTGCCCCTGCTCACCACAGCAGGAATAGCATGTTCCAGTATTTGTGTGGGCAATGACAGCCTGACTCCAGTCCTGCTGGGTGTCCAGCAGCCACCACAGAGACCCACCCTGAGCACTGACCTCCCTGATGACAGCTCATTACGCCAGGTCCCTTCTTCCCAATGGAAGCAGGGACCTGTGCTCATGAGAACAGACACTGGAGCCCACTGTGCCTCTCCAGCCTCACCATCCACAGATGTCTTAATGCTTTCTGAACCACACCTGCTGCCTCACACCAAGTGAGGCTGCAGAGAAGTGGGAGTCCAGTGCTTTCTCACTGGGCAGAAGGTACTGGGGGGACTCTCCAGTGCACCCAGGCACCGTTGCAGCCATAGCTCTGCTTGCCCTGCCTGGTGCAATGTCACATCTTCCAGAGTCACAGTACACAAGTCTAGGAACCAGGGACCAGAGCAGCAGAGGATACCTCATAATTACATCCAATGACCTAACCTCAAGATTTTCACTTCCTAACATGTGTTTCTGGATGCTGGTGATCTGGAGGCTTAGCACCCAGGAAAGAATGCTTCTGAGAGAGGCTGGCATGAGAATGAATGCTCAGAGTGCCACCAAGACACTGTGGGTTTCTCAAGCTTCTAGGGAGTCCTTGTGGGAATATCTTGGGGTGCAGAGGAGCACTGTCTGTGGGGTGTCCCCATGGGGAGCTCATCTGTGCCTGGGCATAGGATGGCTGGATCAGTGTCAGGGTCTCCTCAGAAGTGTCTGCGTGTGTGCCCACACGCCCATGCTGAATACACGAAGGGTGTGAGCCAAGGCCCCTGCTTCCTGCCTGAATCACCCTAATTCCCCTTCTTTGAAAATCATCCTCAATATACAAGAGAAATCCAAGCATCCAAGTCTGTACCAGGCAACTCTGTCAGGGGATTCTGTGAAGCCCCTGGGAAAAGGGGCCCTGTCTCTGTACCTTCCATGCCCAGCCTGGTGTCGGCAGAGCAGGCTCTCAGTACACACTTGCACAGCCAGCCGGATGTCCATGGCAACCATCTATGAGAAAAACAAGTCCTAGGGCCAACCTTCTGGAAGGTGGCCTGGATTTCCAAGTCTTGCTTGGATTCTTTGAGATACTCTAATATTCTTTTAATAAATTTCTTTGTCACGTAAACTAGCCAGTCTTACTTAAAACCAAAATATTCTTACTAGCTTCCCAGGGCCCCTCCACCCGAAAAGGAAACGTATTCTAAAACAGGCTTTTAGCCTTCACAGTGCTGAGTACAGCCTTCAGGGTGATCAGTCTGTCCCCTTAGTTCTTGGGGTTCTCCACGTCCCTGGTTAACCATAATCTTCCCCTCAACACCTTTTAACCACCCACAGACTATGTCCTAGGCCACGCTGAAAACTGAATCACAGCTATGAATTCTCTCCATAGGAAAAAAAAAGCAACACACACACATACACACTGAATGGCATTTTAGGGGTATCCAGACTCTTAAGACCTTCCAGTAAGCACCACCTTACTCTCTGGGCTGCAACCAGAGTCACGGATGATAGTGGCTGTCAGGGACAAACTGTGCCATCCTTCAAAAAATATACACTTTTTTTTTTTTTTTCAGACAGAGTCTCAAGCTATTCCCCTGGCTAGAGTGCCATAGCACCACAGTTCACAGCAACCTCCAACTCCTGGGCTCAAGCGAGTCTTCTGCCTCTGCCTCCCAAGTGGCTAGGACCACAGGCGCCTGCCACAACGCCTGGCTGTTTTTTTGGTTGCAGCCATCATTGTTGTTTGGTGGGCCCGGGCTGGATTTGAACCGCTACCTTAGGTGTATGTGGCTGGAGCCTTAGCCACTTGAGCCACAGGCGCTGAGCCTCACACACTTATTTCTTTTTAGAGACAGAGTTTCACTTTATCGCCGTCAGTAGAGTGCCATGGCATCACAGCTCTTGGGCTTACGTGACTCTCTTGCCTCAGCCTCTCGAGTAGCTGGGACTACAGGCGCTCACCACAACACCTGGCTATTTTTTTGTTGCAGTTTGGCCAGGGCCGGGTTTGAACCTACCACCCTCGGTATATGGGGCTGGTGCCCTACTCACTGAGCCACAGGCGCCTCCCCATACACTTATTTCATCAAAATGCACCATTAGTACTTTTGATCTCACCTAATGTGCACAATGCAAGGGTGTATTTTAAAATAACTAAGAGTAAATTTTATATGTCTTACTACAAAAAATAAAGTGAGATGATGGTTTTGTTAATCAGTTTGATTTAAGCATTCCATATTATATATCAAATCATCACACTGAATCCCATAAATGTATTCAGTTATGATTTTAATTAAAAATTAAATTTAAAAAGAGCTAAAAAAAGATGCACCATTAGCAGCAAGAACACTGTCTCTTCCTTAGAAGTCCTAAACTAACAACCCCCCAACAACTATGCCCTCACACAGGAAGGCCACCTAGTCCTCAGAGTCCTGGAAATCTAGTCTACTGGTTTTAGCAGAGGAGTCAGCCCCTCCATGTCCACCTGACACCGCTGGGCACCGGGACCAGCACCTGGCAGACTCTGGAGGGGAGGGGCCCCCACTCTGCCGCTCCCTCCTGCTGCAGCATCCAGTACCAAACCAGTTCTGTGAGATCTGGATTCCCTCCCCCAGAGTCCTCAAGGAACCTTATCTGGCCTCAGGCAAGACGGCTTCCTGCCTGACTCACCCTAATCCCTCTTTGAAAATCATCTTTGGTATATGCAGGGAACCCAAGCAGCCGAGTCTGTATCAAGTAGCTCTGTCAGTTCTCTGTGAATCTGGGGTCCTTGAAAAGGGCACCTGCTTTGACAGCCCTGTGATGCCAAACGAGAAATCAAAGACCAGAAGGGGGTCCTGCTTGCTGGGAGCACCACCCTCACATCGAGTAACATGTGATACTCGATGGGAACGGCATCCACGTGGCACGCAGACCAGAAAGGGGTCCTGCTCACCGGGAGCACCACCCTCACGGGGATGTTACTTGATGGGAACGGCATCCACACAGCACGCAGACCAGAAAAGGTCCTGCTCACCGGGAGCACCACCCTCACGGGGATGTTACTCGATGGGAACGGCATCCACGTGGCACGCAGACCAGAAAGGGGTCCTGCTCCCCGGGAGCACCACCCTCACGGGGATGTTACTTGATGGGAACGGTATCCACATGGCATGCAGACCAGAAAGGGGTCCTGCTCCCCGGGAGCACCACCCTCACGGGGATGTTACTTGATGGGGACGGCATCCACGTGGCACGCAGACCAGAAAG
>NW_003852406.1:35385799-35396177 GCF_000181295.1 Otolemur garnettii | reverse complement strand
CACACAGCACGCAGACCAGAAAGGGGTCCTGCTCACCAGGAGCACCACCCTCACGGGGATGTTACTCGATGAGAACAGCATCCACACAGCACGCACTGCTCTGTGGGAAAGACATTACCTTTGTCAGCTGCTGCTCAGAGGAAAACCCCAAGCCAAACACTGTGTTAGCTCTGCTGTCAGCCCACTGCCCAAACTTCTGTGATGTTTTTGTGAACGTCATGTTCGGTGTAACTGTGCTGTTGATGATCACCTGCAGAAAAACAACCCAAAATGTGGAAATTTAAACATTGAATTAGACTCCAACATCACTCCTTAGCAAATGTTTTGTTGGCAGAGCCAGTACTTAAAGTGCCCTCTACCCTTACACATTATCTGTGGGAGAAAGTCTCTTCTAAGCAGAGAATAGTTTCCAAACTTGCTATTTATTTCCCCAAGGATGCCAGCCATCAGAGAGCTGTCATGGCTAGCTGTGTCTTACATCCTCTGAAGGGCTCTGCTGTACAGCCATGTTAATCCCAGAGCCCAGCATCCAGCTGGACAATCTGAAATCCCCATTAGCAATTGGGCCCTGCTGCTTCTTGACAGGAAGGAGTATGTACGCTCCAGTTAGGGTGCCCTGCAGAGGGGTAATGGACAAGGAAATTCATTAAACATGCGTGAGCAAGAACAAGGAGATTGTAAGGGACAGTACAGAAATCTGGTGCTAGCTGTCAGCACTCTTGGCTCAGGAAGACGAGGGGTGGGAGGCCACAGATACTCCTTGGCTCAGGAGGACGAGGGATGGGGAAGCTACAGAGCCTAGGAGGGGCCATGGAGAGCAGCTGCCTTGCAAAGACGTATGCACAGCCAGCACCAAGCGATCTCAGTGGAGAGGGAGCCTTCTCCATTCTGATCTCCATTTGCCATTAGCCAAACCCAACCAGAAGGCAGAGGGCCCAGCAGGGCACAGATGTCATCTGCAAGTCAGCCTCCTGGGGACCAGAGCAGGAAGAAGAAGGGCAGTAAAAGGCTGATATCTACCACATGGTGCAATTGTTCATTCAACAAATGTTTATCAAGCACTTGCTGTATGCCAGACATTAACCAAAGACACAAAGATGAATGAATCAAGATTCCTGGTCCCTACCACTTGATCCAGCAATCCTACTACTGGGTATTTACTCAAAGGAAAAGAAGTATTTTATCAAAAAGACACCTGCACTTGAATGTTCACTGCAGCACAATTCACAGTTGCAAAGATGTGGAAGTAATTCATGAGTGGATTAATGAAATGTGGTACATGCATAGCATGGAACATTACTCAGCTATGAAGAAGGATGACTTCATGCCTTTTGCAACAGTTCGGATGGACCTGGAGACCATTATCCTAAGTGAAGTACTTAAAGAACTGAAAAATAAACACATGTCCTCACTATTAAATTGGAATGAACTGATGAGCACACACTAAACACTCTAACACTCAGTGGACACACTCTAAACTCAGTGGACACACTCTAAACTCAGTGGACACACTCTAAACTCAGTGGAAATTAAGTGGAGGGAGAAGGGGAGGGGATGAGAAAAATCTACCTAATGGGTACAATGAACACTATCTGGTGTCAGGTTTGCTTATAAACCAGACTCAAGCATTACAAAAGCAATTCATGTAACTCAAAACATTTGTACCCCTAATAATATTTTGAAATAAAAAAAAGATTCCTAGGTTCAAGTGGTAGGTAGTCAGGAAGAGAGTAGAGACAAGTAAATCATCACCAAACAATTGACATGGGTCACAGAATACAAACACAGGCTTACTTGGGCAGTAATCCCTGGAAGCCTCATGATGCTAAGAAATACTCAGGAAAAGTACCCTTCAATTCTTGCATGTTGACTTAAGGACAGGGGTGGCAAAATCCTCAGGCTGCTTCTTTAACAAACAGCCTGAGCAGGGAACAGCAAGAACGTAAGCAAACATTCTCCAGGATGAATCTGCCAGCAATTTTATTTACTAAAACTAAGTTTATTCTCAACAGCTCTAGAAGAGCTTCCTTTTAACTGATAAAACAGGGAAGAGAAAACATCTTTGAAAGGCACAGGACTGGCTTTCCTAGGTGGGAACTTCAGGCAACTATTTTGCCAAAGGACAGACCTTCCACATACAGACCTTCACCCTAATAGACGGATCTAGAGAGTAAGTTCCCACTGTCACAAGTTAACAGAAGAATCACTAATACATCTATATCTGTCAGTCTCCTGAACTTGCTAATGAGGCGTTCACTTAAAAATAAACCTCAGTTTAGTTGGTAAAATAATTTTTAGAACATTACTGACAGCAACTACTCTTTCTTGAGCACTTGAGTGCTTTACCTATATTAGCTCACTTAAACCTCACAACAAGCCTGTGAGACGTGACTGTCCCTGCATTTCACAGAAGAAAACTGAGGTTTAGGAAGGTAAAAGCAACTTGCCCAAGGTAATAAGCAAAGATGGCAAACAGCTGACCCTGCAGACAAAAACTGCCCAACTCCAAACCCTGTCCTGTGGGCTTCTGTACAACACAGCTTCTTGTTTTATGTATGATAAAGACCACAAATGTTGTCTCCTCTCTTCTTACTCTACCCACAAGGCATGGATGTACCTTCACTGCTGTCCAAGTGACTTTTTCTTTCTCTGTGATAGCTCATCTCTGGGACTTAGGACACTTTATCAAATAATTTCCATCAGCTGGGCCTGGTGGCTCATGCCTTATAATCCCAGCACTCTGGAAGGCCCAGGCTGGTGGATCACCTGAGCTCAGGAGTTTGAGTCCAGCCTGAGCAAGAATGAGACTCCCATCTCTAAAAATAAAAAAAACTAGCTGGGCATCAAGGAGGGAACTTATAGTCCCAGATACTCAGAAGACTGAGGCAGGAAGATCACTTGAGCCCAACAGTTTGAGGTTGCTGTGAGCTATGACACCATGGCACTCCACCCAGGGTGACAGAGTGAGACTCTGTCTCAGCAAAAAAAAAAAATTCCATCTGGAAAATAGAAAATAGAGCCACTGGACACTTAGGAAACGCGGCAGGAAAAGGGGGAATGGGAAACACAGGCAAGAGCAGGAAAATGCAGACCTGAGCAGTTGGTGGGTCTCCAGCTCAAACCCCAGACAAAACAGTTAAGGGAACCAAGGTGGACCTAGAAAGGCATGTGGCTGGGAGGTGATCAGAAGGGCTCACGTGATCCAGAAAGGCAGCCCTGCCTGCCTATCTCTCAATCACCAGGATCCTGGGAGGGCAGAACTATGACTACACCCATCCAGAAACTTGGCTCATTTTAACTCTTGCTGCAGCCTCCTTGCTGACCTCTGCCCAATGTCAGCCAACATCATTTTCTTGACACCTTGAAAGGCAGTGGACAGAGGCTGAGCAGAGTATAGGCTGTTGCTCTCACACAGAGTCAAGTAAGCTAGATACTGGTGATGCTCCTGTATTTCTTTAGAGCATGGCAGTTCTTAAGGTACTTTTCATGCAGTCTTTTACCTAATCCCCATTTTTTATAGACAGTTGATTGACTTGTTCAGGTTGTAAAACTAATGAGTAGTTAAAAAGAACATGGCATATGTAAGCAATGATCAGCTGATTTTAAGAGCTAAAATCTTTACCATGGTTGGGGATTCATTCAGCTTCTCAGATCTGTGGCCTCATCACCAGTTTTAGAAAATTCTCAATCCTTCTCTCCCTGAATACTGCTTCTGTTCCATTCTCTCTCCTAGCTTCTAGCTTCTCCTTCTGGGACTCCAATTACACACATCCAGAAGTGTCCAAGCTTTTTTTTTTTCCTGCCACATATTAGAAGAAAAAGAGTTGTCTTGGGCTACACAATAAATATGCAAACACTAATGAAAGCTCATGAGTTAAAAGAAAGGTCTGCTCCTAATTTTTGCAATCTCTGACACCACAGATAAGCAAAAATGGCCTCAAATAATCCAAATGTGGCTTGCAGGCTACAGTTTGGACATCCCTGAATTCTGGATGGTTTCAATGGTTTTACAGTCATTTATTTACCCACCCTGATTTTTGGTTTTCTCTGCTTCAATGTGGGTATTTTCCATGGACTTGCCTTCCGGTTCATTCATCCCAGCTACTTATGTTAAACCAGTCCACTGAGATCTTAACTTCTTATATTTTTTAGTTCTAGAATGTCCATTTAATTCTTTTTCCAAAAAAATTAATTCTAAGTCTCTGGGGATATTCTCTTTCATCTATTTCATCATTTCCCCCTCTACTTCCTCAAATATATTATTCACAGTTGTTTTAAGTCCTGATGCTACTGCTAATATCTGAGCCATCTTTGGATCTGTTTCTATCATCTGGGCTCTTCTTGCTCTTGACTCCAGGATTATGGACTGGTTTGCTGCATGTCCAGTAATTTTTTTATTGTATGTTGAGAATGGGTGTACAAGACCTGTGAGGGCTCCGATGTCACCACCTACCAGACAAACTGCAGGCTGGGTAGCTAGGGGACACCCTCCCCATTCAGGGATGGAGCTGACGGAGGGCTGGGTTTCCATTCTGGTGAGACTCTGTCTGCTTCTGGTTCACCCCTACGTTTAGGGCAGGATCTTTAGGAATTTCACTTGTGAACCTGGCAGGTCTTTATTTCCTTTGCTCTGAGAGACTTTTGGCGATTGAATTCTGTCTTTGAAGAATTTTTAGCTTAGTTCTACAGCCTTCCAAAAGCATGCATCTTCAAAATTTGGCAAAGCTTTAAGAGGAAACTGGCCACATGTTTGGTTCCAGTTAAGTCTCTCCATTTTGTCATTCAAGTTACATGTGGATACCAGCTCTCTGCTGGCTTCCCTCTCTGCCAGCATCAGTGGCCTCTGCTGGTCCTAGAAACAATGAGTGCTCAGGTGCCAGTGTGCAGGCCTTCAGGGTCAATGTCCTGTTCTCTGGGGCTTTCATGTCTGTACTATATATATATTTTTTAAGCCCTTGGCAGGTCTTTCCATGCACTGTAAATTTAAGGAAAATAGTGTTCTGCCTCTTAGAGATGTGTAGCCTAACTCTTCACACTCTGGAACAGACCTGGATCTCAGCAAATGGGGAAAGCCAGTCCTGGGCTTGAAGCTCCTCAAGTGTCCTATTTTGTCAACCTAGCCCTATACAACTGCTAAATTCTTTGTTGGTTTCCCCTTTCCCCAGCGATATCGCTCTGCTGTAGCCAAGTCCCGATATGCCACCTGCACCCAGAATCGGCAACTGCTCCCATGAGAGAGAGAGCTGCTGATCATCATCTCTAAGTGGTCCTCAGCAGGATGGAATTTAGTCCCTCTTGTCTTCACCATCTCTACAGCAATCTGATGCCTTTAAATTATATTTATTTGTTGTTTTCTAGTTGTTGGCCAGAGGAAACACTGGCCTGCAGGATGGACATAGCTTACCCAGAAGCAGAAATGCTAAATCTGCTGAAATTCACAGAAGATGCAATTTACTAAATTGCAAGTAACATTTTTCTAAAATGTTTAGGGGAAGCACACAACCTGCATGACAATGCTGTTCATAGCCACTCCGCAAAGCTGTGCTCAGATGTGCCAGTCCAGACGGCTGCTGTGACTTTTAAGCGGCAGCTCTTCCCTAGCCCTCCAGCACGGCCAGTGCAGGTACACCGAGAGATTCCAGGAGCACCGCAGTAAAGGAAATACTGCATCACAGTGAGTGACACAAATATTTTGGTTTCCTAGTGAAAATAAAATTGTGTGTACACTATCTTGTAGTCTATTAAGTGTGCAATAGCATTATGTCCAAGAAAAAATATACATAACTTAATTAAAAAATATTTATTGCTAAAAAGTAAGGATCATCTGAGCCTTCAAGAAGTAGTGATCTTTTTGCTGGTAGAGGGTCTTGCCTCGATGCTGACGATTGCAGCCTGATCAGGATGGTGGCTGCTAAAGGTTGGGTTGGCTATGGCCATTTCTTAAAATAAGATGATAGTGAGGTCTGATGCATTGATTGGCTCTTTCTTTCATGAAAGATTCCTCTATAGCACGTGACACTGTTTGATAGCACTTTACCCAGAGTAGAACTTCTTTCAAAATTGGAGTCAATCTGCTGAAACTATGCCACTGCTTTATTATTCAATGTATGTGATATTCTAAATCCTCAGCATCACCCCCAGGACTAGATTCCATCTCAAGAAACCCCTTCTTGGCTGGACACACGGCTTCTTTCCTCACATCTCATGAGTGAACCTGTGATCCCAGCACTCTGGAAGGCCAAAGCAGGTAGACTGCTTGAGCTCAGGAGTTTGAGACCAGCCTCAACAAGAGCAAGAACCCATCTCTGCTAAAAATAGAAAAGTTAGCCTACTATTGTGCTGGGCATCTATAGTCCCAGCTACTCAGGAGGCTGAGCAAAAATCCAAGAGTTTGAGGTTGCTGTGAGCTTTGATAATGGCACTCTAGCCAGGGTGACAGAGAGAGACTCCATTTCAAAAAAGAAAGAAACCACTTTCTTTGCTCATCCATAAGAAGCAACTCTTAGCTGTTCCAGTTTTATTATGATCCTATAGTAATACAGATACATCTTCAGGCTCCACCTCTGATTCTAGTTCTCCTGCTGTTCCCACTACATCTATAGTTACTTCCTCTACTGAAGTCTTAAACCTCTCAAAGTCATCCATGAAGGGTGGACTCAACTTCCTCCAAACTCCTGTTAATGTTGGTATTTTGGCTCCCTCCCATGAATCATGAATGTTCTTGATGGCATTTAGAATAGTGAATCCTTTCCAGAAGGCTTTCAGTGTACTTTGCCCAGACCCATCAGAGGAATTGCTGTCTATGGAAACTAAAGTCTTATGAAATGTTACTTCTTAAATCATGAGACCTAAAAGTCAAAATTATTCCTTGAAGCACGGGTGCAGAATGGAAGCTGTGTCAGCAGACATGACAGCACCACTCCTCCTCTGGTGCTTCTCCATCAGAGCGTGTGGGTGACCAGGTGCATTTCAACAAGCAGTAACAGAAGGAATCTTTTTTTCTTAACAATAGGTCTCAACAGTGAGCTTAAAATATTCAGCAAACCATGCTACAAACAGCTATGCCGTCATTCAGGCTTTGTTATTCCATTTATAGTGCACGGTGCATTTATAGTGGCACAGTTATTCTAATTATAGGCTTATATAATTCTGAAGGGCCATGAGATTTTCCAAACAGTAAACGAGCACTGGCCTCGACTTAAAGGCACCAGCTACATTAGCCCCTAACAAGCCGGTCCTTTGAAACTTTGAAGCCAGGCATTGACTTCTTTCTAGATACAAGAATCCTCAACAGCCATCTTCTGATAGAAAGTTGTCTGTCTACATTGAAAATCTGCTGTTTAGTGTAGCCACCTTCATCAGTGATCTTAGCTGCAGCTTCTCATCAGCACCTGCTGTTTCACTCTGCACTTTTATGTTATGGAGATGGCTTCTTTCCTCACATCTCATGAATGAACCTCTATTAGAGTTAACTTTTATTCTGTAGCTTCCTCGCCTATCTTGGCCTTCATAGAATTGAACAGATTCAGGGCCTCATTCTGGATTATACTTTGGCTTAAGATAATGTTGTAGCTGGTTTGCTCTTCTGTCCAGACCACTCGAATTTTCTCCGTATCATCAATAAGGTTGCTTTACTTTTTAAATTATTTCTGTGTTCACTGAAGTAGCCCTTTTAGTTTCACTTAAGAACTTTTCCTTTTCATTAACAAGCTGGCTAAGTGTTTGGCACAAGAGACCTAGCTTTTGCCTTCCTCAGTAAGCTAAATCAAAAGCTGGAAATGATTGAAAGTGAGAGGTGTGCTGCTCTTCCCTTGAACACTGAGAAGCCACAGTAGGATTATTAAGTGGACTAATTTCTTTTTTTTTTTGAGACAGAGCCTCAAGCTGTCCCCCTAGGTAGTGTACCATGGCATCACAGCTCACAGCAACCTCCAACTCCTGGTTCAAGTGAGTCTCCTGCCTTCACCTCCCAAGTAGCTGGGACTACAGGTGCCTGCCACAACACCTGGCTATTTTTTTTGGTTGCAGCCATCACTGTTGTTTGGCAGGCTGCTGGGGATTTGAACCCGCCACCTTAGGTGTACGTGGCTGGCGCCTTAGCCGGTTGAGCTATAGGCGCCGAGCCCTAATTTCTTTTCTTTTCTTTTTTTTTTTTTGAGACAGAGCCTCAAGCTGTCCCCCTAGGTAGTGTACCATGGCATCACAGCTCACAGCAACCTCCAACTCCTGGTTCAAGTGAGTCTCCTGCCTTCACCTCCCAAGTAGCTGGGACTACAGGTGCCTGCCACAACACCTGGCTATTTTTTTTGGTTGCAGCCATCACTGTTGTTTGGCAGGCTGGGCTGGATTTGAACCTGCGACCTTAGGTGTATGTGGCTGGCGCCTTAGCCATTTGAGCCACCGGCGCCGAGCCAAGTGGCCTAATTTCAATACTGCTGCATCTTAGAGAACAGGGAGGCCTGAGGAGAGGGAGAGAGATGGGAAGGGGCTGGTGTGTCAATGAAGTACTCAGAACACACATAGCATTTCTCAGTGAAGCTCGCTGTCTATTATGGGCCCAGTCCATGGCACCCAAAACAATTACAATAGTAATTTTAGAGCTCACTGACTGCCGACCACTAGAACAGATAATATTGAAAGAGTTTGGAGTTTTTTAAGAATGACTGAAATGGCACACAGACACCAAATGAGCACACACCACTTGGCGTGCAGGGCTGCCACAAACCTTCAATTTGTAGAAATGATGATATCTGTAAACTATAACAAAACAGGGCATGCCTGCACTCATGCTGGTCAGCAATTCTAGACCTCTGAGCAACTGTCCACCTCATTCCTCCTCATTTCTATATCGTATGTGTAGCAGGGGCAAGTTCTGAGGGTCAGACCACAGCCCATGGTTCATGCCCATCACATTCACCCTACCTAAATCATTCTGTACAACAGTGGTTCTCAACCTTCTTCCTAATGCTGCGGCCCTTTAACATAGTTCCTGTGGGCCACAACCCACAGGTTGAGAACTGCTTCTCTACAGTCACCACAGAGAAGAATTCATTGGCCTATCCAGAACAAAGCCCCTCTCAGTCCCCTGGTTCCATCTGCGGGGCCCTGCCCCTAGGGCAGTCCTCCACCCGTCACAGCTATAGTGCACACTCCCCCAGCCGATCCAGAGCCGATGAGAAGTCTGTTCACTCCTCAACAGAAGATGCTAGCCTTGCAGGAGACCCAGAGCAGACGAGAGGTCTGTCCGCTCCTCAACAGAAGATGTGGGCCTCACAGGAGACCCAAAGAAGATAAGAAGTCTGTCCACTCCTCAATAGAAAATGCCAGCCTCATGGCAGCTTGTCCAGGTTTTGTAGTAGGAGTTCCACGCCCTCATTCCTTGCCAACATACCTTCTCTGCTGGGGGCTACTTGGATTCTGGTTCAGCACAGCTCCCTTTCACTGGTACCTGCATCAACCCCCAGGATCCCACATGAGCAGCCACAAGGGAGAAAAATGAAAGCTGGCCCCTCGGCCATGCTGCTCCTCAGGTAGGCTCCCTGCAGTTCTGCAGTACCCTGGCTGGCCCCTTCCACCAAGGCCCTGGGATTTCCTAGGTCCAGAAGGGAAGAAGAAAGGGGAGGAAAGAAAAGAAAGGGAAAGGAAAGCCATCATTTACCTCTATAACATCCTTCTATATGGCCCTGACATGGCAGTGGTAGAACAATCTGAAGGCCACAACAGTAGGCCCAGCTCTGCAGTTAGTGAGACAACTGGCCAGGCACCCTCCTGGGGCTCCAGTGCACTGACTCCACAAAGCAGCAAGAGGAACAGCTGGGGTCATCACATGGCCAGAATGGTCAGCCCCAGAGTCCTCCTCCTTCACTCCCTACCAGCATGGGAACTCCATCCTACACTACACCTGACTCAGCTATGAAGACCAAGTTGTCCTGGAAAGTGGGCAGACAGGAGCTTCCAGGGATCCGTTCCTTCTATGCACGTCCCTCTCTGGCCCCGTGTACACCATTTCTGGCTAACTGCTCTTGCTAGAATCAACCTTAAGGCTTTTGCTTCTCCTTGAAGCAAACATTGCTAAGCATTTCTACTTCTACCTTACTCAGGCATAAATAACACAGTGACAGAAAGTGTGCTCACATGAAAAGACCTTTTGACTGGTCTGCGCATGCAGTGGTGAGTGCACAGTGCAGCAGTGAGGCCCTGGGGTGTGTGAGCAGACCTGGGGACCTAGGGTACCATGGGAAGCTTAGTTCTGGGTGGGCAAACAGACTCTTATAAGACTAGAGAGAATAACATAAGCTGTGTTTGATGGACTAAGCTGTAGCTCAATGTCACTAGTAATAGTGAAACTACATCATTACCACCAGCACCACCACCACCA
>NW_003852406.1:35369822-35384929 GCF_000181295.1 Otolemur garnettii | reverse complement strand
CACCACTACCATTACCATCATCATACCACCACCACCACCACTACCATCACCACCACCACCACCACCACCACTACCATCACCACCACCCTCATGACCACCACCACCACCACCACCACTACCATCATACCACTGCCACAACCACTACCATCACCACCATCACCACCACCATCACCACTACTGTTATATGCTCATCAAATTCAGAATACATCTGAAGATACCAAGAGTGTGCATGAGGACAGAGGGCAATGACAACCCTTAGTTTTGAAATCACGTTGAAAAACTATGCATTACTGTAGTAAAGTTGAAAATACACATTCTTACCACACAACAGTTCCAACCCTCAGCATATACCTGAAAGAAACCTTTGCATAGACATATGGAGATATGTACATGAATGTTCACAGCAGCAGTGTTTGCGAAAAGTGGTTGCAAAAAGAGTCTACCACCAGCAGAATGGACAGATGAACTGTGGTATTTCCATAAAGTGAGAAACTAAACAAGCAGGACTATCAACCAAGCAAATTAATCAACATGGATGAAAATTTATGAAAAAAACAAAAAGGAAGTCACAAAAAACACATCTGGTATGAGTCTCTAGTATGATTCTATTTAAAAAAGATCAACATCAGGCAAAACTGAAAAACATTATTTGTGGGCAGGAGTCAGCAAACTATAGCCTTTATGGCCTGTTTTTATAAATGCAATTTTTTATTTTTTGAGACAGAGCCTCAAGCTATCCCCCTGGGTAGAGTGCTGTAGCATCACAGCTCACAGCAACCTTCAACTCCTGGGCTCAAGCAAGTCTTCTGCCTCAGCCTCCCAAGTAGCTGGGACCACAGGTGCCCTCCACAACGCCTGGCTATTTTTTTGGTTGCAGCAGTCATTGTTTTGGCGGGCCCAGGCTGGATCCAAACCCACCACCTTAGGTGTATGTGGCTGGCGCCTTAGCCACTTGAGCCACAGGCGCTGAGCCTATAAATACAATTTTATTGGAATACAGTCATGTTCATTCATTTACTTATTAATCTATGGCTGTCTTCTTGCTACCGAGAGTCAAACAGCTGCAAGAGAGACTCTGTGACCTGTAGTTTCTTTGCTGGTGTTTTAAAATTACTCTCTGGTCCTTAGAGAAAGTTTGCCAACCTCTGGTTTAGGGATATAAACACATGTGGCAAAGCTATAAAGAAAAGCTAGGGAATGTGTAACATCAATTTCCAGAGATTGGTGATCTCTTGCAGTGTGGATGGGAAAAGACCCAACATGCAACTACAGTATAACAGAAGGCGTACTTCTTCAACTGCATGGGGCACATGAGAACTAACTGGCTTTATTGTTAGACATTAAATAGTATATAAAAGGAGCTAAAAATCAGGAACACAAACCCATGACAAAATGGTCACGCAGACTCATCTTCAGGGTGTGCAGGTGCTTGTGAACAGGCCCTTCCTGCCCATGGAACACTGCGTTAGGGACAAGCAGCAGCTAGACGTGCATGTTCTGGCCTCAGAGGAGGGGCAAGGCTCAAGCAAACTTGAGTGAGCAATGGAGGAGTCACAGGAGTGAAGGGTGTCACCTAGCAGGGGCAAGGAGAGGGAGAGGAGTGGCCTGGGGCAGAGGGCTGAGTTTTAGCAATAACCATGGAAGAACAGGTGAAAGAGTGCAGAGGTGGCCATGACAGAGAGAGAGAGGGAATCAAGGAGAATGCAGCCTTGGAGCTGGGAGCAAGATGTGGGTGGAGAATGAGGGCTCAGGAGAGTGCTCAGTGCAGCGGAGAGTTTCATCAGAACAAACGCTGTACCCCACCCAGGAGTGGGAAGGATAAGTCTGGGAGGAGAAATTGAAGAATCCCAAGAGTAAGCTCTGGTGTGGGCTCCCACCTCCGGCATGCACCTTCTGCCGTCATAAGTCATCTCTGAAACTTCACAGGGAGAAGGTGCCTTAGTAGACCAGCTCCTGCAGATCACTGGGGTCACATTTTCATAAAGTGCACAAACCAAACATCATCAGGAGCTCCTTGGAAAAAGCAAATAGCTAACCCTTTCCTGCCTCTACTCTTACTGCTCTGGACTCGAGGCAGCTGCTCACAGAATGGAGGGAGATAGGCCCTCTGGAGTCCTCATGGAAAGTCTTCCCAAAATCCAGGGAGAGGTACGTCAGAAGAACTTCAGGGTCTTTCACAAGAGGCTGGGACCGAGTTACAGAAATTAAAGGACATGTTGTTTGCTTCCAGCGTAGTTATTAAACACATACTTTAAAAAAAAAAAAAAAACGGGCTCGGCGCCTATAGCTCAACCGGCTAAGGCGCCAGCCACGTATACCTAAGGTGGCGGGTTCAAATCCCCAGCCCGGACCCGCCAAACAACAATGACGGCTGCAACCAAAAAATAGCCGGGCGTTGTGGCGGGCGCCTGTGGTCCCAGCTACTTGGGAGGCGGAGGCAGGAGACTCGCTGGAGCCCAGGAGTTGGAGGTTGCTGTGAGCTGTAATGCCACGGCACTCTACCCAGGGGGACAGCTTGAGGCTCTGTCTCAAAAAAAAAACACAGAGACAGGGAAGAAAAACTACTAACATTCATTGAAAACCTACTGTGTGCAAGGGAGCCTCTGCATGCTTGCTCCTGGAACAGAAATGCTCTGTATTCATTCAAAAGAGGTAAAAGAGGGACCTGAGTGTTTTCTTAAAAGCAATTTTATATCCCCAGAATAAAACACCAAACAAGACAGGGATCTGGACACATCCTCTGAGCCATGATTTGGCGGTGCCCACACCCCAGCAGGCACTGCTAAATATTTGTAAAATGGACGCCCTCTAAGGTCTCCTCCAACACAGATTCCTGTGATGCTATAAATAACTGAGAACCAAGGGCAGGAGAGTCATCCAGAGCACCTGGGAGAAGCACCTGCTCCAGGCACACCGTGTCCACGGGCACAGTTTCTCATGAGGACGGCAGTGATTAACTCTGCCGGGAGCGGGTGCCAACTGCACAGTGAAATCAAACGCTGTGATGGCTCAATTAACAAATGGAAACAGAGTTTCTTTATAATGGAGCTGACCATTCTCGCCCAAAAGTCACCATAAATCATGAGGCTGTGGGTCATGATTTATGGCCTGGGGTGGTTCATAGCAGAGCTGAGAAGCTGGGACGAGAGATGCCTTCATGTGGCTCTTGTCTGTCTACTGCCCATGAACAAGGTCAACCCTGGGTCCATTCTAAGGTCTTGCCCTTGGTTTCCCCTTGGTGGTGATCTGCTCCCGCCCTATGTCCTTCTGTGGACACAACACACCTGCAAGTCTGGAGAGGATGCAACCAGGCCCAACCTCGCCACCCTGACCCCACCCACTCCTGTGCCAATGCCCACCATGGCTTGGTGCTGGGACCACAAAGACAAACCACCTCAGATGTGTGAGCCCCACCCTGAAAGAGCTCAGTCTCCTAACAGCTCCCCAGACATGGGTCTGCATAATCTCCCTGAGTTTGAAGCAACATGCATCAGTCTTGCCAGACATCCAGATCTTTAGGTAGCAGCTAGAACTGACACCTGGGAGGGAAAGCCTAGGGTTTCAGGAAGAATAAAGAGCTGATCTAAGTGCAGATCTTTCTGATGACCAGCTGCTCTCAGGGGAGGGAGAGCTCATCCATGCAGCCTCCCCATGCAGTGTGACAGCTGCTTGGACAAAGAAAGGTGCCAGCTGTGGCTGGTGTGGGATGACAGCTAACATCGCCTGCTGCAGCCCTGCCCTCCCTGGCAGTGTGTGCTCCCTGGGCTGCCCACGGCTGGCACAGTGGCTGACTCTAGTGTGCCCTTTGCTTGAATCAACCTCCCCAGCCACTCCACACCAGCCACTTACTATGCAGAGCATCTGCTCCACTGAGGAGGCACAGGCCAGGCTACTGCTACAACAGCCTCCCACCTTGGGGCACAGACGGCTCTGAAGTGACAAGTGGAAGCTCATGTTCACAGACTTGATGTGGCCAGGCCAACAGAGAGAGGCAGGACATGAGCTATACACCTGCCCACGGTCAAAGGGACAGCCCGTGGGCTGAAACACAACCTAGAGGCTAAAGATGCCTCATCACCTCATCTCAATTCGGGTCAACATTTGGGAACAAAGGCTTGAAGTGTGGGGGCACAATAATAGGGAGCCAGGAAGTATCTGTCCTCTCCCAGCTCAGGTGCACCCAGGCCTGAGTAGGCAGCCCACGTGAGACACAGGATATGCAGGTGGACAGGGAGCAGGGCTGCAGGATGAGGTGACTGGTACACATGGACCCAGAGCGGATGCTCAGGAATCAGATCAGCAGAACCAAGCTGACTGGACAGAGATGGCAGGGACAGAGAGAGCACGGCAGGGCAGAAGACAAGAGCCCTCACAGGAGACACTGGCATCTAAACACTGGTAGCAGCCCGCTCAGCGTACTGCACCCCATTCCCATCAGCACATTGCACCCCATTCTCTTCCCACTCGGAAGGCAGGCCAAGTACTCAGGCAGAGTGGATGCTGCGGTCAGAGCTGAGGACCCCTGCAGTGTGCCCACTCAGTGCACTGCACCCCATTCCCTTCCCACTCGGAAGGCAGGCAGAGTGGATGCTGTGGTCAGGGAGCCGAGGACCTCAGCAATGGGCAGAGGGGGCAAGCTTCAGAGAGCCAGGCAGTGGCAACCACCACTCTGGAGACCTCTCTCCATGCCCATCAGACTGGTGGAGCAGCAGCAGGAGGCCCAGGATCAGATCCAGACCTAGGCTGCTGGTATCACACACTCACCAGGTCCAGAGATGGCCCGGCAGGGCTGATACAGCACTGGGGTCACCTTCCAGTGTGCTGTGTTCCATTTCTTCAGGCAGAAGACTTCCCCCCCATTCCCCAATTCCTGAATGCCAGTGACTATAATTAAAGGACTATGGCCTGTCTCTACCGCCCCACTCTCTGGGGCCTTCTGCTCCCTTTGGCAGAATGAGGCTCAGTCACAGTTCTCTGGTGCCACGGCAGCAAAAAGCAGAGACTCTGGATGGGCAGTGGGAACACCAGGTGGCTAGGCACCATGAAACGGTGGCCCAAGATCCCCTGGCTGGATCTCTGAATTCCAGCAGTGCCCCATGGCCCAGGTTTTTAGTTCCCACCTTTTAAACGACTATTTAACTTGACGGATCTCCCACGCTGAGCCTGAATTAGCTGTGCTCTGCAGCCAGGGGTCTGGCCACCCTCCCACACCCACCTGGTTTCTCACAGCTGTCTCATTTGGCTCAGACTCTACCACACTGTCACAGCCTTCAGAACTGCAGAGCTAGAGCCATACAGTGGTTGACACTTTGACAAATTGCTAAAAACCTACCTAATAGAACTAAAGCACTTGCTCTAAGAAAAGTCGTTTTATCTATATTTAAGCTTGATATATCCTGGGATAACTCAAGTGACAAAAGTCCAAACCCATCTGAGGATGAGAGATGAACTGACAGAATCTATAGATGAAAGGAAGCAGGTCAGCTTGATTCCCTAGCCCTATCAGAACATCCTGGAAAGAGTCTGGGCAATGCCAGTGCAGAGGCACAGAGGCGGCGGCAATCACCACTGCAGCATCACTGTGTCTCCCAGGAGGGAGAAAAACGAAGGCAACTTTCCGACATTCATGCATCAGATGCGAGGTGCTAGCCTGCCATGTGCCGCAAGTTATGCCTCACTGTTCACCAAACCCCAGGGTGCACTATCATCCCGCTGCTTAGAAGACCGGTCCGTGACTCTGTAGACCCATCCACCAGGCTGGCTTGCTACCTGGAGTGAGGGGACAGCATGACCTGCAGGCATGTATCAGGAAATACTCCTTGCCGACCTGACAAGCTGTGGACTAGCCACTGTGGAGCTGGGCATGAGCTGGGCACAGCCAGCAAGCCTCCCAGCAGTGTGAACTCTGCCAGGTCACTGTCTATCCTTCAAACTCTGCTGTCAAGTAAGGGTTGTGGCCCCTCTTCCTCAGGGGGAAGAGGGGTTGTGGCAGCTGGCAAGAAGAGAAAGATGATAGTGGGGCCAAGCCACCTTTACCTGCAGTGCCCATGGTACAGAGGGCACAGAGGAGGCACTTAGGGAACACGGCCGAATGGCCATATTGAGGTATCAGGTGGCCCCAACAGGTTCTCATGCCCTCCCGGGGGATCTTCCCGAGGAACCATCCCCCTGCCTTTTGCCTTTGCCCAGGTCCCACTGCACTGGCCACTGCCTCCCCTCACTGCTTGGGTAGCTGACCTAGAGGCAGAAGTCAGCCTGGACTGCAGGTGGGAGATGAGGAAGCTATTGCAAACATCCAAGCAAGAGCGTGCTGAAACAAGAGCACGGTCTTAAAAGAAAACAAAGTGTAAATGGAAACATTTCAAAGGCAGATCCATTTGACAGACTTAGAAAGGAAGTCTGTCCCTCCATTTGTTTTGTAGCCCAAATGATTGGGAAATAAGAATAGAGGGTAAACAGGGGCCCTTACTTCAGATACATCACATTGCAGGGGACAGCAGATCACCCACAGACAAAATGTCCAGCAGGATGGACACAGACTAAAGAGAGAGAGAGACTATAAATCAGCAGAGCTTTAAAAAAAAGAAGCCCTACTGGTGTCAGGGCTTCATTCTGCTGCCATGAGACTGTGGCAAAGACACTCTGCTGGGGGAGGCAGCAGAGTAATGAAAGTGTGAGGAAAAAATATCTCAAGAAACATTCTAAAACTGTCTAATAAAATTCAACTCCTGTGCCGAATAACACCAAAACTAGATTAGATAGAATACCTAATGCTGGCAAGGGTGCAATAATTGGCATTCTCATACATGTTGGAAGAAAAATCCTTTTGGAAAGCAATTTGGCACCAAGAGCCATAAAGTGTTAATATCTCGACCTACAGTGTTACTTCTCGGAAACATTCAACAGAAAGGTATGTGAGGAACAATCGAGGAGACTTAGTACCTGAAGATGCATGTTATCTATAATGGTGAAACACTGGAAGCCACTTAAAGATCCCACCGGAAAGGGAAAACTAAGAGCACTACAGGCCTTTGGTGGGATTATTACACAGGCATTAAAATGTTAGTTGCAAAGAGAGTGTGGTAACAGGGAAATTTCTCCTCCCATTTTCGATCCTTTTTACCTGAAGATGCATGTTATCTATAATGGTGAAACACTGGAAGCCACTTAAAGATCCCACCGGAAAGGGAAAACTAAGAGCACTACAGGCCTTTGGTGGGATTATTACACAGGCATTAAAATGTTAGTTGCAAAGAGAGTGTGGTAACAGGGAAATTTCTCCTCCCATTTGCCAAGAGCAAGATATATAATTATAATAACTTCTGTGTTAAGAAATCAGGATTTGGGGTACATTGCTTTGGATGAAAACTAAGCAGTGGGAATGTTATAGTCAGTAGGGGTACCTTGGCTCCGTCCACACTGATGATCCGATAGCTGTTCCTGGTGACATCGTAGAAGTAGGAGACGGTGACGGCCTGCTTGCTGGCAGGCACCCAGTTCTTCTTGGTGCTGGGGTCGATCTGGAAGACGTGCGCTCGGGTGGTGAAGATGGGCTGTTCTCTGCAACAGGAGGGCGGGGGCGTATGAGTTGGCAGAACATGACTTAATGTGTAATTTATGATTTCTAGGCCACCTACTGCCCCAAAAGATTTTAAAGAGCTTATAGGGAAAGATACATATGCATGAGGACAATTAAAATAAGAAAAGGGAAGCGAGAGAAGAGAGACACCAGTGAGTAGTTTCCATAACTGTACTCTACTGAGCTGTTATTACCCTGAGGCTGCAGGGCAACTGGCCTAATGAGCAATTTGCTGAAAAGATGACTCTCTGCTGAGTATCTGCACATCCTCTCAAGTGTCCCATTCCTTTTCTGACATCCTGGTGGCTTGTTTAGAATTTTAGAACCAATTCATTTCTAGGATTTTGCAAAAACTTTATTTTGCAAACAATTCTGCAACAATTTTAGGATTTTGCAATCCATTTGCAAGTTAATATTATAATTCTACAGGATATCCCAAAAGGTGTCCCTGAAATCACCATATGTAGGGAAAATGGTTAGTTGTAGCTAAATTATGCACCTTTATTTACAAAATATTCATTACAAAATTTATAAAGAGGTGACCAACACATAGAAAACTTTGTAAACATTTTGTAAAATTTTGTAAAGAATATTTTGTAAATAAAAGTACAGACAGCTACATTTTACCATTTTTCCTGTGTATGGTGACTTCAGAGGTGACTTTTTGGGACACCTGTATCATGTGCTTCTTGAATTTGCAGCATTTTATAAATGATGGAATTATTTTATATCTTTGTGGGTCCCCTTTAGTCTACTTTTTAAATTATTTAACAACTTGACTGAACTTTGAAATTTTGTTTCCAACTCATAAACCTTTTGAATTTTATGTAGAAAACACTCTTCTGCTCTTCTTGCATCTGAACTATTTTTTTTTATTCCACGTGCCTGTAAGATCTTTCAGTTATCACTGATCAAATTAGCACATTGTCTGTGCTTCCTTCTGCTGAGTTGGGAATTAACTAGATCTTGCCAATATGCAATTAGAAATTAAGCAGATGAATAAAAATTTTAATATATTTAAACATTTTAATATATTTACTTCACAAAGTTACAAAAAATAAAACAGACTCATTACAAAAAAATTTATTTTTGAAGAAATGGTTTTTAGGCAAACTGGCTCAAAAATCCTTTAAGTGTCTGAAACCAGATGAAAAATATAAAAGCCACCAATACATAAAAATAGTTCCATTATTTTTTAAATGCTACAGATTTAATTAGTACTTATTAGAGATATAAAATTAAATCAAAAGATAACAAACTAATGTTTTAAAACTTTATGATGCCAAAAGAGATGACATAAAAATAGGATACCCAAGTGGGTACAAAAAATCAAAAGGAAAAGTGAATTGTAAGTGTTCTAGTCTTTAGAATAGTTTTAGTGATGTGGTTTATGAATACATCCTGACTGGGGAGGATTCACGATGGGAAAGAAAACCCTTAGGAGAGGAACTCTTTCCTAGACAAGCAATTCACTGTTGGTGCCACATGCAAGGGACACTGCCCCACACTGGACACCGGTAGCAAGCGCCAACTGCGGTGCAGACACAGCAGCCTTCGTGGCTGCTTCTCCTGGGCATGCTACTTCGATGCAGTGTTCCAGAAGAAGGGGCAGAGACCAGCGTTCCTGGCTCCCAGAAACTTCCCTTCTAGCTCCCCAGAGCAGGACAAGTACCACTGGGGACATGGATTACTAAAACAGCTCTCTTCCCTCAACAGTGACCAAGTTCACCACCTACCCAATCCTAATTCAACACCCTTCCAGCAGCTGGGTGACAGCTGCAGAAACAAAAAGAACGTTCAAACTGTAATTTCCTGCATCTGCTGTCAAGAGCGTCCACCTGTTAGGAGCGTGTGTGCACAGGAACACAAGTCCTTGTAACCAGGTCCACACCAGCCGGTCTGGCACCTGGGTCGCATGTGGTGCTGCTGTTAGCTGTAATCATTATGTGTCACTTGGTCCAGGGAAACCCTTCCTCACATGGTGATCTCTTGCAAATGTAAGAGGAAGGACAGTAACGACAGAACTGTTTTTGAAGAATCAAACTATGCTAAGATGTGTGTGTCGCTCTCGCAGGCACTGTCAGGCTGCCCAGAGGGTCCAGGCTCGCAGACCTCTCCTCTCATTTCCCATACTGAGGAGGAGGGACTGGGTCAGAGTTAGGCATACTGAGACCTGTGTTTCCAGGCCCTCGGTGACAGGAAGTAGATGGAACACTTACCCCGCATGGAGGTTGCATCAGACACTCGAGTTAGACAGTATCAGGTGTTTGACACAGGTCAATCCCAAAAGGTCACTAAGGGTCTCAAAGGTCACCATACATAGGAAAAATTAACAAATTCATATTACATTTTTTTAATTGTTTGGGATTCATTGAGGGTACAAAGAATTAGGTTACACTGACTGCATTAGTTAAAGTCCCTCTTATACTTGTGTCCTGCCCCCAAGAGGTGTGCCATACACAGGAACCCCCTCCACTTGCTCATTCCCCTACCCCACTTTATAGGCTCATCTACTGCCTTCATGTTCGAATACAGTACATTGGATTCTTGCTTCTCCATTCTTTTTTTTTTTTTTTATTGAATGGTAACTATGTACATTAATGCACTTCTGGAGTACAGTGTGGGGTTTTCACCCACAATCCAAAACACTTCCATCAGCTTCTCCATTCTTGTGATGCTTTACTCTGAAGAATGTGTTTCACCTCCATCCAGGTAATACAAAAGAGGTAAAGTCTCCATCCTTTTTAGTGGCTGAATAGTATTCCATGGCATACATATACCCTACCAGACTTTCAGCTGTACTACAAGGCCAGAGTGATCAAAACAGTATGTGGCACAAAAACAGAGACACTGACATTTGGAACCGAATAGAAAATCACATTACATTTTATATTTTTTATATTTATATATTAATGTGTAGAAAAATATTTTGTAAAAATTTACAATGAATATTTTATAAATAAAGATACATTTAGCTACAATTTCCATTTTCCCTATGTATGTATATATGGTAATCTTGGGGACACTCTGTAGAAAAATAATAGAAGTGGCCCCTGTGGCCAGCATTTCTCCTCTAGAATGAGACAGCTGATGTGAATGAGGCAGAGTAACTCCAGAAAGTTCCCCCCCCAGCTCTGAGCCCACAGCATGACCAAGCATAGGATTTCTAGATGCGGGAATCTAGATGTGTGAAAGGAGGCAGAGATGCTCCGGTCAGGAAGGAGGGTGGAGCCCAGGGCGGCTGGAGGTGGCCAAGCAGTGGCCTTCTGCAAGCACTCTTTACCCCCAGGCCTGTAAGAGTAACGAAAGCAGAGTGGAGAGACAGGAGGTAAGAGAAGGTGGCAGGCCACCTGCTTGGCATGGTCCAGGTCAAGGTGGGCACATGGACAAGAAGGGCTCCATCTGCCTCCCAGCTCTGTGGACAAACCAAAGTCATCGTGGGTTGCCTTGGAGACCCCAACCAGAAATGCAAGGATGTTGAGAGAGCTGCCAACTGGCCACATTCTTGGTTACCATGGCCAAGCCTTCCCCAGTGTGGGGACCTGTGGAGACCTGGGAGGGGCATTGCAGAGAGCCCCAACTGCCCCGTCCTGACGGGTCCCCCTGGCAGGGAGCTCTGGCCCTCCTGAGGCCCCAGGAAAACCCAAAAGGATATGTGTGGCCAGTCTGGCAGTGGCTCCATGCCCAGGAACTACTCACAGGATTGGGATTTCCACATAAATAACTTGAGTCTGAGGGCACTGGAGAGTCCACGCTGTTCTTTTATTAATAAAATTTTAAAAATCAATGATATTTCAAATAATGGGAAAATTTTCAAAAGGGGAGGAGCAAGAATGAAAAGACAAGGTGGTAACTGACATTTCCTGAGTGCTTAACATTCTGACAGGCTCGCTTTCTCATTTAGGATCACAACAGTTCTATGGGGAAGGTGCCACATGAGTGGTAAACAAGCTCCAAGAGGCCAGGCAACCTATCTTGGGCCACACAGTGTCAGATTTGAGATTTGAAGTCATTTCTAAGCGACACAGCAACCCTCCTGCCGAACCATTATGCTATACTCTTTTTCTAAAACAGCTGTTGGTAGCAGGCAGCTTTGGATATGGCTGCCAACAATGTCCACTTTCTAGTGTTCATGCCCTTATGTTATCCCTTCCTTCTAAGTGTGGGCGGGACCTGTGACTTGCTCTTAACAGAATATGTCAAAGGTGACAAGATGTCACTTGTTTAAGTTACATAGGACTGTGAATTCTGTCTCCTAGAAGACTCTCTCTCGCTAACTTTGGTGAAGCAGGTTGCCATGTTGGGGAGACCCACACTGCAAGGAGCCGAGGAAGGAATCTAGCCCACAGCCAGGAGCAGAGGCTCTCACCTGTAACCTCAGCACTCTGGGAGGCCGAGGCAGGAGGATCATCTGAAGTCAGGAGTTTAAGACCAGCCTGACACTTTTTAGACACAATCATGAAAGTCTGTAATAATTAGCTACTTACTACTTCTCAGAAGCTTTCTTTTTCCTTTTGTTGTTTTCTGGGCTTTTTAAATTTCAGGTTAATATGGGTGTATATACAATTGGGTTGCACTATTTGCATTTGCAAGGTGAAGTTCGTAAAGTCCAAAGTCTGAGTTGTAGTTGAGTTCTTCACCCAGAAAGTGTGCCATATACCCCTATGTTGTGCCAATAGGTGAGAACCTATCAAGCCTTTACCCCCTTCTTGAATTTAGTTATATTTTTCTCTCACGGGGGCCTGTAGTTGTTGATCTACTATTTTCAGATTAACACTGAGTGCATGGGATGCTTGCTTTTCCATTCTTGAAATACTTTTCTTGGGAGAATGTTCTCTAGAGCTAGCCGGGTGAGTGCAGAGGGTGCAAAGTCTCCATCTTTTTATGGCTGTATAGTGCTCCTTGGTATACATATACCACGTTAGGTAAAATTTATTCCTGTTAGCTATGTATTACTCTAAAAAATGTACAATGAAAACACAACCAGCCTGAGACCCCATCTCTATAAAAAATAGAAAAATTAGCCAGGTATGTTGGTACATGTTTATATTCCCAGCTACTTGGGAGTCCGAGGCAGGAGGATGGCTTGAGCCCAGGAGTTTGAGGTTTGCTGTGAGCTATGATTGTGCTCCCTGCCCTCATACCCAGGCAACAAAGTGAGACCATATCTCTTTAAAGTACGTTAAAAAAGAAAAAACCAAGGACCTTAATCAACAGCCCTGGGGGAAGTGAAATTCTGACAACAACCATGTGATCCTGGAAGTAGATCCTTTCACAGTGGAGTCCTCAGGTGAGATTCCAGTCCTAGGGACCACCTGATAACAGCTCTGTTGGAGACCCGGAAGCAGAGGGCCCAGCTAAGCCATCTCTGGAATCCGGACACAGAGGAACATGTTTTGTTTTAAAGCTGCTGAGCTTGTTACAGAGACAGATACCACGTTGTCCCCTGCAGACAGCACACAACACACCAAGCACACTGAGAGTATGTCCTCACTTCACCCTCTGACAGGCTGTGTGGGAAGCACCATCCACACAGAAAACTGAGGCTCACTGGATGATTCCAGGAAACCTGGACAAGAAATCTTGAAATCTTTATGAGCAAAATCAAGAGCACTTTACAAACCTTAACACGAAATTCAGAAAAGCACTCCAGCTTGCAAGAGTATCTTGCCTCACATGAGAAAGTAAGAGTGTTGGAACTAGGGCACAGGAGTCAGTTCCTCTGAGTGTGCAAATCAGTATAAATAGAAAGATTCAAGAGAATCAGAACTTTCCAACCTACGTTTACTTCCCAGGAGGGAAAAGAGAACAGAAACTACCTTCATATCCAATTTTATTCTCTTTTCTTTGGTGTTCAGTGCTCAGAGTGTGAATTTCAAATATACCCCCCATTCCTCCTTCAGTGCTCTAAATAGAAAGCAGATGTTACTGGACCGCAAAATTCTCCTTTAGGCAGACAACATAACCTATTGTTCCTTGCATAGTCTCTTTAGAGCTAAATAAACACCAATTGCTGTTCACTGAACACATTTTGGAACCTGACGGTAATTGTCTCCAAAAATAATTAGACACTGCGCAACATATGTGTTTGGAATATGAGAAGATTCTGCAAAGAATTGTCATGACTACTTTTTGTAGGAAAAAAAAGAGAGAAATCATGTTTTAACTTTTATCATAATTTCTCACTTGCAGTGCTCAGCTTCAGGCTTTTTTCTGACATGAACCTATAAATCCTCATGATTATTTTCTTCCTACTTCTATTTGAATTAAAACGATTCAGACATTTTAAAACTCTCATATGATGCCCTATTTAATCTGTCTTGAGTCTTGAACCCCTTCAAACATCATCAGCTGGGCACTGAGAGAGGTCTTCCTCCAGCCCAGCTAGCTCAGGCACTGCCCACCCAGCTTCAAAGGCTCCCCCAGCACCAGCCCCAGGTGCTCTGGAATGAGCCATAGGCCTCTCCGCACCTGGCTCTGCACCCTCACCAGACAGACTTCTATTCCACTGCTCTCCCTTCTAGCACTTGTGAATCCTTTGTACTTTCAAATGTCCATGCCAATGCACATGCCCATTGTTGGGCCCAAAACATCCTTCCTGCTTGGCAGGCCAGAAGAATTCCTAATAGCCCTTCATGCCCCCCCTCCCCCACCATCTTGTGAGGTCTCATTTGTGCTCTCAGGACAGAGGCCTCAACTGGGCATGCCAAGGGACCAGAGGCATGGGCTCACCCGGCCTCTGGCCTAGAGGGTCAACAGACTACGCTAGCCAGCAGGGCCAAATCTCCACAGAGCCCAGGACAGAAAATTAGGGTAAAAAGATGTGAACAAAAGTTTCTTCTCACACATTTTCCCATGCAAAGAGTCTAATTCAAAAGCATATTGGAGTTTGACTTTCCCATAAATTCTACCCAATCAGGTATTATTATTTTCAGATAATATGGTTGCACATCTAGAACACTCAAGAAAATCAATTTTAAAAGTGGATATGGGCTGGGCGCAGTGGCTCATGCCTGTAATTCCAGCACTCTGGGAGGCCATGGCAGGTGGACTGCCTGAGTTCATGGGTTTAAGACCAGCCTGAGCAAGAGCAAGACCTCTAAAAAAATAGCCGGGCGTTGTAGCAGGTGCCTCTAGTCCCAGCTACTTGGGAGGCTGAGGCAAGAGGATCACTTGAGCCCAAGAGTTTGAGGGTGCTGTGACCTATGATGCCATAGCACTATACCAAGGGTGACCAACTGAGACTGTGTCTCAAAAAATAAAGAAATAAAAATAAAAAGTGGACATTATGAGTGGACGCCTGTAGTCCCAGCTACTTGGGAGGCTGAGGCAAGAGAATCACCTGAGCTCAAGAGTTTGAGGTTGCTGTGAGCTATGACACCACAGTACTCTACCAAGGGTGACAAAGAGAAACTGTCTCAGAACAAAAAAAAAGTTGATGGCTCGATGCCTGTGGCTCAAGTGGCTAAGGCGCCAGCCACATACACCTAAGGTGGTGGGTTTGAATCCAGCCCGGGCCCGCCAAACA
>NW_003852406.1:35337188-35369792 GCF_000181295.1 Otolemur garnettii | reverse complement strand
GGGCGCCTGTAGTCCCAGTTACTTGGGAGGCTGAGGCAAGAGACTTGCTTGAGCCCAGGAGTTGGAGGCTGCTGTGAGTTGTGATGCACAGCTTGAGGCTCTGTCTCAAAGAAAAAAAAAATTTAAGTTACTTGAGTAACTAAAATTCATTAAAGTAGTTAGATATAAAATTACTAATAGGAAACAAAATCCAAAATCCATAGCCTTCCTATAAACACAAACAACCAAAGGTAAAATATCATGAATTTTTAAAAATCCTAATAGTAGCAACTAAAAGGATACAATGTCTTAGAATCTACTTAAGAAGCATTCAAGATCTATATTAAAACAAGCTAGATATGATGGTGCATGCCTGCAGGCCCATCCAGTCAGGAGTCTGAGGCAGGAGGGTCACATTAGCCCAGAAATTCAAGGCTGTGGTGAAACCTTGTCTCAAATAAAATAAATAAAATAATAATAAAAATTACCAAGGCACACAAAACTAATAAGACATAGCCTATTCTTAAATGGAAAAGTCAATCTAAAGACATCAATTATTCTTCAATATACATGGGTATAAATTTAATACAATAAAAATATCAGTAGGATTATTTTTAGAACTAGATGGAGTTATTCATGCAGAAAACTCAATGTGTGAGGACAGCCAAGAAAATTTTGCAAATGACGAGCATTGAGAAGATTTAGCCTCTTCAGGCACTGAAATACATTATTATAAAGTTAGAGCAAACAAGACAGGAAGGTCTTAGCAAATAAGTAGACAGAAATTGGAATAGAACACAGTCCAGAAACAGAAACCCAAAGAATTACGTGTATGACACAGGAACCACTGCCAGTTAGTGAGGGCATAAGAAATGATTCCAGAAATCCTGTTACAACAATGGGCACCTGCTGGGCCTCAGCCAGAAGCCTGCCTCTGCCTGTACCTGAAGGTGGCCCTTCAAGTGGGCCACAGCTGCCCAACTACTGAACTGGTTTCCACCTGCTGACCAAGAACACACCTGATGAACCAGAAATCAACCCTCTGAGCATCTGTCACAAATCCTTCCAGCCTGCTGACTAGGAGTCTCTTCTCAGTTGCACTGATGGCCGGGAGTAGAATGAGGCCTGTCCTGGTGACTGCTGAGGGGCCTCACTAATGGTGCCACTTTGTTCCCTAGTGAGCCTGAAAGCTTTAAGAAGCTTTCAACACATCTTCTCCCATTGGCCCTCTTCAGATGTGGGCTTAACTAAGTTCTGGGGCTGGTTCTCAGGCTGAAGGATGCCCCAGGGTGGCCATGGGATTTATCCCATGTGCTTTGGAAAAGGGTCCCCTCCCTGAAAAGGTGGGTGGGTCCAGAGCAGTGGGGATGGATCTGGACAGTTGGAAGGGAGAGCTGCAGAGAAGGCAGGGCTGGATGGGGGCAAACATGACTGGGACTGGGCGTGGGCAGAGGCATCTCTGAGGATGCAGGACAGATAAACAGGGATGCGAGGATGACAGAACAAGGTGTCTCAGACAAGACAAGGGGAGGACACTAAATGAAACTCCCTGGCAATACTGTCATGCCATCACATATTCCAATGGTGTCCCTCAGCCCTGCACAGAAGCCTCCTCTCCCACCTCCACAAACACATCTCCCTCCACTCCAGCCAGAGCCGAGCAAATCTGCTAGGGTTAGCAAAGAGGGGAATATCCAGGTATGGGAGCTGTGTTCAGAGAATAGCACGGGCCACTGTGTGGCTACCGAAGGAGGTGGCAGGAGCTGAGGCCTGAGGAAGGGCAAAGCCAGACAGCCATGGACCCTGAGCACCATGCTAAGCAAAGGAGTTTCTGCCTTGGGACCAGCATTTCTCTACTGCGTTCTGTGGAAAGTTTGTATCAAAGTTATTCTCTCTTCCAAATACATTCCATAAACTATATATGTGGTTGGACAGTTGTTTCCATAATTATGTGCCATCACCTCTCAGAAGTGGTGCTCTCAACCCAAGCCTGCTGGAAAACAGTGTGGGGGCTGTGTGCCACAGAGGTGTGGGTTGCTGAGCTGCACGTAGGCCTGTGTCTGCACTTACACCAGCTATAACATGGAGGGACACCTGCCATTCCCGAGGAGCTGTCTAAGGAAACTGTCTTGGGATTTCAACATATATTCATGACTTTATTCTGTAAGTAGCATACTGAACACTTGATGTTGTAAAAACTCACTCCACCTCAATCTATGAATTCAGTGACAAATGAATCTAGTGAACAAATGAAGTTTTACACAGAAAAGCAGAGTTTTGTGATTCATATGCTATGAATCCCACAAACCAAGAACTGGAAAACATCCAAGTGATGATTTCTAAAAAAACCAGGTGGTGAGCTGCCCGAGTCACAATGATTAATGATTTCTGGGACAGCCTAATTCAAGAGAGGGCAAAATCCTGCTGAAGGAACAGTCGTGTTCTTCCTTGTGCTATAACACATCTGTGCATGAAGACTCTCATATCACACTGCAATGAGACAAAATATAGGAGACTTTATACCACTGATATGAGGATGTGACTCGGCAACATCATTCCTGATATTAACCAGATAGAATTTTTTTAAGAACTAGAAAAATAATGTTCTCAAGTTTAAATGTTGATGGCTTTTATATTTATCTATAATAAAAATGAAATTAGATATTTGGCTACCTGTGTACTTTGTTCTTAATAAAACTAACAATTTTCTTTGATGTTTTATTCTGTAGCAATTAAGCATTCAAATAAACAATCTTGCAGGAATTAATTTATCTGTAAGACCACATCTTGCTGTCTTTAACTAACAGTACCTTATGATCAGCTGATCTTGCACTAATCCAGTAGAATCCTCTGAAAGGGACTGTCACAAGTTGGTCAACACAGAGAGCTGGTCAACATAAGGAAATAGGTCTACTAAAAGAGGTGGTCAGTGTAAGGGGGTGGTCAGCTATGGAGGTTCTACTGTACATCTAAATGGGTAAACTGTTCTATGGTATAATAAGTTTAGAAAATGCTGAGTTTTGAGCATAGGAATAGTATGATCAGAGTTATAATTTAGAGCAGTGATTTTCAACCAGTATGCCTCAAAAAGTTTTAAAGATCATTAAATTATTTTCTAAAGAAGTTCAAAGCACAGTGAGCATATTCATTTTTTTGCCTTTTTTTTTTCAACATAGTTTAAGTGTGCCACAGAAGTTTAACTACAGATCCCACTGTGCTGTGAGATAAAAAAGGTTGGCAACACTGTTGTAGAGGGACCACTGTGGCACCCATATTGAGGAAGCTTTGAAGGGGAAGCAACTGGAAGTCATTAACGGGGTTCCCCACAACCTGGAAATGAGAGCCTGGAGGAGAGCAATGGGGACAGAAGGGAGTGAATTTACTGGATTTCACACACAGTATCAGGAAAATTTCCAGTGTCAGGCCAGCATGTAGAGTTTGGAAGTCACCACTCCATCCTAACAAGTAAAAAAGCTCAACAAACTAAAAGAAATCAACAACATTTCTTAGCTCTGTCACAGAAGTGAGGTCATGGACAAACCACTGCCTCCCAAACTGGACAGACAGGCAGGTGCAGAGAATCACAAATTCCGAGGGCAGACACGCCTGCAGGAACCAGTTCGGGGCTGGGAAAGCCGCACGGTGATCGGCAAGGTGCTGAGGCTCAGAGTGGGCAAGTCTGAGTTACAAACTCCATGGGTGCAGTCACGGGGGGCCCACATTCTCAGGAGGTTCTCAAGTGAAGAGCAGAGAAAAATCCCCTTACACTTCTGGCAGGGGAGGAGAAAAAGCCCATTTAAAATACACCTGAGCACCTGTTCTTCTTAACAAGGCCTGCCCTCCAGAGAACCTAGTTCACCAGAATCCAAACTGCTGGGGGATTGTCAGAGCCCACGTAATCTGGAGAAAGGGGAATTTCCAACTCCAGCCACCATCTAGCCTTCCATGTGGGAAAAGAGAAAGACTCAGTTCCAGCCTCCTTCAGCCACCCAGTCTTACCTGAGAAGGGAGAAGAAAACTCAACAGCACTGGTCAAGTTCACAGCCAGGGCCAGACTCGCCACAAGACCAGACCTGGCTACAGGGCTGCAGAGCAACCCCTACCCCGTACCTCACTACTGCACGACTAGCCCACTATGCCACACCTACCTTTCAACAAAAAACTGCAAGGCATGCTAAAAGTTAAAAAAAAATAATAGTTTGAAGAGACTGAACAAGCATCATGACCAGAGTCAGATCTGACTGGAATCATCACACCAGGAATTTTTTAAAACTATGATTAATATGCTAAGGCCTTTAATGGGGAAAGTAGATGACATGCAAGAACAGATGGATAATGTAAGCAGAGAGATGGAAATTCTAAGAAAGACTCAAGCAGAAATGCTACAGATTAAAAACTGACAGAAATGAAGAATGCCTTAGATGAGCTCGTTAGTAGATTGGACAGGGCTGAGGAAAGAATCTCTGAGCCTTCCAAAGGCAGGCGGAAACTGCCTTGAAAATTTTGAAACTTCTAAAACTGAAAAGCAGAGAAAAGATTTTTTTTTTTTGAGACAGAGTCTCACTATGTTGCCCTCAGTAGAGTGCTGTGGTGTCACAGCTCATAGTACCCTCAAACTCTTTTTTTTTTTTTTTTTTGAGACAGAGCCTCAAGCTGTCCCCCCTGGGTAGAGTGCCATGGCATTACAGCTCACAGTAACCTCCAGCTCCTGGGCTCAAGCAAGTCTCCTGCCTCCGCCTCCCAAGTAGCTGGGGCCACAGGTGCCTGCCACAACGCCCAGCTATTTTTTGGTTGCTGCCGTCATTGTTGTTTGGCGGGTCCGGGCTGGGGATTCGAACCCGCCACCTTAGGTGTACGTGGCTGGCGCCTTAGCCGGTTGAGCTATAGGCACTGAGCCAGTAACCTCAAACTCTTGGGCTTAAGTGATTCTTTTGCCTCAGCCTTCCAAGTAGCTGGGACTACAGGTGCCTGCCACAACACCCAGATCATTTTTGTTGCAATTGTCATTGTTCAGCTAGCCTAGGCCGGGTTCCAACCTGCCAGCCTAGGTGTATGTGGCCAGTGCCCTACCCACTGAGCTACGAGCGCAGCCCAGCAGAGAAAAGATTTTTAAAAACACTTCAGAATATCCAAGAACTGTGGGAAAACCACAAACGATACAACATATGCATAGTAAGAACACCAAGGCTGGGTGCATGACTCACACCTGTAATCCTAGCACTTTAGGGGCCAAAGTGGGAGGGAGAACAGAAGTAGTTTGGAATCAGCCTGAGCAACACAGTGAGAAAGAAGAAAATGGAGTAATATGCAATGCTCAGTTAAGACCAGGAAAGACAGGAAAAGTATGGAAGAAACCAATCAGAACAAAGAACAAGGGCAACAAACACAAAACAGTAACCAATTATGTTAGATATTAATCCAGCTGCATCAGTAATCACCTTAACATCAATGGTCTAAATATACCAATTAAAAAGCAAGAGACTGTTAAAATAGATCAAAAAATAAGATACAACTATATACTGTCTACAAAAAGACATATAGACTAAAGTTTAAGGAAAGATATTATGATAACACCAATCAACAGGTATTAGGAGTAGCTATATGAATTTCAGACAGAATAGACTTCAGAGCAAGAAAAATTAGCAGAGATAAACAGGGACATTACAAAATGATAAAGGGATCAATACTCAAGAGAACATAACTTTAATCAGTATGTGTCTAACAACAGAGCACCAAAAACTGACAGGACTGCAAAGAAAAATAAATGATTTATTTACTATTGCAATTAGAGACTGTGACACTTCTCTGTTAGCAGTGGACAGATCCAGGCGGCAGAAGGTCAGTGAGAACACAGCTGAACTCCACCATCAATCAGCCAGACATAATCGCCACCTACAGACTATCTCACCCAACAAAAGCAGATGAGGCCACAGCACATTCTTCTCAAGGTCACATGCAACATTCACCATGACAGCACATGTTTGGGGCCACAAAATATACCTTAGCAAATTTAAAAGAAGAGAAGTCATACAATGTCTGTTCTCAGACCACAATGGAATTAAATGAGAAATCGATAACAGGAATGGCCAAAAATGGAAACAACCCAAACGTCCAATAATGGATAAATGGATAATAAAATGTTCACAGCCAAACAACAGACTATTATTTGGCAATAAAAAAGGAATAAAGTACTGATATAGGCTATGATGTGGATCGACCTTGAAAATCATGCTCCGTGAAAACAGGCAGTCACAAAAAGTCATATATTGTATGATTCTATTTAGATGAAATGTCCAGAATAGGACAAAATCTATGGAGATAGAAAGTTGGTGAGTAACTGCCCAGGGGAGGGATCAAGGGTGGTGGGATTGGGAAAGACTGCTGATGGTTCTGGTTGCCTTTTAGGAGGAATGGAAATATTCTAAAATTAGATGGTGATGAATGGTTACACCAGCTCTGATTATAGTAAAAAAAAAAAAAAAAGAAATCAACGTAGACTTTACGGAAGTGAATTATCATATAATTATGTGAACTAATCTCAATAAATCTATGTTAAAGTAAATTTATAGAAAGCCATTGATTTGGACTGAGCTTTTGCACTAGGCCACAACGAGCAAACCCAAATGGAGTCACTTAAGCTAAAGTTCCAGGCCACATGCCAAAACTAAGGTGTTATTTGAGAGAGAGGAAATAACCACATCCTCAACCAGGCCAGTTTTAGCTGGCATGATAAGGAAGTTCCCTTTGCTTTTAACCTTTACAAGGAAGGTAACTTTGAAACAACCAATCTGCTTTTTGTTTGTTTTTGCCCACTTGAGCCATTTTTTTGTACTCACTACACTCAGTGCTCATGCCGCAGGGTAGAATTCACTGAGCTTCTTTTGGTTCTGAGGGCAGCCCAACTCACGAATTGTGCTTTGCTCAAACTGTTAAATTTACTTTGTCTGAAGTTTCTCTTTTATCAGCTGTTTTGTCTTTTTTTTTTTTTAAAGGGTGGCTGGGGAGGGGGGAGCTCTCAAATTTTTTAGTTTAGGCAAAGTGAGGGAGTTTTAGTCATGCTGAGTGTGCCTTGCCTGGGGACCATCTAGAAAAGATATTGGAAGGCAAATGAGATTCCTCTTTGGAGTGATTCTGCGGGGTTAGAAGACTAGACTGAGAAGCCCCCTGATTTCAGGTAAGAAGAAATCACAGGTAGGTGAAACCACACAGGGAGGAAAGCAGCAACCAAGCTGGGAAGCACCTGGTTGGGGCACGGAAAGAGCCAGGAGAGAGTCCTGGAGCCCAGGAAAGTCTCAGGCTGATGGATTTTTCAAAATACCGCCTGGGTACATATCGTGTTAAAAGCCAACACGCTGCCCTACCTTACTGGGAAAGGAAAAGTGATGGATATCTGAAATACACCTAGATTTTGTCTCAGGAATGTAACAGCACTTCATTTCAATACTCGTTTCTGTGAGGGCTTCTTTCTACCTGTCAGGGACAATAGGGAGCAAGAGGAAGGCTGTTCCACAAAACTTTTTTGTGTCTCTTCTTAAAGAATAAGGGAAGAACAGGGACTGGAATAGGGGATGTGCTCTAGGATGCTGTGACCATACTTGGCCAAGTCACTCTATTCTGTGAGGTGGGACATTAATATCACCACTTCAAGAGTTTGTTAGGACTGAATGTGGTAATGTGTAGAAGATGCCCTTTGTTATTAATAAGAAGCCTGTTAAAGGAATATTATGTTAATACAGGTGTAAGATGCCACTTCAGGGAAGAGAATCCCCTTTCCACCTTAGACAGCTCTAAGTGCCCAAACTGAACTTAGTTCTCCCTTCCCATTATCATCTGCAAATTAAACAGACAAATCTTCAAAAAGAATAATTGTGTGCTTTTATAATCTTTAAAAACTGTTCAAGGCTTAAAAATTTAGAAGTCTAAACTTGCTTTTTTCTTTATGGGCAAATTAATGCTAGTTTTAGCAAATTATTTTAATGGTTCATTTTCCTCTTTTAGGTTCCCAAGCAGCAGCAAGGAAGATTCCAGCATCATTTTGAAGCCAGCCCTTGTGAGTGTATGGCTATCATTCTGAAATTGGGGTGGGGGTGGGGAGCTGGGACTATTTTTGTTTTCCTAGGAATCACTCTTGTTTAAAATTAGAATTGAATGATGTGAAGAGGCTGGTAACTTGCCAAGTCAACTGCTAAAAGGTATGAAGCACAAAACCAAAGGTGCAAGATATACCTTGAAAGAGTCTTTATGATGTTTTTATTGACACAATCAGCTGGTCTCTCAGGCTAATGACTATTTTATATGTGTGTTCCAATAAAATTTTATTTACAAAAATAGGCAACAAGTAAAGAGTTGCCAGATGTGAAAATAAAAATATAAGAGCTAAATTTCAATTTCATATAAGCAATAAATACATTTTAAAGTTATTTTTTACTGAGATATAACTCAGATATCATAAAATCTACCTTTTAAAGCATATAATTCAGTGGTTTTTCAGGGTATTCACAGAACTGTGCAACCATCTGTGCACCATTTAACTCCAGGGCATTTCCAGAGCACTCCTAAACCCCACACTCTGGGCAATCACTCCCATTCTCCTCCTCCCTCTGGCTCTGGAAACCAGTGATTTGCCTGGTTTGGATATTTCATATAAATGGAATTGTAAAATAGTTTGCACCTGGCTTTATTTTTTTAAATGGGCATATGTTTTCAAAATTTATCCATGTTGTAGCTTGTATCAGCACTTTGTTCTTTCTATGGCTGACCATTGTCCATCAAATGGATTCATCACATTTTGTTACTCATTCCTCAGCTGACGGACACTTGGGTTGTTTCCATCTACGGCTGTTAGAAATAATGCTGCTATGAATATCCAGGTACTAGATATACATGGACATGTTTTCCTGGCTGCTGGGTACATACCTAGAAGTGGCATTGCTGGGCACTTGGTAACTCAGGGTTTCGCTTTCTGAGGGACTTCCAGGCTGACTTCCAAAGCAGCCACCCCATCTGCATTCCTACCAACAACACAGGAGTTCTAATTTGTCCACATTCTCACCTGTTATTGTCTCTTTGATGTTGCTGTCCTAGTTGTGTGAGGTGGAGGGTGGGTGATATGGAGCTGCTTCTAACTCAGCAGTTCTCAACTTGTGGGTCACAACCCCTTTTAACTATATTAGAGGATCGCGGCACTAGGAAGGTTGAGAACCACTGCCCTAACTGAAGGTGACCCATATACCAAGCAGGCATGCAGAGTGTGCATCTGCTCTGAGCCCCTGCTGACTGAGGAGGGAACCTCATCTCACACCAGGTTATCTATTTGAGGGTCTCTTGTTAACAGGGGAATTATAAATTCTTCCAGAAATATTAAAAATAGGCCAGGTGGAGTGGCTCATGCCTGTAATCAATCCCAGCACTTTGAGAGGATGAGGTGAATTGCTCAATGAGAGGCATTCAAGACCAGCCTGAGCAATATAACAAAAAATGTAAAAATAAGCTAGGTGTGGTGGCTTGTGCTATAGTCCTTGTTCCTTGGGAGGCTGAGGCAGGAGGACTGCTTGAGTTAGAGGTAACATTGAGCTATGGTTTGCACCACTAAGCTCTAGCCTAAGTTAAAGAGCGAGACCCTGCTCCCCCCTCCCCCGCCCAATATTTTGTGAAACACTGAAAACACAGAAAAGTGGGGATGGAGAGATAAGAAAGGCGAATGGTGTTTATGCAACGCAATCTTGGCTGATACAAGTGCATCTGCAGACTGTGGTGGACCACACATCACACTCTTAGAAGACGTCATGCTGACTCTGCCATTCTCTGCTGGCTGGAGTGCCTGGGCGGAATCAAAACCCAGCTATCTGTCCCTTGGGGAAGTGGTGGTCACAAAAGCCCCAGTGCTAGAGGAGGACATCTACTTTTCTTGCTCTGCTTCCAAGTTGCTGACCCACAGGAGTCCTGAGCTACAGAAGAGAAAGCTCCAGATCCTTTTAGAACTCCTCTATTCAGCTGAAAACCCCATGTGGCTCTGCCCAGGAGAGGCGCCAGCAAGGCCTTCAAGGCTGACCTCTGCCTGCAACCCAAAGCACACAGCTGCCCCCATCTCCACCACCATCCTTACTCTTGCTGTTTCACCCCGACAGCAGCCCTCTCTCAGGGCATCTTCCTTAAAGCAACACAAACCACTGCTCAGAAGAGCAAACTATGGCAGGTTTCCAAGCCAGACCCTTCCTCCAGACCCAACGTCCAGGGTTCCCACAAGCCAGTCCCTCAGCCCAGCTCCCTGGGAATTCTCAAGTGCCATCTCTTTTCTGGTCATCTATTTAAAATGTGCTGGCACCATCAAAAACCATTTGGTGATTCCTCAAAAAGCCAGACACAGTATTACTATGTGGTCCTAAGCATATAGCCAAAGAATCGAAAGCAGAGATTCAAACAACTACTCGTATACCCAACTTCAAAGCAGTGCTAATCACAAGAGCCAAAAGGTAGAAACAACCCAAATGTCCACCGACACATAAATGCATAAACAAAATGCGGCACACACCTTCATGCCAGGCTGTATCATTCAGCCTCAGAGAGAAACAGAAGTCTGTTACATGCTACAACATGGATGAACCTTAAAAATATGCTAAGTGGAATAAACCAGGCACAAAAGGATATATATTGTACATCTACTTTATGAATCAAATTGTCAAATTCATAGCAACAGAAAACAGAATAGTGCCCAACGGCTGGGAAGAGACAGTTAGTGCTTAATGGGTGCAAAGTTTTAGTCGGGATGATGAAAAAGTTCTGCAAGTGGAAAGACTGTGAATGTACGTAATGCCACTGAATTATGCTTTTAGAATGATGAAAATGCTAATCTTTTTTTTAAGTGGAGACTTGCTCTGTCACCCTAGTTAAAGTGCAGTGGCATCATAGCTCACTGTAGCCTCAAACTCCTAGGCTCCAGCAATCCTCCTGCCTTGGCCTACCAGAGTGCTAGGATTACAGGTGTGAGCTACTGTGCCTAGCCGAAAATGGTCATTTTTGTTTTTCCTGAGACAGAGTCTTAGTCACTCTCGGTAGAGTCCCATGCCATCATAGTTCACAGCAACCTCAAACTCTTGGGCTCAAGCAATTCTCTTGCCTCAGCCTCCCAAGCAGCTGGGACCACAGGCGCCTGCTACAACACTGGGCTATTTTTCGAGATGAGGTCTTGTTCTAGCTCAGGCTGGTCTCGAACCTGTGAGCTCAGGCAATCCACCCACCTCAGCCCCCCAGAGTGCTGGGATTACAGGCGTGAGCTACTACTCTTGGCTCTAAAAATGGTCAATTTTATGTATGTTTCACGAAAACAAAGTGTGCCGGCAGAAACTCTTGGTGAGGCAGGGGATGGCTTCAGAATAATGATGGAGCTGAGTCCTCAGGACAGGGGAGGAAGAGCAACAAAGTCCAGCTGGAAGGCAGCAGAGAAAAGTCTGTCCAGAGCATGTACAGAAAGGACAGTGGAAGCAGAGGAGGAGGGGAGAGTGCCAGGTTGATGATTCTCAGGGAGTGTCCACAGTGTACAATGGCTCAAGGGAACCAAGCAGGGTGACGACCACAGGATGCCCAAAGAAACACAAGTGGCCACGAGCACTGGATAAAATATCAGACCTTTTCAGTAATTACAGAAATGTGAACTCAAACAGTGAGATCCTGTCCAGCAGCAAATGGTAAAGACTGGGCAGAAAAAAAAAAGTTGTCCAAAAGTCTAGAGGTAGATAGTGGCAACGGTTGTACGCAATGTGAAGGTACTCAATGCCGAGAACTATATGCTTAAAAATGGCTACCAATATAGTGTATGTTATGTACATTTTATCACAGTTAAAAAAAAAATTGGAAAATACGCTGTCTGCTTGAGTGGGGCACATCTGTCTCTTCTGTGCTACCAAAGGGACATACCTTGATAGAATTCTCCAGAAGGCAATTTATCATCACACATCAAATCTCAGAACTACACAGCCCTGAATCCAGCAGCTCCATTTCTAGGAATCTATTTAAAGGTGATAAATAAGGATACTCAGAGCTATGATGACACCACTGTACTCTAGTCAGGGTGCCAGAGCGAGATACTTAGGCAAAAGGATAGTCCCCGAAGACCTGCTTATCAGAAACAAATAAACAGACAAAAATAAACCTGGAAATAACCTACGTGCCCCAAAGTATAAGACTGGTTAAACAGAGTATGACAAATCCATGCAAGAAATACCATTCAGCCTTTCAAAATGATAAGCGGGCCAGGTGTGGTCCTGTGATCCCAACACTTTGGGAAGTAGGAGGATCCCTGAGGCTGCAGTGAGCGATCATGATGTGCCACTGCACTCCTGAAACAGACATGAAAAAAAGTAAATAAGTGAAAATTTACTCTCATGGAAAGATGGTCTGTTTTTCTCTACTTCTATGTTACAAAATAAGGAGGTTACCAAGTGTTGCTGAGTCCCAGTCTAGCTACAACCTTCTCTGTCCCCTTCCCTACCCAAAATAGTTAGGCCCTAGAGGACTTAAGTGTCACTCAAAATCTCTTGCATCAGAGGAAACAAAACAAAATGAAACAATGAGGGGCAAAGAACTCAGAGGTTCTAAAATTCCAGTAATAACTAGCCGACACTCAGACTACAAAGTGAAAACAATGGCTCACAAAATAGTACCCTCTGCTCCCATTCTAAAAAATGTGTACAAATGTGCACTAACTTAACAAATATCTAAATATCTAAATGCCTGACTCCAAAGGAGAGCTGTGTGTGGTGCCAGGAATATCCCCGGAAGCAAGATAGCTGCAGCCTCTGCCTCTGAATCCAGGGAACTGGAACCCGGCCTGTGTCTGGGCACCTATGTGTGCATGGCAAGGGGGACAGAAGGAGGACCCCGCAACCAGGGCTTTCTGCAGCAGAGCTGAGAATAGGTCTGCTGAATGCACAAAGGTACAGACAGTGAGCCTGGCTGCAATGTGCCACCCTGTCAGGGCAGACAAAGAGCCAGTATCTCTTGTTTCCCAATCTAAAGGTCAAGTGTAAAACCAGCTGGACCAAACAGAACAGGTGTGAGGGAGCCCCAGACACCAGGGTGGGCAGAGAGGGAGAAGCAGACACCCTCAAGAACTTTAGATGGCAAGGGGGCCAGGATGACAGAAGCTGGTGGAGACTTGGCACCACCAGAATTGAGTCCCAAGGCACCAGGGCTTGGCCCATTCCCCAAAAGCACGAGCTGCTCTGCTCTGCAAAGAGCTAAAGCTATCATTTTAAACTTTTGTTTGGTTTTGTTTGACGTCATAATTAACCCCTCATTTCCAACCTACTGTTCAAGAAGTACCCATTTATCATTTGCATGTTCCCTGTAAGACCTACTACTCAAAGATTTTGGCCTCTAAGGCAGAATTAATGAAGAGTAATTTATTTCCTCATTTCTTTGTTGGTGGTAAGTCACATTTTAACTGCCAAACTGCTTTCTAATCTGCAGATTTCACCAAGGTGGCTGCAAGAATTGTTAAGATTCCAGCCAAAAATGAAGGTACGCCAGTTACCACGTTGACCAGCCTGAACGCAGGACAGCTGCCCTTTGTCTGGAGGAAATAATGAAATTGGTGCTTGCCCAGGTGCCTGGGTGGGGATTGCGGGGACAGCCATTTACTTTGCATCCAAGGACACTGCACATGACACCAAAGACACAGACAGGAATACAAAAAGAGGGAGGCTCTGCCCCCCACGGGGCCAGCAACAAGTCCCACACCTCTGGAAGGGAGAAGTGACATGCTTAGAATTTAGTATTATAAGGCTGACGCTGTAAAGGGCAGTTCTCAGAGGAGGAAACCTGGTCAACAACAATGAACCCACTGTCCCAGGAGCACAGTGAGCTTACTCTGACATGCACCAAAAACATGCCTCCCACCAGCTCTTTATTTGCTGCAGCCCTATGCATACAGTAGGACCAAAATACTTGCTAAACTAGGTTATACGGCTTTGATGTAATGTGGAAAGGCAAAACTCCTTCCTATTATTTCCCACAATGTCAAGGGCAAAATGTAACCAGCCTCATTGGTCCAAAAGGATAGGGATGGGGCCCCATGGCAGACCTCCAGCAGGCTGGGACATCAGCTGAAGATGAGCCCTGCAGGACTCTGGTCCCAGCTGGACCATGTACTTAGAGCAGCTTGGAGTGGGACAATAAATGAACAAAAGGAAAGAGGAGGCTGAGAATAGGCAGAGGTGCTACAGCCTCACGTCATCCACTCATCGAAGTCCCAGCTTCTACCCTCATAACAGCCCTTCAAAAATTTAACACTTGAGCCTAAGGACACGAAGATGAAGAGATGCCATCTCTCCCTGACAGTGCTCACCAGCAGGGACAGCATGAGGAGCACCTGTGGGTGCAGTCAGACTCAGGCATCACAGCAGAGGTCTGCCAGGGAACAGGCAGGGCTATCCTCAGGATGGTATGATCCTGTTGGGGCAGCACCCATCAGCCATAGGACAGGATACCCTGGTGCTCAGATTCTTCCCCCTGGGGCCTCATTTCTGTGTTCTGCTCAAATGTCAGGTCCCATATCAGCAGGAGAGGCCAGGAGGTCTGCTGGGGGCCCGTTCCCTGAGTTCTTCTTCATGGGGTTTTTCCAACACACTCCCCTCCACAGCCCCAAGGGCATCTCTGCACAGTGGTGACCAAGAGCACACTGCCAGCCTGAGTGTGCTCCCTGCTGCCCTCCCTGCACCCCTGTCTCAGTGACTCACACCATCAGACCTATCACCATGGCAGAAACCTGGGAGTCATACACCCAGCAAGCGGCAGGAACACTTCTGTTTCTGTCCTCTCCCCAGCAGCCCAGGCCCTCTGCCTGCTGCCTAGCTGTCCTCCGACAGGCCGCAGGTGCGCTGAGCTCAGCCCCACAAACAGCTGTGCTGTGCACAGCTCCAAGGGTGCCAATCACAGTGTGCTCATGACAGATGTGCATATTGCTGTCAACTGCTTGGCAGACGGCACACATCCGGAAAGAAGGTGGCTTTTCTAATTTGTGCAAAGATGTCCTTTGGGCAGGAAGCAGCAGCCTGTTGAGAAGGGGGAATCACCTCATCCCCTCAGGTACAGAGCAGGGTGGGGATGACTGTAGGTCCAGGGCTGGGCACTGGCTATGATGAGTCTTGTCAATTTGCTTGGGGGCTGTAAAAATATTTTCCATGTGTCTGTGACACTAAAAAGATTGGGAAACACCGACCTAGATTATAACCTATAATAGCCTCTCTCTGTTTTGAGATCTTTCCTGGTTGCATATAATCAAGCTCATGTCTGTCCCATTTGTACCAGACCTGTAAGTTGGTGTGCCTGCTCCTCCCAACACCCCTCTGCCCGCAGGCCCTGCTCAGGGAAGGCACACTGGGCTGCGCCTCCAAACAGGTTCAAGGACAGGTTGGCCTATTGGCCAGATGCCCAGCAAAAGCAGCTCAGCCCAGCACGGGAGAGTCACTGTGCCTGTCAAGCACCTCCCCTTCAGAGTCTAGCTGCCATTCTTCAACTCAGAGCCCTTCCTCATGATACAAAGTCACACATTTTGAGTAAAATAATTCTTTTCTCCAACTCTCCCATCAAGGAAGCTCCATGGATCAAACTATCCTCAGCTTCCAGCTTTATTTACAAAAAAGTCAACTGGAAACTAAACGGAATGCCCAGAACCAGGAAGAGTCCAATCAACAGCACAACAGAGTACTATGTAACCTTTTATAAAAAAGGAAATTATTATGGCTGTACAAATATTGTTCCCTGCAGAGGCAAGATTTGTGCCAGGACGACAGCTCTTTCCATACAGTTCCAATGTCAAGACCAGGGTGCTGGCCCAGGAGCAGCACTCTCCCCGCTGTTCACAAGTGGCAATGTTCCCATATTTGGAACACTGTGCTGGGGTAGTTTTTGGGTTTGGAGGATGTATTGCTATTGCCTTCTTTTCTACTGAGAAAAGAAACACAACCCATCTCCCTTGACCGTGGGTCACCCAGTGTGTTCACTCTGTCTGTGACCTAGAATCTGGTCCAGTCTTTGTCTTGAAGCTATTGTTCTTGGAGCCAGTGGCTCCCAGGCCTCCTCTGGACTGAGTGTTCTTAAGGCCCATTCACGGCTGTCTGTCTGGGAGTTCTTTTCAATTTTCTATAAGCCACCAACTCTTTCTGCCTCCTCCACAGTCTGCGCCTTATTTAGTTACAGTAGATCCTCAAAATGAGTGGGATGTCAACTGAAGTCCCTGCATATCTGGAACCGCCTGGACATTCCCCCTCACAATGATTGCTTTGGCTGGCAGTAATTCCCATGGCTGCCATAACAGATTACCACAAATTTGGTGGCTTAAAACAACAGAAATTTATTCTCTCACAGTTCTGGAGGCAAGAGTCCAACATCCATTTCACTAGGCTAAAACCAAGTGGCCAGCCGGGCCACACTTCTTCCAGATGCTCCAGGATTGGAAGCTCTAAAGCTCAGGGCTGCATCCCTGGTTCATGGCCTCAAGCCCACCGTGAAGCATCATCACGGCTCCCTCTGAGAGCCTCTCATCCCCTCTTCTGTCTGTGTGTAGTGAAATCTCCCTCTGCCTCTCTTTTCAGGACTACCAGATTACAGCAGGCCTTAGATAATTCAGGACAATCTCCCCAGCTCAAAACCCTTGATTCAGTCGCACCTGCAAACACTCTTTCTCCATACAAGGTAACATTTACAAGTTTCAGGGATTAGAGCCCAATTATCCACATTTTTCAGCCTACTACACTGGATAGAAAACAAATTTTCTTTTTCTTTCCTTCCTTCTTCTTCCTCTTTTTTAAAGAGATGAGATCTCCCTATGTTGCCCAGGCTGGCTTTGAACTCCTGAGCTTAAGCAATTCTCCCCACTGAACCTCCTGAATCGCTGGGACTGCAGGTGAGAGCCACCACACCTGGCTTAAAATTAGTATTTAAATGGTTGAAAAACTATTTTCCCTGTCAGTCACTTGGAAGGTCCTGCTTCTCTGTCTTCCTGAATCATCTTATCAGATGAGTTTATTTTACTGGCGCCTCCTCTTCTTCCTCATTCCTCTGGAGTGTTTTACCCTTTCTCCCCAGCTGATCTGACCTGGTACTGAATTTTCAAATGCCATCCACCTATTCAGGATCCGTGCCAGACCAAGAAAGATTATTCTGGAATGCTAACACCAAACTCTCAGTCCTGGCTCTGCCAGTGAAGTTCATCTGTCCCACCCCCTCACAGGCAGTGTCCCTAAAACCTCCAAGTCAAGCCCTGGCTTCAGCACCACTCTCCATCCCTGCCCTTGCTGGGCACTGGGGGTCAGCTAGGCGCTTTCTGTGAGTCCTGCAGGGCAGAACAGGCTCTACCCTGCCCCTGCGGCCCCTCGACTCACACGCTGGGCTCTGTGAGATATTTCTGATTGTCGACATTCCTCCCTCCACTTGCTCTCTGTCATACAGAAATTTGGTGCCATCTCTCAACTACTGATAATTTACTCCCATTCATTTCACTGTCCTGGGATAATACTTTTAATAATCTGCTTCTTATCATTTTAATGGGTTCTGAGAAGAGAACTATAAGTAAGCATAAGTGCCGAATCCACCATCTTCAACTTTAAGTTAATCTCATTCATTTTTTAGTTATAACCTGCATATGCTTAAAAGATAACACACATTCTATTCTAAGCCCCTTGTCCAGGGGCTCCTATTGGTGGGCGGTGAGGTGGGTTTGGAAGGTCCAGACCCACATCCCAGCTTGACACACCTGAGCCACCTCCAGCACTCAGATCTTCCTTGTGTGAGCGCCATGGCCCTGACACAGACCTGCCGCCACACATTCAGAAAGCCACACTGAATGTGAATTGCTTCTTTCCAGGATTTGTTTTAAGAAAAATTAGTCCAGCAGCCTTCCCCATCATGCCAGAATACATGCACTGAGGCTTTAAATGAAGAGAACGCACAACTTTGTCTATTTATTTTTGACACTCTACAGAATGATATTTGAACAATTTTAAATCAAGAACACCTTTTGCAGGTTCTATCACCCAAAGAGAACCTTTTTACTCAAAAGCAAAGCTTGCATGATACGTTCCTGTTTCACAAAGGCTCAAGTTTAAAAATAAACACAGGCATTTGAAAGAGCACAAAAATAGTTTATGCCCGCAGCTCTCGGTCTGTGCTGACCCGGAGGAAGCCAAGAGAGGCCACATTCAATCCAAAGTCAGCCCTTGTGGGCCTCAAACGAGTGAGATAGGAGTAAAGAGGGCCTTTTTTGTGCTTCATTCCCTTGTACTCACCCCATTCAAACCGACCACAGGCATCCACCCTGCTCGGCTATTCCTAACCAGGCTGTGGAGGCTGCCTCCTGGGCTGAAGACCAAGTCCTCACCCAACCTCTGTCTCCACTTGCCTTTTTGATCTCCTCCATCAATCCCTGCATCCAACCTACAAACCCCAGTCACCCCCGACACCTGTGCCTTCCAGTGAGCTGTGCCCACCTCTAGAATGCCTCTTGTTCCTGTCAACCCCCACTCAGTCCACTCCCACTGATCAGAATCCTACTGTCTTTCAAGGCAAAGTGGAAGCTGGTTGCTTCTCCTATCAGAGCATCCGGCTGTGCCAGCCCAGCCCAGACCAGATTTTCTCCCTGGAGCCCAGCTCTCTTTGTACCCGCCTGTAGCCCTCCTACGTCATTTAGCCCCATCTTCAGGCAGCTATAGGTGTACTGCACACCCCTCCCAAACTAGCCTGCAAGGGCCCTTAGGCAGGGATCAGGTCTTCATTTCTGGGGCCTCTGAAGTGCCTGATAGAGGAAGCTGTGGCCAGATGCTCTGGGTAAGCTACCTCTCAAAGGGCTGGAGAATGGCCTGCTCCCAGCTAGTGGGACCCTGCATAATTCCAAAAGGAAAAGAAGCAGATCCTTGTTGAATCGAATGGGAAATGAGAACCTTCTCTACAGCAGGTGCGCGTGCATACACACACACACACACACACAAGCTGAGGTAAACTGACCCTCTCAGCTTCAGGCTGGCCCAAGACTGTGGCTCCCTCCCTGTCAGTCTCCATTTACCCCTGTGGTGACATTTCCCAAAGCACCCTGCCTGACCTGAAAGAGGCTGGAAAGCACAGCTCTGCCAGGGTGAGTTCTTCTTATGTGCCAGGTCACAGTCAGAACCAAGACAGAGCCAGGCACCCAGAAAACAAGTGCCAACAAAAGGGTGAGAGAGAAGGGCACAGGGAGAGAGAAAGAACATGAGGGAAGGGAGCAAACACCTGTCACGGCCCTTTTATATACTTCTTCGTGTTTGAAAGAAAAATGTGCAGAGTATTGTTGGTCTAACAATAGACCAACAGAACAAGGACACACTCTCCCGTCTGTCTGCAGTGCTTTGCCTGCCTGTGGGAAGCAGGCTGTGAACGATCGATTGTGGGGCAATAGTACTGGATCTTCTAGATTAGTTTCTTTGGGAAAGGTTAGATGCTCAACTTTTAGCAAAACGAGGCACCAACAGATGTCCAGACAGCTGGGGCCCATGTGTGCTGGCCTGAGTCTGCCCCAGGACAGCCTGCACTTGTTCTTGTGCACAGGCAGGACACAGCCTGTCTCCTCCAGTGGGCCAGATGGCCTGTGTGCAGCCTTCTCCCACTTCACTTAATCTGCTCCAGCTTCTGCTTCACGTGCACGTTCCCCACACATTACATCTTAGGGCTTCACGGCCATTCACCTTCCTCTCCTCAGAGATCTCTTATCTAAATAGGAAACACCCTTCCACAGTCACATAGCAAATCCCAGATCCACTCTATTGAGGTCTCAGCAGTGTCTTGGAAAAGGTGTTTTCTGGAAGGTCTACTGCTTACTGGTCACTTGTATGCTGGGCATCATGCTGGGCACTGACATACATTATCTCACTTAATTTTCCCAACAACCTTGCGACATCAGTATCTGTATCTTCAATTTAGAAGGAAAACAGAAAAGAGAAAAAGATTAAAAGATTAGAGTCACACACAGGTATTAAGTGATAGTCACCCAAGTCACCTGAGCCCAACATGATGCTTCAGGCTCCTTTTACATTTATTCCGCTGTGTGTTTCCACTGTTATTTCCCATGCTCTGTTCTACCTGCTGCCTCCCAGACCGCCTCAGCCTCCCCCGCACCCCCAGTCACATTCAGGCTAAAGCCCTCCTGAGATGCTCAGCCGGTCTTGGGATAAACAGGTTCTTCCTTCCCGATCCCCTGCCAAGGCTGTCCTCCCAGGCCTTAAAGGATTCCGAAATCCAAATCCTGCTCACCAAAGCATTCCTACAGCCTTTCCCAAAGTCCTACCATCAACAAAAAGCCCCCAAATACTCCTTGACTTCCTCAAACCTTCAGGTTCCTGCCTATGGTTTTGCAGCCTGATCAGACCATACTGACCAACAAACCACGCAGTCAGCAAGATGGGACTGGAGACACCAGCAGGCTGCCCTGCCTTGTGTGACCCCCCGGGGGGGTGGTCTGCACATCTCTTCCTCCCAGGAACACTAAGCAAATGCCTCAGGAAATCCCTTCCTCTCAAGTCCCGTGTCTATACTCAGCCTCCAGAACTGGGAGGCAAACGTCCTTCTCACTGTATAGCCCCGGAGAGTCCCTTCTACCTTTGACCTTCTCTGGATCACATGTGCCCATCTGCCACCTCTCAAGCGTCACTTCCTTGGAGAAGCCTCTCCAGCCCTCCATACTGGGTCAGACACTCCCATTATTTGCTTTCAGGGTACCCCATAATTCTGCTTCAGAATATTTTCATGGCTGGACCACGTAGCTCCTCATTCCCCACCTCCCAACAATTCTCTTCTCCATCACCCAAATCCTCCAGCCCTGCACCTCATGTCATTAGACTCTGTCAACTACCACCCCCATGTGACTGCCCCTAATTTTGTGAGGGTTTTAGCCCCAATCCCTGTCTTGTGCTATTCCCATTCTGATTCCTGCTAACTTCAGTGCTGACGGATGGTCACCATTCCAGTTGGGCCCCCAGTTCCTTCTCTCCCCTCCTCAGCCTCTCCAACTCCTTGTCATCACCAGTAACTCTGACCCCTCTATAATCTCCATTTCAGGCACCCCACTCTCTGAAGTGGGTGCACCTTTGGGTTGCTACCACAAAATACAAATACCAAAGGGTAGGTAGCTTGTTAACAACAGGAATGTACTTCTCACAGTTTTGGAGGCTGGGAAGTCCAAGATCAAGGAACCCACAGACCCAGCATCTGGGGCGGGTGCACTTTCTGGTGCACAGACTCACCTTTTCACTCTGTCCTCCCACAGTGGAAGGGTGAGGCCCCTCTCATAAGAGCACTGCTATGTTTTCAATATTCATCCCTCCAACACTCAAGCTGAAATTTAACGACCATTGTAACCATATTATAAGGTGGGACCCTAAGGAGGTGATCAGGCTGTGAGGGCCTCACCTCATGGGTAGGATTACTGACATCAGAAAAGAGTGGGTTCAGTCCCCTTTTCTCTGTCTATGCCCTTCCATCATGTGATGACTGCCACAAAGGCCCCACCAAATACCAACACCTTGCTACTGGACTTCCCGGCCTCCTGAATTATGAGGCAGGAAACGTCTGTGCATCATAAAGTGCCAGAGCGTGGTGCTGTCACAGCAGCCCCAAACGCACGGAAACAAGCACAAGCACCCTCAAAAGGGCCCCACCTCCTAATACCATCACACTGGGGATTCGATTTCAACACATAAATTTTGGTAGGGACATAAACCACAGCACACATAACACCCCTCCCAGCCTGGCCCAGCCCACACTCACAGCCACCTTTACCTGCCTCTGTTGTTTTCCTCAACACCAATCACCTTGTAATGTGCCATTAAATTGCCTTCCTTGTTATGTTTTCATTTGCTGTGTGTAGAATAAGCTTCATGAAGGCAAGAATTTTCGTCTGCCTCACTGATATCCTCACTGCATGAACAGTGCCTAGCAGACTAGGTACACAACAAATACTCATTGAATGAATGGATTTTAATGGAGTAATTATGTTTGCAACTACTCAATACCCATTTTCCCTGCTATGTGGACAGGGGCCAAGTCTATCTCAGCCGCCCATGGAAGTACTCGGGAGACAGGAGGTAACTGAGTGAATGGAGCAGGTGGTTAGGGCATCAGAAGCACTCTGCTATTTGCAAGGATGACCTTCACCTGGACTGTCAGGGTGTGAAGCTCTTCCCACTGGCTGCCACTTCAGCACAGGTGGCCTAAATAAAGTTTTTGTTTCTGATAAGTCCAAGCACAAAGGAATAAAACCCAAGGTGAAAGGCCTAAGAACATACAGTGTTTCTGCTTCTGCCGCGCAAGTACTTGATTGCATGGCTGTGGCAGAAACTGATTTTACCTGCTATCAACAACAGTTCCAGAAGCTATCTCAAATTTTTTGTTCTAAAAACAGATTACCTAGAAGACCTCAGCCATGAACTTCTTCAAGCAGTAAATACTTAATAAGATCAGATTATAATTTTGGTCTGTGACTTCCTCACCAAGCTGCATTCTTGATTCGCTAGGTTAGCTCAGTCTTTAATGGGTAAAAGACTTGCTCCAGGAAAAAAGATATGTAAGTAAATTAAACAATCAGCTTTTGTAAGAGAAACAAATTTCACTACTTCATAGTCAGTCTGACCTCTCATCCACGATGCAAGGGCTTGAAACTCCCAACTCACATGGAGATAAAGTGATGTCTGACTGATGTTTGGGATTGGGAAGCCAGTCCTAAACACTGCACCACCCAAAGGATGAGTCCTTCTTTTACACCTGGGAGTGGTCCAGCCACAAAACTAGCCAAAAAAAAAAAAAAAAAAAAAAGAAAAAGCTCTCATGCAAGGCAAAAAGACAACGAGTGAATGTGGGCTTTGGAGAACTTACCACCCTGATCTCATCAAGATTAATATCGATACAACTGATTGATAAAGGTGGTCAAACCCAGTCTGATGTCTTACTTATTTAGATTCCTATCATGTAAGCTAAATAACATCTTCAGAGATGTGATCACACAATCCAACACAATTGAAGAATCAAGTCACTCGGAGGACCTCTACTGAAATCTGAGAGAAAAGACCAGAAGGAAACAGGGCGATCAAGGGATGAGAAAGGGAAGACAACTCAGTAGGTTCTGGGCAAAAGACATCTGTAGAAAATATCAACAGCTGTGTGGATACCATTTGGCACAGCTTCAGAGCCCCTGCTTTCAGAACCGGCCCTGTCAAAGGCATAGGAACAAGCTTCCTCGAGGCATGTCTCTGCTTTGTCATGCGGTCTTTACGTTGTACTTTTGAAATAAAGGCTGCTTTTCTCATGGAACTGTAGAAGTCTTAGAAAATGTGAACCTCAGAGTGATCTAGCTCAGAGTCAAAGGTTCTCTGCAATCAGAAAATGAGCAGACATTCTATGCAGGAAACACCGGCCAGGGCTGAGACGTCACCACTGCCCCTGAAGGGAGGGTCTTCTGCCAGAAGATAAAGTAGCCTTCTCCTCCCTGCATAGATTCTCCAGAAATTTCCACCAAGTATATAGAGAAACCATTACCAACTAGTGGTTGGAAGGATACAGACTTGGCCTGAGGCCACAGTTATCTCAAGTCACATAGCCATGGAGGGGCAAATATGCTCAACTAAGAATTCACAGGTCTGACACAAACAGCTGATGGGTGCAACCTCTGAGAAGAAAACTTGTATATTATCACATGCCACTGTAGTCCTCCTTCACGCCACGTCTGCAGTTGTGCCAGTTTCTCCAAATGCTTACAAGGCAGCCTTTGAGGCTACATCAATTTCTGCTCCTAGGACGGCCTCCTTGGGCACCCACACGGCCCTGCCCTTGAGAGAGAGGCTCCCAGGGACTACAGTGTGATAAGCCTGGGTGGATACTACCATTCTCAATGTACTTAATTATTGAAGGCATGAAGCACTGTTTCCTTTGCAGGGCAATGCTCTCAGAATATTTAAAATTCATGGGATAAGCCAAAGAATAGCTTTTTAAAGCTCCCTCTCTTATAGCAAGTGACATGGCTTTCAATCAGGCTGTGGGATCCCAATTCCAGTTTTTTAGAATAGTCCATTCTTGGTGAGGTATGCCTGCTTTAAAGAAAAAGAAAAAAAAAGGACACTCTCACAAAATCAAACTCAATTAATCAGCAGTTCTGTCCAATGGGAGTCATCTGTAAATACAGCAGATCAGATTCTGCTGGTTCTCAAATAAGGAGGCCACTGGGCACCTGAGCAGCTGCAGTGCGCCTTCCCACAGGCTCAGCCATCAGCACAGTGCCCCTGAGGCTGAGGACAGCATTTGTGCCCAGAAGAAGAAGGTCTGGACAAAGTTATTGACTGGCACCACAGGCCACCTCCTCTGAACCTGCCCTGCACATGGCCCACCTGTGGTAGGTGCTCTCAGGCTCCTCGAGATGCCCTGAGCCAAACCTGACTCCCTCCCACTGACCCGAGTCCCACCAGTGGGGTTCACAAAGAGCAAGCCCCCCACCCCCAAGTGGCCGCTGGTCACCTATATGGACATGTGTCTGTGTTCCCATGTCTTCACCTGTTGGCCCAAGTTCTTCCTTTGCTAGGCTAAATATGTCCAAGTCCTTTAAACTGGTGGTGCTAACCTCTTTTAGGTCAAGGACCCCTTTAAAAATCTGATAAAAACCATGGACCCTCTCCCCCACACCTGGACAAGGGCAAAGCCTGGGTGGATGCTGCCATTCTCAATGTACTTAATTATTAAAGGCATGAAGCACTGTTTATCTACATCTACAACCTTCCATACAATATGTGGGATGTTCACAGACCCTACATGGAGAACCCCTTCCCAGCCCCCTCTGTCCTGTACTCTCCCCTTCCACACAGTGACAGGTGGGGGACCCCTGGCACCCAGAACCCAACAGAAGATTCTGGGTGGGAGTGAAGGGGGCCCACTGCCTCCTTTCCTACATGGCTCTTTCTTGTTTCCACTAAGATCTTCAAAACTCCATTAGTCTCTGAGGTGAGGCTGCCAGCAGCTGATTCAGGAGTGCTCACTGAGGATCTGCCCCACATCAGGGAGGGAGTGGCACCAGTCTCCAGACAGTCCTAGGTCTGAGCAGGTCCTTCCTCCTCTGTACTCCCAAACTCACTGAACATCTTGGAAATCAGCAGGTGTCAGCACCCAGCCAGAGTACTCCTGTCCCTTCCTCCCTTCACTGAAACCAGCTAGTCCCTGAGGACTGCACTCCCCACCCATCCCCACAGCTGTTTTGTTCCTCTTACACCCACACATGCAGGACACAAAGGGGAGGGGGACTGGTGTCACGTGTCCCCCTCCATGCTCAGGGCCAGAGCATTCCAGACACCTCCCTCCCAGCACCTCACCTGCCTCTAAGCGATTTCCTGCCCTGCCAAGGGCCTGCGACTCTAGCCTAGACTCCTCCTCCTCCCACTCAGAGACTACCCTAATGCCTCCTCAGCCATGCCCCAGCAGTGACCCTCACTCTCAGCCATGTGCTGGATGCCTTCACCTTGGAAATGAACTGCCACTGCGGGGCCTCCTGCCCACACGGCCATCCTCCCAGCTCACCAGCACAGGCCCCTCCCACCTCAGAGACCTTCAAGCCTTGACTTATACCATTCTTCATCATCCCCCTTCCAGCTTCATCATCTTCCTTGGGTGGCCCAAACCTGTCCCATAGTGTCCAGTGGTTATGAGTCCCATGAGGCTGCCCTGTCCCCATCCCCTGGCCCCAACAAGCCCCATCCTGCCGCACCCCTCCCTCACGCCCACGCCACTAACAGCACCAGACCAGGTGGATGAGTTACAATCTAAATTCATGTTCTCTGACCTCAAACTGTCACTCTACAGTGGCCCCAGCTTGTATTTCTCCGGTATGCTTGCCATCCACTCCCAGACAGCAGTTCACATCCCCTTCTCCTGTAGTTTCCTGCAATTGCCCTATACCCCACACCCCATCTCAGCCTCAGCCTCTGACCCCACCACTTGCTTCCTACAGAGAAGAAGAGCCCTCGCACCAAACCTGCCGGCACCTCCCCCGCAGTACTGTGCTGCAGGGTCTGGGCTCCACACAGCCCAGTTCCGTTGGGCAGCCAACCTTCCTATCAATGGCCTGCAAGCTGAGGGTCCCCTGTCTTCAACACACTACTCTGGTACCTGCAGCCCCTCGTACCATATCCTACTTCTCTGCTTTCTTTCTTTTTTTTTTTTTAGACAGAGCCTCAAGCTATCCCCCTGGGTAGAGTGCTGTGGCATCACAGCTCACAGAAACCTCCAACTCCTGGGCTCAAGCGAGTTTCCTGCCTCAGCCTCCCAAGTAGCTGGGACCACAGGCGTCCGCCACAACACCTGGCTATTTTTTGGTTGCAGCCATCTTTGTTGTTTTTGGCAGACCTGGGCAGGATTTGAACCCGCCACCTTAGGTGTATGTGGCTGGTGCCTTAGCCACTTGAGCCACAGGTGCCAAGCCACTTCTCTGCTTTCTTAACAGTCAACTTCTTCGACTGTTAGACCACACACCCCCTTCCCAACCTCTCACTCAACTTCCAACCCACCTAGCTGTGGGCCCCCCCCCCCCGCCTGGGCTCAGGTCAGGGGCTCCTACAGTCACCGTGCTGTCCAGTCGACACCAAAGCACAAGCCCTTCTTGGGACACTGCTCCACTGGCCGCCCAGGTGCTACCACTCTAGTGTTTCTCCTCCCTCACTGGCCCTTCCACCTCTACTGCCACTTGAAGGATGGTGCTGCAGGCTGGAGCCTAAGACCTCCCCTCCTCTGATTGCCCTCCCTGCCTCAGCGACTTCACCTAGCCTCTTCCCACCTGACCTCCCTGCATAGCCCCAGATTCATAAGACTGCCACCTCCTCCCACCACTTGCGCTGTCAAGCAGACCTGCTGATGCTGAACTTGGCTCCCTTGCCCACTCTAACCCACTTCTCCTCCATGGCTTCCGCCCATCTGCTAGCAGCACATACCAAAACCCAAAGGGGCCCTCCCCTCTCCCTCACCCCTTACACCATATATCATCCTCATCCATGCGAAGGTGCTAACAAATCAGACTCTGAACCACCTGCAAAACTCAGCCACTTCTCTCCTTCTCTGTGGCCCTCAGCCTCAGCCAGCTTCCACCTTGACCAGGAGATCTTTCAAGGGCCTCTGTCCTCATCCAGAGTGTCCTCCAGAGCACCAACGTATTCTTCTCAAAACCAAAGTATGCCCTGGGTGCCTCTCACCTGTAGTCCCAGATACTTGACAGGCTGAGGCAGGAGGCTTGCCTGAGCATGCCACTGTACTCCAGCCTTGGCAACAGAGCAAGACCCTGTCTCTAACCCACCCGTCCCAAATAGTTAAAATTAAAAAAAAAAAAGGAAGGATCACGCCACAGTTCTATTAAAACCCTGCAATCTTATACAATCTCATTGCATGACAAATAAAATCCACAGTCCATACCACAGCTCACAAGGGTGAGCTCAATTTCGTCCTTGCCTACTTCTCTCTCCCTCCCCTCACTCACTGCAATCTTGCCCTGCTGGTCTAACTGCAGATTCTCAAACATTCCAGATGGCTCCTTCCCACTCAAGGTCTTCACACCTGCTCCTCCCTCTACCTCTGCTCCCTTTTTTCACATGAGGTAGCAGCTTAAATGTCACCTCTTTAGAGGAGCATCTCTCAGTCCTAGCCCTTGGTCTTTCCCTCTGACACAGAGGTCAACTTACAGTTATTTTATTTGTGGATCCATTTATATGTTGTATTTGAGAGGGGCGGGTTGGCACAGGTAAAGTCTATCTCCCTCACCACAGTGTAAATTCCATGGGATGAGGGACTCACTATTGATTACAAGCTGAAATGAGAATAGTTCTGATATATTGGTAGTATCATCTATTTCTTTTCACATTTTAAATGTGGATACTGGGAAATACAACATTACACACAGGGCTCTCCTATTTCTACCAGACAGTGATGGACTGGATGACAAGGGCAGGCGAGTCACAGATTATGATAATATATTGACATAACTTCATATTGTAATTAAAGTTTTATGTGGGCTGGGCACAATGGCTGATACCCAGCATTCTGAAAGCCAAGGCAGGAGGATCAGTTGAGCTCAAGAATTTGAGACCAGCCTGAGTAAGAGAGAGACCTCATATCTATCAAAAATAGAAAAATTAGCAGGTGTGGTGATGGGTGCCTGTAGTTCTAACTACTTACAAGGCTGAGGCAGGAGGATCATTTGAGCCTATGAGTTGGCGGCTGGTACGAGCTATAATAAACACCACTACACCCTAGCCAGGAAAACAGAGCAAAATTCTGGTTTTTCTTTTCTTTTCTTAAAAAGAAGCCCAGCAGCTCACACCTGTAATCTCAGCACTCTGGGAGGCCAAGGTGGGAAGATTGCTTGAGCTTAAAAATTCAAGACCAACCTGAGCAAGAGAGAGGCCCAAACTAGCCAGGTCTTGTGGCGGGTTCCTGTAGTCTCAGCTACTTGGGAGGCTGAAGCAAGAGGGGCTCTTGAGCCCAAGAGTTTGAGGTGGCTGTGAGCTGTGATGACAGCACGGCACTCTAGACAGGGTGACTGTGACTCTGTCACAAAAAATAAAAGTTTTATATGATAAACAACATAGGGAGAACTAGACAAAACATTCCGCATACACGAGGACTGGTAGATTGGGCTAGGTTACAGCAGCTTGAGCTGTCAAGCCGATGAGGATGAAATCATGAATGAGCACCACTTAGCTGGGGCCTTGCAGGCAGCCTACATCAAATACCCACTGTACGTACAGAAGGGAAGGCCAGCACCGGGATGGCAGAGAATGTGTTCCAACGTGGTCACATAGCAGATATCCCATCATCCATCCCTGCTCCAGCGGGCTCCCGGGCCACTGTGAATGATATGCAGTCCAGACACTCTCATCTGTGTAAGACTCAATGCTTTCCTCTCGTACTTAGTGAAGGAGACTCACTGACATGAACTTGGATTTGTCATGGGTTGGTCTCTCTGATCCTCTCAATTCTGGGCTGCTGTTGGACTCTGAGTGGGCTGAGAGTAATGTGCAGAAGCAAGCAGCCCATCTTCCTTGAGATGCATGCCAAGTCAGACGAGGGGGAGCACACAAGCCACCCCACACTGACTCTGCCCTTCAGGTCAGCGCGTTAATGTTCATTCCCTCCATGAGATTATCCGCTCCCATGGAGCAAGAAAATCCATTTCTCACAGAGGTTAATAAACTTACAGATCTCATTACTCAAAGAGGTCATGCTGGCAAGAATCTTAATGCATTTTTTAGGCAAGGTCTGGAAGAATTATTAATAACAGAACAATGACTGGCTACTCAGACAAGCGAGGGCAACGAGGTGACCAATGAAGATAGAGAAGGCTCTTCCTCCTCCCAGGCAGTGTTCCCCAGGACTCTGGATGGCAAAGCACTCAGAGTCTGATCAGGGTGGCCATCCCTGTGCACCCACCATTTGGGTCTAGGACCACGTGCCTCTACTTCTACTTTGTGGTTGCTTGGCATGTTGACTACTTGTGGTCACTGACACCTTTAAAAACTCACATTTTTGAATCTCCAACTGGCCCCTGAAGGCTGTTCACAAGTGGGTATTTGTCCCAACTAACACCCTGACCCAAAGCCTACAACCAACTCTGTCATCCCATCTCCTTTCATCTTGCTCTATCCTCTAGTTCTCAGATCAATTCCTTACCTCACACTGAGAAGGAAAACCCAGAAGACCCTGCTCCCTCACTCCCCCTTCTGCCACAGCCTCAAAATGCCTCTGTGCCTGCACCTTGCCCGGTCTCTGAGGACAATCTTCCAGGGCCCCTCTGGGAGGCTTGATCTAGTTCCCTCCTACCTCCAACCTCATTGCCTCTCCTGTTTCTCTAATATTTTCAATCTCCTCTTTTCTTGACCCTCAGCCTCCCAACATGCTTACTTTATGAAACAGAAATCAACTTTCCTTCTCCCTTCACTCACCCTTAAGGTCACCTTCACCCTCAGCAAGACTTCTCTACCCTATCCCCATACTCCTTAGACAGGTTTCACCTGCAAACAGGATTTGTGGTTTCACAGCTGGCTAAAGCTGCTGTCAAATTCCATCAGCACCCTCAAGCCCCTGCTGACAGTGGTATCTAACAGCACGCACCCCCTCCCAGCTTTCAGCCCTCATGCCCCTGCTGCCCTAGTGGTATCTAACAACACACCTCCTCAGCCCTCACCTCCTCCCAGCTTTTGCCACCTAGTGTCCTCTGACCTGACAAGGGTGCCCCCTTTTCAGCCCCCCTCCCTTGGCTGTGCGACTTCTCTGTCTCCTAGCTTTCCTCTGAGTGTCATCACCTCCCAGTCTCATTCACTGGCTGCTTTTCCTTCTCTACTCTCTCCCTGGAGGGGAGGGATCAAATCCATCTCAGAGGCAATGGCTCTCAAATCTGTCTAACTGTATCCTAGTGTTGAGTGCTATAGCTAAATTTCTACTTACAGACGACATCCATGGATAGCCCACCATAAGTGGAAATTCACATACCTCCCTAAAACTAAATCCTCATCATTCCCCCCCCAAATAAATCTCCATCTGTGTTCCCAATCTCAGTCAATATCACAATATCTGTTGCATCGCTAGAAACACCCACATGGATGTTTTAGCCTATCCTTTTCTCTCACCCCAACAATCAAGAGCTGAGTTCATCTCCCAAATGGCTCTCATGGAGGCTTTGGCCTCCAAAAAAAATGCATCTTAAAAACATGGATTTTGCTCTCAAATAGGCTTGAGCTTGATCCCCAACTCTACTACATCCTGGCCAAGAGCTGGGGCAGGTAATTGAATCTGTCAAGCCCAGTTTCCCTGGCTATGAAAATGGGTGTTTTAGAGAGAATAAAATGAGACACTGTACAGACAGCATTCTACATCCTGACTCCAACCAAGTTCTCCTTAAATGGTAGCTTAATTTATGTCCTAATTTAGCAACTGTACAGGAAAGGCCTTCAAGCTTTCTAACTCTCCACCCGCCCAGTGAGGTGCCTCACCTATGTTCTTCTCTTTTACCATATTATGAGCACTCCTGGAGCTGCCGCAGACCTGTCACAAAACAGGGCAGGGTTCACATTACATGAATCTGCAGCTTGTGGCTTCTCCTCCCTGTCCCTGTGGCTCACTACGTTTCTTGCCTACAATGTGGCTAGTTCCTATGATGTCTCTTTCCCCCCATACTACCTGTCATTACTATATCTGGAATAATTTTCCAAAACAAGTGTTATCCTTCTCTTCAAAACGGAAAATGTTCCCTTACTGCCTACCAACTGAAGTCTACATTATACAATATTAGGTTATTAAGTAAGGTTATTAACTACTTAAGTACTTAAGTAGTTATTAACTACTAAGTTTGAGAGTTGATACCTCTGACATTTCACCTTCACACTCCTTTTTCTTTTTTATTGTGATGGTCCATCCTCATCCTTTCAAATGAACATTTTGACTTGTGATTATCTTTCAAGATTTTTTAGAGCAATTTTTGTGAAACCAGAGATAAGTTAAAAATTTGTGTTATTTTCAAATATGAGTTCTGTCATGGAACCAATGCAGCACAGTCAGCTCGAGAGATCAAGGAAGCATTTGGGAAGGACGCAGCTGATGAACACACAGTATGCTGCTGGTTTGAGAAGTTCTACTCTGGTGATTTAATTTTGACAATGAGCCACATAGGTGACCTGAGACCAAGGTGGATAATGATGAGCTGGAACCTGCAGTGGAAGCTCGTCCATCTCAACCTACACGTGAATTAGCAGCAAGGTTTGACATCACTGTTCCAATGATAATGGACCACTGAAACAAGTCAGCAAGGTAAAGAAGCTGAAGAGGTGGGTTCCGCGTGGATTAAACAAGTGTCAAAAGAGAAATCATCTCAAAGCTTACTTCTTTTTGCTGTTACACCATAAAGGTGACTCATTTCTACACTGTACTGTTATGTGTGATGAAATGGATTCTTTTTGACAATCACAAATGTTCAGCACAATGGCTGTATAAAGATGAAGTGCCAAAACACAGTCCAAAACTGAGCATTCATCAGAAACAGCTAATCATGTCTGTTTGGTAGTCCAGTGCTGGTATTTTTTACTTCGTGAAACCTGGCCAGTTGTTTATAGGAGATGTCTACTGCAGCCAACTGGATGACACGATGAGGATGCTTGTGATTAACCAGATGACACTGGTCAACAGAGACAGGCTGATCCTCCTGCAAGACAGCACTGTTACCCAAACAATGCTGCTTGAACTGCAGAAGCTGGACTTGAAAACTGTCATCCACTGTATTCACCAGACCTTGCACCTTCTGACTACCATTTCTTCCATGCTTGAATCACTTCTTGGACCAGGAAAATATGCAGTTCTCAACAAGCTATGGAAAATATATTTTGTGATTTCACTGCCACCTGCTCTCAAGGCTTCTTCACTGCTGGCATAAGCAAGCTACTATTAAGATGGCAGAACTGGCTCAGCGCCTGTGGCTCAAGTGGCTCAGGTGCCAGGCACGTACACCCAAGGTGGCGGGTTCAAATCTAGCCCGGCCTGCCAAACAACAATGCCGGCTGCAACCAAAAAATAGTCGGGCGTTGTGGTGGGCACCTG
>NW_003852406.1:35327155-35337064 GCF_000181295.1 Otolemur garnettii | reverse complement strand
AAAAAAAAAAAAAAAAAGATGGCAGAACCACATTGACAACTTATGTGTGTACTTTGATTAATTTGCTGCTTCTAGTTTGAGACATAATTAACTGCGCTTTTGATTTGAAATTGGACAGTTCATATTTAATGACCTAATACATGGGTCACTAGGAAAGTAAATAATCAAATGAAGGTTCCCTGACCAGCAACACAAATCCCTAGTCTGATATCACAGTGGGTGGAAACCGCTCCCTTTTGTCCACACTTGTGCCTCCCATCCCCACCCCATGAGAGCAACTGGTTGGCGGATTGGTTTTCTTATTGACACCTATAGGTTGACTCTCCTGATCTTCTGGGTCCTCTGGCTGCCGACATTCTTCTGCCTACACCGCCCGACGGGCTTAGCAACACCAGGCAACATTTCCCAGGGCAAGCTCATATTGTCTGAGTCATCCAATGACAGAGGATGCCTCTGGCTCTGCTCAGGCCTGGGTGCAAAGGTGGCTACAGAGAGGCTGGAGAAGCAGGGAGTGGCTGAGAGGACCAAGGATGAGGGGGTGGGCCACCTAACTCCAGGAGGTCCCTAACCGTAATCTCCCACCCAAGGAAGACACAATGGCAACGACCAGCTTGGCCACCGTTTACTGAGCACTCACACACCAGGCACTGTGCTAAATACTCATTTTCTATATAATCACCTCTATCTTTAAGAAATGGGGACAATGAAGCTTAGAGAGATAAAATGACTTGTCTAAGTCCACACAGCCAGCCAAGCCCCAGGAGGGCTAGCCTGGGTGTACTCACCATCCTTCCCAACCCCTCACAGGTAGCCCTCCATGACAACAGACTCACCACTCGTGAGACAGCCAAGTCTACCCAGAGTCCTCCTAGAGGGATTAGCAAGCTCTTCCTCACACCAACTGAGCTGAAACATGCCTCGATGCCATCTCCACCAGGAGCTCCTTTTCCTCCCCTTTGGAACAGACTGTTTCTTTTCCCCATGAGGACTTTCTCTGTCACCCCCTCCCTCAGGACAGAAGCCAAAGCAATTCTCCTTTTTTCTCTTCACCTAAGCAACTCCAGTTAATATCTTTCCCAATTAAAGATCCCAAAGAGAGCTAATACCCAGGCAGTGGGGTCTGCAGCATTCCCCACTAATTAGGTCCCGGAGGATACCCCCATCCCAAAACCCATAGACAAGATTCCCCCAGAGCTAAAGGAGGACAAAGGGTAGCCTGATCTCGACTGAGATTTCCCCAGGCAGGGCAAAGAAAGAACTTCTGAGAGCCCCATGCCCAATGGGGACCCAGCCGTGCTCTGACCTTCCTTTCCCGGGAGCTGCTCAAGCACTAATGTGTGGCTCTCAGGCTGGCCCCTCTGGCTGTGGACCCAGCCTCCTCTGACCTTCCTTTGCTGGGAGCTACTTGAGTCCTAACGAATGGCTGTTAGGCTGGCCCTTCTAGCTGTGGCAACACCTTGTCCTCAGCTCCTCTGCACAGGGGTGGGGATTCCACTGTCCCAAACCCCTTAGAAGAATAATAATGACTATCAAACAGGCTCATGAATAAAAAATGTTTTTTAAAAAAACTCTCTAGTCTTTGACAAATGTCTAAATGTGTTCCCCACAAGCATATTTTTATTCTAACAAGCTAATTTGAAATATAATTTAAATAAATTCTACCAGAATGATACCATATGACTAACAGCACCCCAGTGGCAGAACTACAGGAGCCTTCACCATGCATTCAGAGAGGTTCCCACCCTCTACTCTTCCCACACACACACAGCCCCACCAGGAAGCTGGATCCTGAGGCCAGCTCTCACCTCCACACCTCCAAATACTCCTGGGGGCAGCCTGTGTGTTCCACCTAGAAAATGCAGACTCAGTGCAGAAGAGACCAAGGTACTAAAATCCATGCAAATGAGAGGCTTCTTCTTTTTTTTTTTTTTTGAGACAGAGCCTCAAGCTGTCACCCTGGGTAGAGTGCCATGGCATTATAGCTCACAGCAACCTCCAACTCCTAGGCTCAAGTGAGTCTCCTGCCTCCGCCTCCCAAGTAGCTGGGACCACAGGCGCCCACCACAACGCCCGGCTATTTTTTTTTTTGGTTGCAGACATCATTGTTGCTTGGTGGGCCCAGGCTGGACTCTAACCTGCCACCTTAGGTGCATGTGGCTGGCGCCTTAGCCACCTGAGCCACAGGCACTAAGCCAGGAAGGCTTCTTGCCCCAATTCCTCTCATTAGTTCTTTTTGCTCAATTTATTTTCACGGGGAAAATAAGCAAAGTCTAACTAACTCTTAAGATCTATAAAGTCAGGACTTCATACACCAGAGATATCTAATATTCTGAAAAATGTCTTTTTTCTATTGTAACTAAGCTATTTGACTGCTGTTCATGTCACACTGGACAAAGATGAAGGAAGTTTTTCTTGTCCAATGGAAAAGAAGCCCTGGCCCTCACCCCTACCCCATGCACCTACGGGCAGTTCTCCCGAGGTCTGAGAGGTCTGTGCAGGATGAACTGACATGTCACTGGATTTGCTCAAGGTTTGGTATTTTTAAAAATTTTGCCTTCCAACTACAGCAGGGAATGTAATACCCTCCTTTGTATATGTCCCTGCCAACCCTCTCTTTGAAGGAGGGGTGATCTACACCAGAGAAAAAGCCTCTAAAACAGAAGGGAGCCTTCCAGACATGGGCATGGGGGCTTTCTGCTTGCAAAGACCCTTCTCGTCTGTCTTAAAGCAGAACTATTCTGCCCCGATATTTCCAAACAAGGAGAAGCAATTTGAGCAGCTGGGTCTCAGTCCGCCAACCAGCCTTAGCAACAATGAATCCTTGATGCTCTTACCAAGAGGCACTGAGAAGTGTGACTCACCCCAAATTACACAGGCACTGCAAATTACCCAACGGTAATTGTGATCTTGGTCTCCCCTACCATTTTTTCCTTCAGTAATTCATTTAAAGAAGCGACTGCTTTAAGAAATTGTCAAAATGTCTTAAAAAAAAAAAAAAAAGAAGACTGTATTGCTCTAGAAAGGATTTAAGGAGGTTTACAAAGATATATAAATTTAGCAAAATGACAAATTAGAAGTAGGTGTGGATTTAAATGATGATATATTTTTATATTTATTGGCATACAAAGATGTTCACTCTAGATATTTTAAGTTGAAAAATGATGTTATAAAAAAAGTGTATAAAATGATTCCATTTTGTCAAAAATATATTTACTCTCTGTAGACATACATCTAGACACAGAGCAGACATATATGTATGGAAAAAAGCAAAAAGAGAAGACATTAAATGCTGACAGAGGTTGTCCCTAAGAGGTGGGAAGACAATTTTCACTTCCTTCTTTATGCTGTTTTTTTTAGTATGAACATGGAATGTTTTTATCTTTAGAAAAAAAATCAAAGCTATCTTCATTTTTTAACTTAAAGAGGTGAGTAGAAAGGGTAAAGGCAAACAAGGGTAGGGCCATGAAACTGAGCGAGGAGTAAAGGTAACAGATGAGGTTTGACAAATCTGCTAAGGGTGACCACATCTTTGGCTCCTGGCAGAAAAGATACCTAATAATTTACACAAATCACTGAGTCTACTAAACAAAAGCAAACCACTTGCTCTGCTCAGGGTCTCCATCAGATGACTGTGTTCAAGCAGCAAATGTGCCTTTTACTCTGTCCTGACAACCCTCAAGACCAGGAATTTCGAGGCTGTTTCCAACAAGAATGGCATCTCCCAACATAAAGTTCAGCCCAAAGACAATCTGGCCATTGCTGCCCCCTTTACCTGCTTCTTCCACAACCCCGCACTCATTCTTCAACCACATCAGCCTCCTCACTGCTCCCTGAACAAGCCAGGCTCCTGCCTCAGGACCTTTGCACATGCTGCCCCCACTGTCAGGAACATTCTCACCCCATACGCCCACAGAACTCACTGTCCTCCTTCCTTCAGGCTTCAAGGCTCCTTGTCAATGAGGCCTTCTAATCCAATTCCCTATCTAAAATCCCTAGTCTACCACAACATCCTCCAGTCTACTTCCATATCCTTACTATTATCTAATAAACTATGCTTTCTACATTGAAAAGTTGACCCAAAGAGAGCCTTCTCTCACATGTATCCACTCATTCAGTCAGCACATGCTAACAGCACCTACACCAGCCCATATTCTTTATTATTTTTTTACCTCAGATACCAGGGAGATGGTTTTCTAAACGAGTCAGGGTGACCCTAAATGCTAATAGCCCTTCAGCATCTTTGCCTAGAACACTGGGGCATCTTGCCTAAATTCCCCCAATAAATGGGCACCCTACCACCACTCTAACATGCTATGGCTCATAACATTTTGTGCAAGTTTGCAGCATTTCCCACACAAAGCTGGCCCTTGTGCATGTGGTCAGTCTCCCAGGAAGGCGGGGACTACCCTCAGGTCTGCTCACCCTCAGATCCCAAGAGCACTCACCAAATACCTTCCAGATAAAGGTGCTGAATAAATTTAGCTCAGAACATTTAAAAACCCAAAGGACAGAAGAAGACAAATCCACCTCCATGTATCTGAGAAACTATATCTACTTTCACCAACTCAAACCCAAAGAAATGCCTTATAACTTGTTGGAACTACAAAGTCTGGTGTGATTCAGGAAGAATGGAAAATTAAAGAAGGAATAAACATCAAAAGAAAGCTAATCAGTCTGGAGCACCGAAAGGCGGCCCGAGGTATCAGATAACCAAGATTATGGCATCCTTACCTTGGCTGAACAAAATAAATGAGTGTAAAATGAAACCAAACAGTAATACAGTAATCTTGTTTGTAAACATTGACAGAATCAGCTAACAGTCACACCAGCAGACCAACTGGCTTTTCTCTAGGCCTTCTGCAGGCCAGTAAAAAGATAATTTATAGCCCCAATACTCAAATGATAGCAGACAGCCTGAAAATTAACCCGTTACTATAAAAGTTAAATGGATTGCTTGCCCACCACATTCAAGCATTAACTCAATCAAAAATTATTTATTGGGGCCTATTGGTGCCAGATGCTACATTAGCGCTTAGGAGACTTTGGTGAAAAAGATAGGGCCATATCCTTGCAGGATGCTATTGGGAGAAGACAGATGACAAATAAGTAAGCAAAGCCCACCTGGTTACAGGTGTGCAGTGACCAGCAACTGTAGGAAACAAAGGTTGGGCTGGGTTAGAGCACTGTGAGGGTGGGTGTTCTGCACAGTATGCTCAGAAAGACCCTGAGTAGTTGACCTTGATGCCTAAAGGGACAGGAAGGGGAGGAGGAAGGTATATTCCAAAGGCAGAGGGAATAGCAAGTTTAAGGACCCCAGGCAGGACAAGAAAAGGAAAGGGGCTGTGTTAGTGGGATGCAGAGAGTGACACAGCAGTGTGGCTGGAGAACCTGGATATGGGGCAAAGGCCAGCACCTTGTCAGATGGAGGTATGGAAAGAGAAAGACATGATTTAATTTGTAATTTTTTTTTTTTTGAGAAAAAGTCTACTATGTTGCTCTGGGTAGAGGGCTGTGGCGTCATAGGTCGCAGCAACCTTGAACTCTTGCACTTACACGATTCTCTTGCCTCAGACTCCCAAGTAGTGAGACTACAGGCGCCTGCCACAATGTCCGGCTATTTTTTGTTGCAGTTGTCAGTGTTATTTAGCTAGCCTAGGCCAGGTTTGAACTCACCAGCCTTAGTGTATGTGGCCGGCGCTGTAGCCACTGTGCTATGGGTACAGAGCCTGATTTGTAATTTTAAAAGCAGGTCATTCAGACTCCTATGTGGACAGTGGACTGGCGATAACCCAGAAGGGATGCTGGGGCCCTGTTAGGAAGTTTGTCCAGGAAGAAGGCATGGTGGCCAGGAATAGAGTGGGAACTGCAGTTGGGGGAGAGGTGAACACACTCCAGGCACACCCCAGAAGGGGAGCCCACAGCACCAGGTGACAGCCTACAGGTGCAGGTAAGGAAGAGGAGTGAGTGGATGGCAGGGTCACTGACTAGGATGGGGAAGACAGACAGAAGGAATATAGCGGGCTCCATGTACCGATGGAGTTGGAAGCCCTGAGAAAGGTCTGTGTTAGAAATAAAAACATAGGAGTCATTTGCCTGTAGAATGGTGTTTACAGTCACAGGGGCTGTCAGAGCATCGCCTAGGAAGAGAGCATTGACAGAAGAAGGGACCATTTCTGGGAATCAGATAAAGGAGGAGCAACCAGTGGGGAGACCAAAAAGCAGCGATCAGGAATGTAAGAGGAAAGCCAGGAGAGCACAAAAGCAGAGGGGAAGAGAGGCCTCGTGGAGGCTGGAGTAGCCATTTGTAAGGAATGCTGCTGAGAGGTGGGGCAAGAGGAGGGCAGAGATCTGGCAACACATGGCCATCTGTCCCCTGCAGTTTAGGCTCAGAGATAGGGGCTAAAGCCAGGCTGTAAAGTGTAGAGGGTGAACAAATGGCATGAGAAGAACATGAATAGGGCCAATGGACTTGCACATATCTTTTGAGATGTTTTCAGGTGAAAGGGAGCAGAGAAGTAGAATGGACGCAGGAAAGGGATGCAGGACAGATGGAGAAGCTTGAGCCACACTGTCTAATATAGCAGCCACCAGGTCACATCCTCAGTAGTGTGAATAGTTCATGGGACCCTACTGGACTAATATATGCTCCTATACTGATGGAAAAGATGCCGGAGTGAAAAGAGGTTAGGAAGGAAAGATAGTCTCTGAAAAGGTAGGAAGGGGTGGGATGCAGCCTACCCAGGAGGAGTGGGTCTCCAGCAGGACAAGAGGAGGGATAACGCTCATCAAAGCAGGTGCTATGGGATGGGTATGGGACCTCCTGCCTCATTTTGAAATTTGATTCAAATGTTAGAGGTGTCTGTCATGGGGACAGGAGTCCCTCATGTATATAGTAATACCCTTCCTGTGGAGGTGGAGGGAGTTTTCACTCTCAGTCCCATGAAAGCTGGTTATTGAGCTCCCAGGTGAACTCTGCACACACCAGCTCCCCTTCACCTGCCGCCCTGAGTGCAAGCCCCCTGAAGACCCGTCATATGCTGGTGTCATACTTCTTGTACTGCCTGCAGAACCCTGAGCCAAATATACCTCTTTAGAAATTACCCAGCCTCAAATATTCCTTTATAGCAAAATAAAGGGACCGAGGCAACAGACAAGTAGGAGAAGGTAATAGCAGCTGTCACCTGGACCAGGCAGTGGGTCAGAAAGACCCCGAGCCAGTGCCCTGGTCTGTGACTCTTATTTTGTCAATGAAACGGGGTATGCACTGGGAGGGGGAGAGAGCCCGAAAAGGGAAGTAGGTATGAAATAGTTGCCTTGGGGAGCAAGAACGCAAACACTGAGAAACCACACACTTAACACAGAACACTTCACAGAAGAGAAGTGGGAAATAGCAGTGAACATTTAAAGGGAGAGAAGCATCTTAAGTAGGGAGAGGTAAACTGAGGTTGTTTTTTTTCTTTAATTAAATCCTGCTTGTACCTGCACAGTAGAGCCATGACGAGAGTATAGGGCCATGGCAAGGCTTTCCACTGGCTGCCCTTTCTTGGTTCTTCCCTCTCATGCTACTCAACTCTCAGAAAGGATGACATTGGTTATATTTTCAGTTAAAATGGCTACCTCCACCCTCCTCTATCTGAACTGCTTATCCAACCCTTAGCTTCATCTCAATTTACAACCATGGCTTGTACATTCACGTAAATTATAGAAGAGCAGATATATTAAAAATGGCAAGGTAGCTAGGAGCTACAAACCAGCCCTTACTTACAAAAAGTGAGTAATATATACCCTTTACTAGATGATATTAAAATTACATGAAAGACAGATCTTTGTTTAAACAAAATCCCCCAACTACTCCTCCCTCGTTTTTCACAAACAAAAATTATTTTCTGACATTTTCTCTAAGCTTTTATGAGTAAACATTTTCATTTCCACAGAACTATTTGATCTCAACCACATAGTTTCAATATTTGTTTTTGATCACACAAGTGTGCTGGGTTGGTTTTGTACTGGCTAGGGGGAGGAGGACTGGAGAGAGAGTTAAAATTACCAGATCCCTTTTATCTTCCATCTTGAGACCTATATTTTCCAACTCCTCCTTCCCATACATTTTTTTCTTTTTTAAGAGACAGAGTCTCACTTTGTCACCCTTGGTAGAGTGCTGTTGCATCACAGCTCACAGCAACCTCCACCTCTTGGACTTAGGCAATTTTCTTGCCTCAGCCTCCCGAGTAGCTGGGACTACAGGCGCCTGCCACAATGCCTAGCTATTTTTTGTTGTTGTTGTTGTTGTTGTTGCAGTTTGGCTGGGGCTGAGTTCGGTATATGGGGCCAGCACCCTACTCACTGAGCCACAGGCGCCGCCCCATACATTTTTTTTTTAAGTATTAAATCTGAGAACCTCAAACGTTCCCACTGTTCAAAGATCAGCCCTTTCATAGTCCCCCAAGGATTCACTGGAAACGTCACCCAAGAGCTGCCTCCCAGTTAGGGTGCCTCTTGTAAAACATCCACCGTTCCTGCAGATCTCCTGGTGGGCACAGAGGTCATCAGCAAACTTCCTCTGCCTGCCTTCCCCACTCCTCTCTGGTGCCCTGTTCAGCTCATGTTGCCCACAATTCTCACACTTGAACCTCTCAAAATTCCTCTTAGCCTATGCCTACAAATACTCGGCAGTCTCCCGCCCCCTGGCTAAGTCTCAGTGAGTAAACTGACTCCAGAAACTTAACCTGGAGTAAGATGCAATAAAGCCACTGACCCACGGGGGTTGTGATAGGCCACCAGGACAATCTGGCCCCTTCCACCGCACCACTGCCTTCTTATGCCTCATCCCTCCCAAACAGGAAAGCGAGATCTCTAGACCAACCCAGCATAAGTATTTGGGACCGGTGAAGTTCTATTTGCAAACGCCACGCTCAGTAGCTCTGGTTCACCTACTCACCCCAATACCCACAGCCAGGGCCTTGCCTCTACTGCTCACTGAATGTCCCCCTTCTACAAATGCTCATTAGCTAACTACTTTGAGCGTTTCCTGCTCTGTAAAATGGGCAGAAGTCCAGTTCCCTGGATATGCGCACACCACCGCGGTGTGCTCACACAAGGTGGGCAGATGGAAGGAGTTAATCGTGTTATTAGCACAGCGGCTCCCTGACTCACAGCGCCTACTGCTTAGACGCCAAGGGGAAAGCAATCCTGCTTTTCAATTACTTGATACACTCAGAAGCATTAGTCACTCGGGCAGAGTACTTCAACTTCCCTCCAGAGCATCTACCCGGTTATTTCGCCTCGCCGCCGCTTCGCCTGGCTCCTCACCGGCTGTCCCCACCTTCAGCCATCTCACCGCAGATCTCAACTGCACTATTCCTACGCCGGAGATTCAGTATGGTTTGATGTGTCCCCCTTCCAGGAAAACTTCGATTTCCATTTTCGTTGTAATAAATCCAGTCGTGGAGAACGACAAACTGCTTCTCACACTCTCACACACAGGCCCTGGAGGTCTTGCCCGGAGTCGAGGGGGCCGCGGAACAGCGGAGCACAGAAGCCGGCGAGGGTACCAGTGCTTCCTGGAGCCCGCTCCCCGCCCGGCTGGGGGTGAAGGGCCGCGGGGTCCGGGCAAAAAGTGGGCGGCCAGGCCGGCTGTCCTGCGGGGGTCGGCGAGCCCAGGCCGGGCTGTCGGAGGGCGCGGATCGGCGGCCCCAGGCTCCCAGGGCCGGCCGTGAGCTCGCTCCCGGCTGGGAAAGGCAAGGACTGCCTGGGGGCTCCCAGCCTGGCACGCGAGTCCCGGCCCCGCAACCCCTCTGGGGAGCGCGCAGGGTGCGCGCGGGGTACGCGCGGCACGGCTCACTCACCCCATCTCCGGCGCTGCTCCGGCGGCCGCTCCAACGGGGCCTCTTGCGGTCGCTTTCCGCCTGC
>NW_003852406.1:35289389-35326919 GCF_000181295.1 Otolemur garnettii | reverse complement strand
AGCTCCCCCTCCGCCGGGCCCCCAGCCCAGCTCCTTACGTAACCTCGGGGACCCCGGGCCACGGCGCCGTATGCGGCTTACCCCCTTCCCTCGCCCCGCCACGCGGCAGCTTCCGCTCTTTTGGGCAACCCTCTTTCTCCTCACCAACCCCGCACTGGCGCGCCCCGCCCCTAGCCGTCCCGGGGGTCTGGCGCTGCGCCCTAGCATCCCGCCTGCTGAACTGCAAGTCCCACTCGCAGCTGCTAGGGACTCCGGAGCTACCTTTACTTTGCAGATGAAGGAACTGAGGCCAGGGAAGGGTGATTTGCCCAAGGTCACACGTTCACATAGAGCCCGGGTCTCCAGAATCTGAGATGGGCATGGCCATGCCCTCCCTTGAAGCCCATCTTCACCTTCCTGCACATTGCCAGGCCGGGTGGACTTAGCGCGGCAGCCACCATGAAATTCCCAAAGCCGACGTGGCAGGAAGGATCTAGCCTACAACCCACAGCAGGTGCTTTTGGCTCTTGCCTGGATGAAGATGGATGGGGGCGCCCAAGAGGAGTGCCACCAGTTTTATTAAAGCTCAAACTGGGCTTTATTCTTAGAGCAAAGAAAACTGGGATAGCAAAAGTGGAACTTGAAGAAGAGCAGGCTCTGTTAATCCCATTTACATCTATCAGGTCCCGCATCCCCTTCCATAGGCACTGGCACTAACCTAACTTTCCTTCCCCCCTGGCTTCCACAGGATCATCTGCTGAGAACAGACTGCCCAGAGTAAAAATTCACAGGACAAGCAGATAGCGAGGAGGGCCACCACTCCAACCCTGTCCTTACCTCTGATTCCCTCACAGGGGCACCAGCCCTCTCCTAGTCTGTGCGTCACACTGTGGTCAGTAATTTCTTGAATAAGTATCTGATTGAGTTACTCTTTTGTATAAAATTCTTCAGTGGCTTTCTTCCCACTGTCCTTGGGATACGGAGCAAAATACTGAACATGCCAGTCAATATATTATAGATGTTTTTATTGCTGGCTGTAATGGTGGAACTAGGGCAAACATTTTATTCTTTTATCGTGATTGAATACAGTAGTAATGGGACTTACGTAACCAACATTTTACAATTTAGCAGAGTCAATCTGAAGATTCTGAAACTCTGCCACCACCATGGAAACAATTCATGTATTTCCTGCCAGACAAGGCCTTATCCAGGGCTCTCCAAGCTGCAAGATCCCTCTGCAGGGCACTTGAGGGGCTGTCTCTTTAAGATGACCCCAGGTCAATATGGGACTTCAGCTCCAGTCCCATCTATTTCCAATCTAGTCAAGGACCTTGTCTCAAAAAGGTGAGCTATAAACAATTTCTAGTAGTCCCTGCTGTCCTCTGCCTTCCCCATCCTGGGCTTTCCTAAGTCTGTCTGTCCCAGATACTTCCAGTGATTTTGATACCACTCATCCATGTTTAAATGTTTTTGTTTAGAGATGGAGTCTAGCTATGTTGCTCAGCCTGGTCTCAAGTGATCCTCCCAACTCACCCTCCCAAAGTGTTGATATTATAGGCGTGAGCCACCATGCCCAGCCCATTTATTTAATCGTAAGTGAGGGCCTATTCTAAGTCAGTCTGTGTCCTAAAACAGTGAGAAAAATATAATATAACCAAGGTGTGAATGAAGTACTAGGAAATGCTGACTCTGCCTACACAAGGTTTCAAAAAGGGAACGTGTGAGCTGGGTCCTACAGGATGTGCAGAGGGAAGGCCTTTTCCAGCAAATAGACCAGCACAGGCTGAGGCACAAGAGCATCAAAGGGCATGAGTCACACAGGGAATAACAAGAGCATCCATGTGGTTGGCTCCAAGTGTGTGGCAGGATGTAGCTGAGGACCAAAGGGAAGTGGGGCCACACTGTGGAAGACCTTGGGGGTCATGTTAAGGAGTTTGGATCTGATTCTGAGGGCCACAGGGAGCTCGTGCAGGTTTTGAAGTAGGAGGGTGTGGGGAGAATGTTCTTAAATGACAGAAACTGGAGGCAGGAGAAGCTTGCTAGGAAGATCTGAGTGAGACATCCCCAGGAAGGTGGGAGCCTCTGCAGTACAGGGACTTGGGAAGCACAGCTGCTGAGTGAGGACAACCAAACAACCCAGCAATCTTGAGGAGAGATCTTGAACCTGCTGGCTATCTCTGAGGAGAATTCAACTGTAAGAGGCAAAAACAGAAATGACCACACAAGTAGCCCAGCCAACTGCCAGAGCCCCAGTGTATCCAGGCCACACTGCTGCTCAGCACCCTCACTGCTCCTCTTGGTTGCATGAACAGGTGAGTCTCCTCCACTAGACGGAGGTCTTCAAGCACAGGGTCCTCCTGGATTATTCTTGTTCTGTGTGGGCTCCATGCTCAGCTAAGCTCTCTTCTGGACTTCACTCTCACAGAAAGTCTAGCAAATTCCTAAATAGGTCAAACCAAAGTCTCAGAATGGAGTGTTGCTTTGTCTGACTGGCCTACCTTGGGGCACAAGTCCATTCCTGAGCCCATGGCTGTGGCTGGAGGAAAGAAATGCTTTGATTGGCTTAGTCTGGCTACGTGCAGCCCTGGGATGAAGCATGGAGCATCTTCCCACAGAGGGTACGGGCAGGGTTAGGACTGGGGCAGACATCCGAAGGAAAATCAAGTAAATAAAATACAGGGTGGTGGCCAAAACAACAGATGCCCATTGTAAGCACATAGTGACATTTGTTTCCCAATCCTAGGCCCAGAGTAGATGGATCAATTGTTGGATGAGAGACCTTTAAGAATATGGTAGGGGCATCCCAGATTGAGCTATTCTGGGAGAACTTCAAAGGGCCAGTCTGGAGAGCTGGAGAGTGAGTGAAACCCTGAGGATCTAGGTCCAGACAGTGGAAATACATGCTCTAAACCATAGTTCTCAACCGTGGCGGAACACAAAGATCACCCAAGGGAGCCAGGCCCTGCCTCCAAAGAGAATGACTTAACCTAACCAGTCTGGGTAGGCCCCAGCAACAGTGACTCTTTAAACTCTCCAGATTCCAACATGCAGCCAAGGTTGAGAACCACTGCCCTAAGCCTCATGGCACCCAAAGAAAAGTAGATCCAGAGAGATCCAGATCCCTGGAATTGGGAACTAGAGGGAACAAAAAGGAACATATCCTAGTTCATTGGCTGGGCTTTCATGAGTGTTAGGGCTCTGGAGAACTGAGAAATCCAAGGAATCTATGTGGCCAAGGAGGTGCAATGCCTCCTGTGAGCACCAGGGAGGAGGGATTGACTCTGAAGCCTGCTAGCTCTCTCTGAGTGATTATTCGCCTCTAATTTTTTATTTTTTATTTATTTATTTTGAGACAGAGCCTCAAGCTGTCGACTTGGGTAGAGTGCCATGGTATCACAGCTCATAGCAACCTCCAACTCCTGGGCTCAAGCGATTCTTCTGCCTCTGCCTCTCAAGTAGCTGGAACAACAGGCACCTGCCACAACACCTGGCTATTTTTTGGTTGCAGCCATCATTGTTGTTTGGCAGGCCCAGGTTCTAACTCGCTAGCTCAGGTGTATGTGGCTGGCGCCTTAGCCACTTGAGCCACAGGCACCGAGCCAGCCTCTGATTTTTTAGAGATTGGGTCTTGCTGTGTTGCCCAGGCAGGTCTTGAACTCCTGGCCTCAATCTATTCTTTTGACTTAGCAAAAGTTCTGTGGATTATTTGCCTCTGATTGGCAGCCCCAGAACAGAGAGTTACTTGGAATAGCAAGGATGTATCGAGTCTAGGCAAATGGGGACAGACTTCAGAGCTGTGCCTAAGGTGGACTCAACAATATTAAGAATGAGTTAAGAAGAGGGTGGAGTCCTGTGGAGTGCTGAGGCTTTCCACTGGGATGTTGGGCAGAGGGCAAAACCTCTTAAGAACGTGTAGAGTCCAGGAGGGCAAGATGAGCACGATGTCAGACATGCTGAGATGCAGAGAAGAGATGTCTGGAGACTGGTATATATTACACAGCTCAGAAGGGAGACTTGGGAGCCATCAGCAAGTCAGTATCTGAACCCAGGAAGAGGATGTTGAACAAACAGGTGGGGTTGAGGAAGATATTAAAGAAATCACCGGGGGAGGACAGGGAGCCTGTGAAGATGAAAGAATGGCCATTAATTTCCAGAGGGGGGGCAATCTCTTTTAGGTGTGGATCAACCTCCCTTGAGCTGATATAGCTGAATCAAATATCAGCTTATAAAGTGACATATAACTCTTTGCCAGTAAAGTAAAAGCAAACAAAACCAAACGGGGTGCACAGTGGCTCATACCTGTAATCCCAACACTTTGGGTAGCCAAGGCAAAAGGATGGATTGAGGCCAGTAGTTCAAAACCAGCCTGGGCAACATAGCACTAGAGCCAGTCTCTAAAAAAAATTAGCCAGCTGTGGTGGGGCACAATTAGCTGTGGTAGTGGCTGTGGTAGTCCCAGCTACTCAGGAGGCTAAGGCAGGAGGATCAGTTGTTAAGCCCAAGAGGTGGAGGTCACAGTGAGCTAGGATCACCATGCTGCACTCTTGCCTGGGTGACAGAATGTGAGACCTTGTCGCAAACAAACAGCAATTAAAACAAAATAGAAACAAGTGGGTTTTTAATTCATTTCAACTTAGCAAATATTTACTGAATGCCTACTATGCACCAGACTAGCTGCAGATGGCTTGGCTGGCATGGTTAGCCCATCAGACACATGGCCTTACTCCTACTCTCTTCCCCAGCCCCATCTGGGAGGCCTCAATTGTCCTGGTTCCTAGAATCTTTGCTTCTAGCAAAGCTCAGCTGATCCACTGGTTCTAAGTGAGGTTTCCCTGCAAATCTGGGTCCTCATGGTAATACCTTTCCTGTAAACTAGCCGTTTCACCTTAGCTGCCAAGTGGACTTTTGGCTTTGTCCACTCCAGCTCTGTGTGCAGAGCTCCCATAAGACCTGATGTCTACTCCAAGGGGGGCGGCTCCTTCTTAGCCCCATGGCGGGCAGAGATGCTCGGTCTGGCTGCGAGCCGAGAGCAAGCACACCAGTGAGAGGTACCTCTCACTGTCTTCTCCACCTGCTTGCTCCTTAGAGGTCTCTGGGAGTTTCCTTTCTATCACTTTAGAGTCACAATACTAAAATAGTGTTCAAAAAATCACTCCAAATCAAGAAAATACCTCTCTACTCCCACAAAACAAGCGGCAGGTTTGCCCCTCAGCCTCCTTTCACCATTTTCTTTGCGGTTTCTTATCCCCTCCCGCATCCAGAGCTCAGTGCTCTGAGGGTTGCCTCCTAACAGACTCTTCCTTTTAGAAATTTGCTTTCTAGTACATACCATGTATTGTTCTCTTGGCACAGGGCATTTCTTCCATTTGCATAATTCTGCAATCTACTGATTTTGAAAACCATTACAAAAACCGTCTGTTCGACCTAATTTATTCAAGTATCCCTTTAAATTCATGTGCTTAATTATATTTACTGGTTTAATCACTCTGTAAATGCCTTTCTCAGTTGCTTCTTGGGTGTAATGTCTCCAGAATAGGTTGGTTTTTTAAAAAAAAAATTGTAAAATGTACATAATACTTATGATTTTAATCATTTTTAAATATCTTAAGTATATACACATTATTGTGCAACTCTCACCACTATCCATTCCAGAACTTTTCCATTATCCTAAACCCAAAAATTTTAAAAAACATCCAGAAAACAGAGGCATGCTTAGTTTACCTTTTTGTTTTGGAGACAGTGTAGAATTAGGAATAAAAAGTAAGACTTACACTATAATCCCAGCACTTTGGGAGGCTGAGGTGGACTGCTTGAGGCTGGGACCTTGAGACCAGCCTGGGCAACACAGTGAGACTCCATCTCTAAAAAAAAATTTTTTTTAAAGTAGCCAGGCATTGTGGCACATACCTGTAGTCCCAGCTGCTTGGGAGGTTGAGGCAGGAGGATTGCTTGAGCCCAGGAGTTTGAGCTTACAGTGAGCTAAGATGATGCCACTGCACTCCAGCCTAAGCAACAGATCAAGACCCTGACTCAAGAAAAAGGAAAAAAAAAAAAAAGAAAAAAAAAGGATGAGGCAAAAGTGCTAGGAGGAATGGACTGAGCTCATTAGTACTGAGGAAGAGTCCTTGAACAACTGGAGTAAGCCATGTTTCCCCAACCTTGTCTCATCAAATGAATTGCTCAGGGCATTTATTAAACATTCTGATTCAGTGTTTCTGGGATGGGATATGGCAATCTGCATGTTTAATAAGTGCCTGGAGTGATGCCTATGAAAGATACATTTGGGAAAGAACAGAGTGTTCCATTGGCAAGGAGGGGCTAACTCAGCTGCCTAGGACTGTGAAGGTGAGCACATGCTCCAGGAGCTCCTTTTATCAACCCTCCTAGACCCACTGGGCCCAAGACTCCTGTGAGCGGCTGCTTCTGTGCATTTGGCCCTTCCTCCTCCAGCATCTTCCAGTGCAGGGCCTGTTTACTGCCTCTTAGTGCCACCTCCATTGCCAAAGGCCTTGGATGATCCCATGTTCTGGCAGCTCCATCCCCTGGCTGCCTCCCACAGCAGAGGGATGACAATGAGATATAGTCCTAATTTAGAACAAATGGACCAGGTATCCCTGGCCAGGTATTAATGAGGGAATGACTATAGATAGATGGTGACATGGTATTCTACCTTTAGATTAAGCTGGGTCATTTCATGGAAATAAGTTGGGAAGCTTATATCTACAAAACCTGAGGTCAGTGTTTACAGAGGAAGATACTGGACACCAACTATAGTTGTCAGAGCTGAAATTTCACCTTGGGGCCCTTCTGATGGAAGCTAGCCAAATGGAGCCTGGGGGGTTCATTCCCATTTGGATTGCTCCATTGGACCCCGACGCTTACATGTGGCACAACTGTGACATGACCACCCCTCCCCCAACCATCCCAGAGTAGGAGGACTCAAAATGGTTTTGGCCAAAGAAGCAGATGAATGCCATTTGGCTAAAGAGTCAGAAGCTTCTTCCTTTAATGAAGGCAGTAAGCCTTGTTTAGAAATTTGTGTTTCAGAAAACACAATTTTTGAAACAATCCTTGTTTATCTTTACAAAGTTTACATAAAGCAGTGGTTCCATGGGATGTCAACAAGTGTTATACAGAAGGGAAAGGTTCTGTGCTCCATCGATTTGGGAAATTCTGTGCTAAACAAAGTGAAATAAGTTTCTTTACTGCATGTTTTGTTTTTAGAACCTTTAATATGTTTAGTGCAGGCTTAGAAAATTCCAAGAAAGGAATATAATGTAATATATGTTCTAAATTAGATAAATTTATCACTAATGAAAACTTAGGTAGTTTTCTGGAGAACATTTTCAGAAATGCTGAAATAAGGGATGCTATTTCCTAGAACCAATGTGACCTATGAGGAACAGCTCTACCTGATCTCAGGTGATTGTCTCCCCTCTGAGGTGGTGTTCTCTATAAACGCTAAAACCACTCTGGGGAGTTAGCAGTAGAATGAGTGAGCAAGCTGGCTTTTTTATGCAGGATCCCCTACTTATTAACTTGAGACATGTTCTCTAACGTCCCTGTGCCTCCAGTTCCCTGTGTAAAGTGGGCAATATTGGTACCTGCTCTTGAAGGCTGTGGTAAGGATTAGATAAAGGCACAATTAAGCTATTATTATTAAGCAAGAGAGGCATTGTTTCCTGAAGAGCAGTGGGCCCTCCAGCCCATTTCTGGGTTTGATTTTCCAGCAGATACACTAGTGGTCATGTTAGAGGGTACAGCAAACTTGGCATTGGGAGTTGGTAAAACTGAAAGGGAAATGAAAGGAGTAAGAATAAACTGAAGAGGGCCATTGTGCTGGGGCTTGGAATGCCTGGGAGGCAACATGGAGCTATAGGCTGGGACAACTGGCCAGTTTGAAGGGGATAATTCTTTAAAATGTGGAGAAAGAGAAAAACAAAAGAATCAAGTCAACCTAGTAACAGGATGTATAGAAATACGTGCTATGTGGGTTAGTAAGAACATTATAAAAACAAAACAGAATAAAAAAATGGAGAGGCAAAAATGAGTGAAACATCACCATTTCTTTAAGAATTAGCTCTAACCTATGAAGTCCACGCATATCCCTTTGTCCCCAACTCATTTAGGAGGGCTATAACCTATGATACTGGTCTGGACAACATGCAAACTGAATTTTACTAAGGAAGTTCTTGCAGGAAAAGAACAATTTTATTAAAGGTGAGGGGAATGTTAAGATATTAATGCCTTGCTTGCCACCTATGGCTCAAGTGGCTAAGGCGCCAGCCACATACACCTTAGGTGGCGGGTTCGAATCCAGCCTGGGCCCACCAAAACAACAATGACAACTGCAACCCAAAAATAAGCCAGGCGTTGTGGCGGGCACCTGTGGTCCGAGCTACTTGGGAGGCTGAGGCAGGAGACTCGCTTGAGCCCGGGAGTTGGAGGTTGCTGTGAGCTGTGATGCCACAGCACTCTACCCAGGGGTATAGCTTGAGGCTTGTCTCAAAAAAAAAAAAAGATACTAATGCCAACAGGAAGAATGGAGAGGTTCCTCTTAATGAGTCCTGGGATAAACTGGGAGTTCTCAGGTTAGGATTTCAGCAGGCTCACTGCTATTTCATGACTGACTTCTACTGCCACACAATACCATGGGCCAGAGCCAGGTGAAGATGTTCCTCAGAAACTCTTCAGAAAAGATTTGAACAGCAATGGAACTTTAAGAGCATCTTGTCCAACTTCAGTCCTCTTCAGATAAGAAACTGACTTCCTCAAGATGTCGTGATGGCTGAGAATGAATTTGCTAGGTCAGTTCAGGGAAAATTAGTTCAGTCTCTTTAAAACCACAAGGCAACAAGTTAACTCTAAAAGGATGTTTATGGGGTGATCTGTGAAATGTGAACACTGTTCTTCAATGGTATTAAGGAATAACAATTTAAAAAAATTTTTTTTATTAATTTTTTTTTTTTTTTTTTTACAGTTTTTGGTCGGGGCTGGGTTTGAACCCACTACCTCCAGTACATGGAGCTGGTACCCTACTCCTTTGAGCCACAGGTGCCGCTCAGGAATAACAGTTTTTTTTAATATGTGGTAATTGAAGTAAATTTCATAAAAGAGTCTTTAGTTTTTAGAGATTCATGTTAAAATATCTACAATTGTTACAAAATAATCCAGTAGGTATGGAGAAGTGGGTCAGGTATAAATGGAGTCAAATTTTACATTGGCCATGAATTCCTAATTGTGAAAGCTAAATAGTAGATTAAATGGTAGTTTATTATGCTATTTGATTTTGTATATGTTTGGTATTTTCCATTAAAAAACTTCAGAAGGGGACGGCACCTGTAGCTCAAAGGAGTAGGATGCCGGCCCCATATGCTGGAGGTGGCAGGTTCAAACCCAGCCCTGGCCAAAAACTGCAAAAAAAAAAAAAAAAAAAACTTCAGAAGGGCAGTGAAGTGGCTCATGCCTGTAATTCCAATGCTTTGGGAGGCTAAGGTGGGAAGATCACTTGAGCCCAGGAGTTTGAGGCTGCAGTGAGCTGTGATCTTCCTACTTCAGAGTGAGACCCTGTCTTTTTTTTTAATTAATTGATTAATTAATTTTTTTGGAGACAGAGTCTTACTCTGTCACATAGGGTGGAGTGCTGTGGCATTATCACAGCTTACAACAACCTCAAAGTCCTGGCTGGGCTCAAGCGATCCTCCTGCTTCACCCTCCCAAGTAGCTAGGACTACAGGAGCCCAGCACAATGCCCAGCTAATTTTTTCTGTTTTATAGAGACAGAGTTTCACTCTGGCTGGGCTTGGACTCATAAACTTAAGGGACTCTCTTGCCTCAGCCTCCCAGAGTGCTATGGAACCACCAGACCTGGCCAACCCCATCTCTTAAAAAAAAAAAAAAATCCACAAAGCAGAAGAAACCTCATTGCAATTTGTAAACATAATAGGCATATCACTCATTTATTCATGAATTCAAAAAGATATACATATATATATTTATATAGCATAATTTGTGATAAAATTCACCATTTTGGCCATTCTGAAGTGGCATTCGGTGCATTCAGTGGCATCTAGTACATTCACAGGCTTGTGTAACCATCACCACTCTCCTGTTCCAGAATATTTTTATCACCCCAAAAGGAAGCTTCATACCCAGTTAATTAGTTACACCCAATCTCTCCTCCCCTTAGCCCTTGGCTACCATGAAATCTGCTTTAGGTCTCTGTGACTTTGCCTATTCTGGATATTTCAAATAAATTCACCATATGTTTTTTAAATTAACTTTTTTTTTTTTTTAGCAGTAAAATGTTTACAGGGTTTAAAGTTCTAAAAGTACAAGAGGATAAAAGTCTCCCTGACACCTTTCTCCCCAGCCACACAGTTCTCTTTCCTGGGGACTTAAACATCCCTCCAGAGATTAAAAATTCCTTTCCCCTTCCTTACCCAAATGGTAGTAGTCTGTAGTATATACACAGTTCTAAAGTTGGCCTTTTTCCACTCAGCTTTTCTTGGGGATCGCTTTGTAACAGAATGAAAACAGCTTCCTTTTTACAGCTGTACAGTATTCTATTATTTCAGCCCACACTTTCCACACTGTGTAAAGTACTCTGAAGATGCAGAAATTAATAAAATATGGTCCCTTTCCCAGGCAGCTCAGAGTCTAAAGAGAACTTTCTTTTGCGAAGGCAGTAGGGAAACAATCTAGAAGCTTCTTAGCTACTTTCACAGCCAGGCTGTGTGGAAGGAAGATCTAAAGTGAAGGGGTCTGAGAAATCTGGGGGGATTGGCTGGGTGCTGCTGGCAGAGATGACAGCAAATTGATCATTCTGCTTCTTTCCTCTCTTACTTTTTTGTCTGATTAGAAAAGAAAGTACGAGCTCAGCACCTGTAGCACAGTGGTTATGGCGCCAGCCACACATACCGTGGGTGGCGGGTTCAAGCCTGGCCCAGGTCAGCTAAACAACAATGTCAACTGCAACAAAAAATAGCCACGCATTGTGGCGGGCACCTGTAGGCGCAGCTACTTGGGAGGCTGAGGCAAGAGAATCTCTTGAGCCCAAGAGTTCAAGGTTGCTGTGAGCTGTGACACCACGGCACTCTACCAAGGGCAACACAATGAGACTCTGTCTCAGAAAGAAAATAAATAAATAAAAATAAAATTAAAATACAGACTTTAGGGATTCCAGTAATTACTGGAGAGTAAAAATAAAACTCCTGCAAATTAAATAGAGGAACATTCACTTGAATGTTATAAAATAGAACCTTTGTATCTTTTTTTTTTTTTGAGACAGAGCCTCAAGCTGTCCCCCTAGGTAGAGTGCCATGGTTTCACTGCTCACAGGAACCTCCAACTCCAGGGCTCAAGCGAGTCTACTGCCTCAGCCTTCCAAGTAGTTGGGACCATAGGCGCCCGCCACAACGCCCGGCTATTTTTTGGTTGCAACCATCATTGTTGTTTGGCGGGTCTGGGCTGGCTTCGAACCCGCCACCTTAGGTGTATGTGGCTGGAGCCTTAGCCGCTTAAGTCACAGGCACCGAGCCAGAACCTTTGTATCTTACAGAAGATGCCTGCCACATGCACACAATATATGTTAAACTGACCTGAACATGGCAGGACAAAGAGACCTAGGGTGTTGGATGGGATGGGAGAGGGTCATCACACACAATATACCACTGTGAAGCACTGTGAGGGTTGTACACTGCAATTGAGGGGCAAGGGCTGCAGCACCAGGTACTGGGTGAAGCCTCAGCCATAGACACAGCTGCACTTGAAGAGCATGTGGAGGGAGAGGCCACAGGCAGAGACCTGGACACACTGACCCAGAGAGTGACGTCACAGCAGCCAAGAATTCTGAGTAAGGGCTCCTCGGACCTGTGGCAGGAGGAGGACAAAGTTGCAGACTGTTTGAGGACTGTTAGAGAAGTATCTAGATCAGCAGATGATTTGAGAGGGCCCAAGGAAAGGGGAGGCCTATTTTGTGGGGCCTGAGAAGCAGTCTTTTATCACAAGTGATCTTATCACCAGGGCTCTGACAAATGGATAGGATACTTCCTTCCCAAACAATATAATTTTCCCTAAAAATGGACCTAATAATGTGCCATCAAAGCTAAATTAGACTCCACTGACTCATGATTCTTTATTTTATCTTCAGTTCAGATCCTTGCTTTCCATTCAACTTGGTAAATGACAGCATTGTTCTTTTACTGAAGAATCTATTTCAGGCCACGCAGTGGACAGTCATCGGTGTGTGTGCTATTATTACTTGTAGCATAATAGAATCCTTTATAGCATTCATTTCAAATGTAAAGGAAAAGAGAACTCACATGATGAAGTCAAGTATGATCCTGCTAGGTAAATCTCTGAGATGAAATTCCTTTATAATGAAATTAGCCATGTTTAAAAAAAAAAATGGCCTCTTCACCAATCTTGCCATGCAGTATTTATGTAGATCTTGGGGCTCAGAAGCAGCCTTTAACTAACCTAATATTTGGGTAAAAAATCTCTCCAGCTCCTGTTGCCTAAAAATGGCCCCAAATAAACAAGTCCTATCTCTGTCAAAATTCACTTCCCTTTGCAAATATTTATTGATCACCAACTGAGTTCCAGAGCCTGTACTGGGGATGCAAATGTGGACAGCCAGAGTGCATGGCCCCAAGTAGCACTTGGATGCCCAGGTATGAGAATAGGGGCTCCCTGGGTCACTGAAGGGAAGGAAATAGTCCGTTCAAAGGGAAGGTGTACTTCTCCTTTGTAAATTAATAAACTGGCATCTGGTTTACTGAGAACATCATGTGCTTGGTTAAAAAAAGCCAATTCTTTTTTTTTTTTTTTTTTTTCAGACAGAGTCTCAAATTATTGCCCTGGGTAAAGTGCCATGGCATCAACTTCAGCTCAAGCAATCCTCTTGCTTCAGTTTTTCTATTTTTAGTAGAGACAGGGTCTCCCTTTTTGCTGGAGTTGGTCTCGAACTCATGACCTCAAGCTTTTCATCTACCTAAGCCTCCCAGAAGGCTAGGATTACAGGCGTAATCCACCATGACCAACCCTGATAACAAGCAACTCTAGATTTCTGGATGTTTTCAGCTGAGGCTTGGGCACTGGATCATGCTACAGGTTCAGGTAATTAAACTCAGGTGGGGAGGGATAGGGGCGGAGGAAGCTTATGTGCTGCTCCTGTGGGTTGTCCTGACCTTTCAAGGGGCACTGGGCTGTGGTTCTTGTCTGTAACACCAGTGATTTCTGTCCCTTCTCAAGAACTCTGAACCAGGTGTGTCAGTGAGAGAGGCAAGCACACACACACAAATGCTGAGAAGAGATGGACAGAAGCTACTGGGAAGGCAGAGCAAGTTACCTATCATCCCTAAGCCTCATTTGTAAAAGAGGGATGATAACCTAGGTGGGTTGTGAGGATAAAATGTGAAAATACGTGTACAGATACAAAGCTCTGCCCAGGGCCTGGCATGTTGACATTTCAACACAGCCGCTTGCACAGTTCAGTGACAAGATGTTTAGACCAGAATCTCTTCCTATTCAAAGCAGCTAAGTCAGAGTGTCTTAATTTGGTTTGGAAAAGAGGAGCTAACATTTGTTTGTGCTTACAATCTATGCTATAGAAAATAATCATCATAACCTCATTTTAGAAATCAGGAAACTGAGCTGCAAGGAAGTGTCCTGGCCAAAGTCACACGATGCCTTTTCCCTGCAAATGTTAAAGTTCTCCACCTACCTACAGAAGAGGGAGATTCTGACCTGCCAGGGGGAAAACAGAATCAACACTCAGCAATGTCTAACTCAGCGTTTCTCAGCCTGTGGGTCAAGACCCACAGGAATTGAATTAAAGGGCCGCGGCATTAGGAAGGTTAAGAACCACTGCTAACTGGAAAATGCTCTCCTCTGAAGAGGAGAGTGAGGAGCACAGCTCACAGGGGTCCAAATACGAGTGCGGTGCAATCAAACAGGGGCTCCCTGAGGGGACTTGGGATGGGACTGGCAAAGAAGAGAAATGGAGCAGCCTTGGAGTCTTTCTCTGAAGAGTATTCAACGGAAGAACATCCAGTTTCCATCCCCCACACCCAGAATCCACATTCCTCACAGGCTCTCACTTTTGACAATCTACATTTTGTATGCACCTGTGCTCTGTGTACATGCCTGTTGCAGAATCACTTTCTTCAATAAATTTCTCCGAGTTAATTTCACTTTCTTCTAATTTTTCCTTTACCCTGAGTCTCTCTATACATGTACACAGTTGGAATGGCCTTTTCTGGCACTCCCTCAGGTTAAAATGCACTATTTTATATAATGTATATGTTGCATCATAAGTTTCTTCTGGTTCACTCTTCAGTTAGATTTTAGGATTTGTATCCCACTTTTTTTTTTTTTTTTTGCCATTTTTTGGCTGGGGCCAGGTTTGAACCCGCCACCTCTGGTATATGGGGCCGGTGCCCTACTCCTTTGAGCCATAGGCGTTGCCCTGTGTCCCACTTTTTTTTTTTAATTCTGTCCACTCATCTAACACTAATCCTAGAAATATAGTGGGGCCAGGCATGGTGGCCTACACCTGTAATCCCAGCACTTTCGAAGGTCAAGGTAGGAGGATCACTTGACACCAGGAGTTCAAGACCAGGCTGGACAATAGCAAGACCTCATTTCTACAAAAAATACAATAATTAGCTAGTGTGGTGGCACAGGCTTATAGTCCCACTACTTGGGAGGCTGAGGCAGGAAGATTGCTTAAGCCTAGTAGTTTGAGGTTACAGTGATGCCGGTGCATTCCAGGTGGGGCAACAGACCAAAACCTAGTCTGAGGCTCGGCGCCTGTGGCTCAAGTGGCTAAGGCACCAGCCACATACACCTAAAGTGGTAGGTTCGAATCCAGCCTGGGCTCACCAAAAAACAATGACGGCTGCAACCAAAAAATAGGCGGGCGTTGTGGCGGGTGCCTGTGGTCCCAGCTACTTGGGAGGCTGAGGCAGGAGACTCTCTTCAGCCCAGGAGTTGGAAGTTGCTGTGAGCTGTGATGCCACAGCACTCTACCCAGGGGGACAGCTTGAGGCTCTGTCTCAAAAAAAAAAAAATCCTAGTCTGAAAAAAATATATATATACTATACAGCAAAAGTAAAAAAAGTGTTTGCAGCAAAACAATCCTTAAGATTCTACGGTTTTTTTCTTAGAGCTCTACATGAAGAGAAATAAAATATTGAATAAATTACTTTGTGTTTAGTTAAAAATTAACAAGTTAAAGTGAAATGCTAAAGGAAACAAAAGTAATTTTTCAGCTCAGCGCCTGTGGCTCAAGTGGCTAAGGCACCAGCCACATATACCTTAGGTGGTGGGTTCGAATCCAGCCTGGGCCTGCCCAACAACGACGGCTGCAACCAAAAAATAGCCTGGCGTTGTGGCGGGCACCTGTGGTCCTAGCTACTTGGGAGGCAGAGGCAGGAGACTTGCTTGAGCCCAGGCGTTGGAGGTTGCTGTGAGCTGAGATGCCACGGCACTCTACCCAGGGGGACAGCTTGAGGCTCTGCCTCAAAAAAAAAAAAGTAATTTTTCTGGAGAGAAATAATGTACTTGGAGCACATTTTTTACCAGTGGGGGCTTAGTCATAGGGAAGTGATTAAACACCTTTTTGGAAATTCTGAAGGCACATGTGTTTATTGGAGAGAACATGTGGAACACAGCACAAGTGCAAAGAAGGATCCTGGGACTACTTACACACAATTTTGCTAATGCTCCCAACCCTTTTGGAGGATTCACCTTCATTTTGATTCACTTTCTTAAATGTTTACCTTTAAATTTGCCAACTGTTAAATTGGTGCTTTAACTTTTCTGACCATCTGCTCAGAGAAAACTTCTAGATTATGTCACAATTTTCAGAACCCACAATCATACATACAGTTTTGGACTTGGCGGAGACCTTAGAAATTAGCAACTCTGAGTCCATGTTCATATGTTCACAAATGTCACCTCACTGCCTAATATGCATCTCAGCCCCAGTGATAGATGCTGGAGGTACAGAGACATCACATGTGGTCCCTTGGACTCCTGCAGGGAAAATGGACATCAAAACAGATTAAATAATGTGAATGCTTATTGATAAATGGGTATCCAGGGAACAAATATATTATGCACAGGAGATTGACTGAGTCTTTATATATGGTTGAACATTTACTGAGAAGTAAGTGGGAAAAGATTAGTCAACTATTAAACAAGTCAGAAAGGCAGGGACCAGATCAATAAACATGAATGAAACACCCACTCTGTTAGCTGCCAAACTCTATAGTAATTGCTAAATATATGAAAGATACAGGCTTACCCTCAAGGAGATTATGATTTCAGTAGATGTCAACAAACTACAATTCATTATGATAAATGCATACACAGACTAGATACGCAAAAGATATAAAGGAAGAAATAATCAGTTCTACTTGGAGGTAGGGACAAATGGTAGGTGTACTACAGAAGACCAGCTGAAGATGATGTAACAGGCTGAGCATTACCAGGTAAACAACAATGGGGAGGGCTCTGCAAATAGAAGAGACAGCATATGTACAGCACAGCATGACATCTTCCAAGAACTTTAAACAGTCTGACGTGGGTATGCATCTGGTTCATTTAGGGAGAATGGGAGGAGATGAGACTGAACAGATAGAACATAGCTAAATATTAATGGGCTGTGCATTCCATCTAAGAAGCCTCAACTATCCTGGAAGGAATTCCACTTAGGAATCACTAAAAGGTGGATGGATCAACAACTAAATATAATCTAGTTTGTATTTTAGAAAGAACCTACTGTGAGCTGGCTGATACACAGGAATTGGTTATGTTATTATCAGTTCTTTTCTGTGTATTTCATCCTTCTCCTCCCTGCTCACCTACTCCATGAGTGGGGCAGAGCAAGTTCTGAGAGAAGCAAGGTTGGACACAGGCTATCACCGTGGTTTATGTGAGAAGTGATAAGGTACAGAACTCAGAGAATGACATGAAAGGAAGAAGGGGAATGGATAAACAGAAGAGAGGATGGGAAGCTGAGGTCCACAGGACTTGGGGAGGGACTGGGTGTATGGAGTAAGAGAAGTCAAGAAGTCAGTAAATGGGAGGCAGCATTTTTTGAAAATGGAAATAGAGGCAAATAAACAGATTCGGTAAGACAGATGGACTCACATTTAGATACATGCTGCAAATGCCTGTTGGGTATCCAGATGGAAATTTCTAGCATGCAGGAATATGTGTGAGTCTAGAGCACAGATGTGATAATGGCTAGAGATACCAATGTTGAGTCATCAGCACAGAAATGGAAGGTGAAGCCACAAAAGAGACAGCTGCACAGGAAACACAACGAGAGGACAGACAGGGTCATGGGGATATCACTTTTTTTTTTTTTGAGACAGAGCCTCAAGTTGTCACCCTGGGAAGAATGCCTGGCATCACAGCTCATAGCAACCTCCAACTCCTGGGCTCAAGCGATTCTCCTGCCTCTGCTTCCCAAGTAGCTGGGACTACAGGCACCTACCACAACATGGGCTATTTTTTGTTGCAGCCATCATTGTTGTTTGGTGGGCCCAGGCTGGATTTGAACCCGCCAGCTCAGATATACGTGGCTGGCACCTTAGCCACTTGAGCCATAGACGCTGAGCTGGGACATCACCTTTTAAGGGGTAAACAGAAGAATGAGAAGTCAGCCAAAGAGACAGAAACAGAGAAGTATATTGCATATATTTATGTATACATACTTACATAAATATACATTTAACTTTCTGTATATTATGATGTTTTGATGTCTAAAAAACCTTTCTGATGAGGCAAAGACTCTTAGAGATAACAAAAGGCCCAGCCAGGTGCATGCCTTTGATATATAAGCTGACAGATCAAGAGACAGTCCTCTACCTGGCCCCTATTGTCTCCTGGTACACCCTAGGAGATAAGATTGCTGTCTCAATCATCCAGGGCAACTAGGGGCACCCCTGTAGTTTCAAGTCCTCTGAAATTATACAAACTAGCCAATCCTAAATTGTTCACCCTGCCCTGCCTGCCTTTCCCCAGAGGAAATCCCAATAAAGCAGTGATTCTCAATCTGTGGGTTGTGACCCACACGAACTGTATTAAAGGGTAGCAGCATTAGGAAGGTTGAGAACTACTGCAATCAAGGCTCTGGACTAATGCCCTGACACCTGTCTTCTGCCTCCTGACCGCCCGTGTGTTTCCCACGTGGTTCTGTGTGGTGCGTTGTACCTTCTGTCTCCAGGACCTGAGTATAATAAACTTGGTATTTCTGAGCCTCACCTGTGTCTCCTCTTATGGCTGCACCTGATGGTCTAAATACAGACTATGGGAACAGTGCCTCAGGGCAGAGAAAAATGAGAAACTCAGAAACAAAGTGAGAAGAGGGTTTAAAGGAAGGAGGAGATAAAACTTCACAATCTGAACAGATACAAAGTAAACTGAAGACTTTACACAGGGTGCTAGATGTGGTCTTAGGTCAACTTTCCCTGGTGAACTTTATCAGTGTGGTTTCCATGGAATGCTTGAGGGCAGAAACCTGACTGCAATGAACAGAGAAGGTAGAGAGTATAAACTGCAGGTGTGTAAAGAACCCACCTCAGGGGGAAAGCGAGATCCAAGACTGTAAGGAAAGCACACAGGATTGAGGACAGGGTATCGGTTTTGTTTTGATGCTAAAGAAACTTGAGCGAGCATGGGGGTGGCAGCAGCCTGTAAAGAAGGAGAGCTGCAAACAGAGAAGGAGTTAACTGCAGGAGCAGCATGCAAAAGCAGAGGGTGCATATGAACAAAGAGGGTGCATAGGACCAAAGAAGGTGCATAGCAGCAAGAGACTGGAAGAGCCAAACCAAAAAGAGGTAAAAAGAGGTAAACCGTAGCTATGGGGTTGGGAAGTCAAGAGAATTAATGGTGAAGCCTCAGTTTTTTGTCTTAAACTCCTGATCAAGACCCTTGGACTGGCTCGGTGCCTGTAGCACAGTGTTTACGGTGCCAGCCACATACACCAGGCTGGCGGGTTTGAACCTGGCCTGGGCCAGCTAAACAACAATGATAACTGCAACAAAAATAATAGCCAGGCATTGTGGTGGGTGCCTATAGTCCCAGCTACTTGGGAGGCTAAGAGAATCGCTTAAGCCTATGAGTTTGAGGTTGCTGTGAGCTGTGATGCCATAGCACTCTACCAAGAGCAACATAGTGAGACTATCTCAAAAAATAAAACAAAAAACAAACAAAAAAAAGTTGGACTGAGTCCCAAAGATTTGCCCTCTTATAATAAGGAAAATAGCAATTCATCCTTAGATAAGGATGCTGACTTACTCACCCCCCTTTTGTATGCTTAGAAAAATATGCTTCTAAACACTTGAACTAGGGTTATCATTTCACTGAAAAAGATTCTAGAAAATAACCCAGAGGAGGAGGAAACACGTGGTATAGGGGAAGGAGTAGTTCAGAGTGATCTCTGGACAACTCTCTCAGGCTCTTTGCACATTTCCAAGGTCCCTTCTAAATGTATGTAACATGCATATTTCATGAAGAGGTAGATAGGACCAAAACACTGAAGTATGACAAGCCAATGGGGCATAAGAAAAAACAGCCACAAAAAACTAAGGAATGGCACTAAGGATTACAGCCATCATTTGGCCTTGGATGGGCCCTGTCAAATGGAGTAACAATAGACAGACATTGTGCAATTTGAGAACAAATCACTCCCACGTAGAAGACAGTTTATACCACCTTTTATACATGGATAACAAACATTAGGAAAAAGAAGAGAAAACACATCTTCGTATTGCAATCACAGATTTAAGAATTGGAAAAAACCTTAGTCCAATCCATTAAGCTCAATTCACAACTTTTTCACCTGAAATTTTTTTTCTTTCTTCTGTGATTTTTTTTCAACAATCTCAACTGGCTTCCATTGTAAATAATAAGTCAGTAGCAAACAAACTCTGAACTAGTTCACTTCTTATTCTTGCACTTTTCCTGTCAAAAGTCCCCTACAAGAGATTCTTTTTGCGGTGCAATGACACTGAGGTAAACTTGATTAGGATTTTGTGATCAATGGTCAAAACAAGTCCATGTAATTAAAGGCACAGGAGTAAAGATGTGATCTAAACCAATGCCTCATGTAATTTGAAATGTCTTCTTGAAGAGTAAACATTTATGAAACTTATGATAAATCTATTAGCATTCATATAACATCTATTTAACCTGAGCCTAAAGTATATTTTATGTATGCACTAATTCTCACAATAACATTATGAAGAAAGATGTAGCATGGATAATTATTCCTACTTTGCTAAAGATAAAATCAGGGCAGGGAAACATGATATTTGCCCAGATCAGAAAAAGTAAATGATGGCTCGGCACCTGTGGCTCAAGTGGCTAAGGCGCCAGCCACATACACCTAAGGTGGCGGATTCGAATCCAGCCCAGGCCCTCCAAACAATGATGGCTGCAACCGAAAAAAAATAGCCAGGCGTTGTGGCGGGCGCCTGTGATACTAGCAACTTGGGAGGCTGAGGCAGGAGACTTGCTTGAGCCCAGGAGTTGGAGGTTGCTCTGAGCTGTGATGCCATGGCATTCTACCCAGGGGGACAGCTTGAGGCTCTGTCTCAAAAAAAAAAGTAAATGAGAGTACTTTTTTTACTTATTAGTTTATTGATTTGAGTTTCATATGTATCTTTGGCTTTGGGGAGGATAGTCAGTGTGTTTGTGAAGGGGAAGATAAGGGAAAGGTGGTTTGAATAACACAATACAAAAAGACAGAAGAACAATTTGAGTGTGTAATTCCAACTCAAGCCATCAACACAAAAGTTCAATTTTATCACTGGGCACAGTCTAAATCAGGTGTCCTCAAACTACGGCCGATGGGCCACGTGGGGTCTGCCAAGGACATTATCTGGTCCGCTGGGTGTTTTTGCCGCCACTGCCTGTCCTGTTTAGCAGCCGACTTGTCCCGGGGCCTGCAGTCCGGCCCTCCAACGGTCTGAGGGACAGTGAACTGGCCCCCTATTTAAAAAGTTTGAGGACCCCTGGTCTAAAAACTACAAACTCATCTATATCTGACTGGTCCCAGAAGAGAGAGTCCTTTACTCACTTATGATGGGTGTGGATGTTAAAAATATTCGATTTTTACGTTACTGGGAGGGGAGGAGTATGAGGGACTTCCTCTTAGCAGCAAATGGGCTGAGATGAAAACTATATACTCAGACATTCCCTGATGATACTATCTAGAATATCAGTCCATTATCCTCAGTACCTTCCTCCATTTAATATTTTTTCATAGACATGTCTATCTCCCCACTAGAAGGTAAGCTCCATGAGGGCAGGGCTTTTATCCTTAATTCACTGATGTTTTCAGGGCCTAGGATTATGCGTGGCATATATAATAGGAACTCAAACAAAATTGTTAAATCAATTTAGAATGCCTAAAAGTTATATAGTTCTAATTCTGCCACTGACGAGTTTCATGACATTGGAGAAGTCACTTCATTTTCTGGGATATCAATTAAAAACAAAAAAGAACTCACTCCGATAATCCCTTCTAACGCTTATACATTGTGATTTTTATGTACACAACAAACTGTAACATAAGGCAAAAAGTGTGATGTGATATGAACTAGGGTGTAGTGGGTTAGAGTCACATTTCCCAGCTGTTCCACACCTTCTAAATGCCTTTTTTTCTGTTTAGAGAATTTGCTGCCTTACTAGTCCTGCTTCTCCAAGAAGGAATCTAAAAGCTCATTCACCTAGCCTTCCTTTTATCCAAGGACTGCCCATATAACTTGGGTTCTGTCTATGAGACACACCTTCAAGAGATTTTTTTTTGGCTCGGCTCAAGTGGCTCAAGTGGGTAAGGTTCCAGCCACATACACCTAAAGTGGTGGGTTTGAATCCAGCCCAGACCCGCCAAACAACAATGATGGCTGCAACCAAAAAATAGCCGGGTGTTGTGGCGGGCACCTGTGGTCCCAGTTGCTTGGGAGGCGGAGGCAGGAGACTCGCTTGAGCCCAGGAGTTGGAGGTTGCTGTGAGGCCATGGCACTCTACCCAGGGGGATAGCTTGAGGCTCTGTCTCAAAAAAAAAAAAAAAAAAGAGTTTTTTTCAAGGTGAGCACTGTGAGGACACAGGTCCTTTTTCACTGTTGGCAGGTGAGCTTCAGGGGAAGAGCGCTCTAAGGCTCTGCAGCAACCACGGAGCCAGAGTCTGTGTGGACTGTGTGGCAGTGGCAGTGGGGTCTCTCCTGGTATACTCTGGAAGTGTGACCTGGGGTTCAGAAGATATTCCTAACTACATGGCCTCTGAACCACTCATCTCCTCAAAGAACTGCTATTTCACATCCTTTAGTAAATCCCTTTGTACTTATACTAGCTATACTGGGTTCTGATATTTGCAACTAAGAAGACACAGACATAATGTTGGAGACACACAGAGGAGAGAATGGTTGACTTTATTTGGGGGAAATCAGGAGAGGCTTCATGGATTGAGAGGAACTTTGAGTGTGAGTAGAATCATGTGAAGATGGGAGAAGGGGCATTCTAGGCTGAAAGAGTAATAAGAGCAAGGGACATGAAGACATGTACTTAGCAGGCATAAGGAATAACAACTTGTCTAATGTGACTTAAGATTTGGGAATAGGGAATGAGAAGGAGAAAAGTATTTCACTGTGGAAAACACAAAGCTTTCTGAAGTACCACAGACCTGACTCCAGCCCTACACTGCCATTTACCTTGGATAAATTATACAACCTTGTGATCTTTGGTTTTCCTTCTTTAACATGGCTATTGTCCAAGATAACAAATAGCCACTGAAAGCAGAGCTCTTTTGAAGCCAGGATTCCCCAGGACCTTCTGCTGGTGTGCTTTGCCTCCAGATCACTGGGTCAAACTAAAGTTTAAAGTTATGGATAATTTGGCACTGCTGGTGGAAAGCAAAATGGCACAGGTACTCTAAAAAACTATGGTGGTTCCTCAAAAAAATTAGAATTACTATATGATCCAGCAAATCCATTTCTAGGTATATGTTCACAGAAGCATTATTCACAACAGCCAAAAGGAGGAAGCAACTGAGTGTCCACCAGTGGATAGATGGAAACAAAATATGGTAAAATATACAATGGAATATTACTCAGCCTTAAAAAGGAAGAAAATTCTGACCCATGACAATATGGATGAACTGTGACAAATTTATGCCAAGTGAACTAAGACAGTCACAAAGATGTATACTATATGATTCCACTCACACAAAGTGCCTAGAGTAGTCAAACTCATACAGATAGAAAGGAGAATGGTGCTTGCTAGGGGTTTGGGGTGAGAGGAGAATAGAGAGTTACTGCTTAATGGATATGGAATTTCATTTTGGGGAGATGAAAAAAGTTCTGGAGATGGAGGATGGTGATGGTTGCACAACAGTGTGAATGTACTTAATGTCACTGAACTATGCACTTAAAAATGGTTAAAATGGAATATTTCATGATATATTCACATATTTATTTATTTTACCACAACTTAAAAAAAGTAGGTCTTCCTAGGTCAAACAAAGTATCTACCACTACTAGTGTAATCCTAGCACTCTGGGAGGCCGAGGCAGAGGATCACCTGAGCTCGGGAGTTTGAGACCAGCCTGAACTAAAGTGTGACCCTCTCTACTGAAAAATGGATAAATTAGCCAGGCATCCTGGCAGGTACCTGTGTGCCAGCTACTCAGGAGGCTGAGGTAGGAGGATCACTTGAGCTCAGAAGTGTGAGGTTTCTGTGAGCAAGGTTAAAGCCTTACCACTTCAGCCTGGGCAACAGAGTGAGACTGTCTCAAAAAATAAATTAAAAAAAAAAAAAAAAGAAAAAGAAAAGAAAAGAAAATTCCAAACACATAAATTTCATGATATAGCATTTTCACACCTGAGCTTTCTACAAAAAACTTCATTTATTCCTCAAAAAAACTTTAAAAATCAATTATGGGTGAAATTAGGTCAATTTATAAAGGTGCTAGAAGATGAATCACTGAGATGAGACACTAATACCCAATGTGGAGAGTGATAATAGAAGTCAACTATCAAAATCATCTATCAAAAGGCAATCTTGGCCAAAAGTCATGCCTGTAGTGCCAGCACTCTGGGGACAAATGTGGAAGGAGTGTTTGAGGCTAGTAGTTCAAGACAAGCCTGGGCCACATAATGAGACCCTGTCTCAACAAAAAATTTTAAAAATAGTGGTGCATAGGGTGGCTCCTGTGGCTCAGTAAGTAGGGCGCCGGCCCCATATACCAAGGGTGGTGGGTTTGAACCCAGCCCCAGCCAAACTGCAACAAAATATAGCTGGGCGTTGTGGCGGGCGGGCGCCTATAGTTCAAGCTACTCAGGAGACTGAGGCAAGAGCATCGCCTAAGCCCAAAAGTTGGAGGTTACTGTGAGCTGTGATGCTACAGCACTCTACCAAGGGCAATCAAGTGAGACTTGTCTATAAAAGAAAAAAAAAAGTGGGGCATAGTGGTTTGCACCTGAGTCTCAGCTACTCAGGAGGCTGAAGCAGCAGGACCACTTGAGCCAGAAGTTCATGGCTGCAGTGGGTTATGATCTGTGCACTCCAGTTTGGGCAATAGAACAAGACTTCATCTCAAAAAAAACAAACAAAAGCAGCCAATCATGGCTGGGCACAGTGGCTCACGCCTGTAATTCTAGCACTCTGGGAGGCTGAGGCTGAGGCCAGTTGATCACCTGAGCTCAGTTTGAGACCAGCTGAGCAACAGCAAGACCCTGTCTCTACTAAAAATAGAAAAACTAGCAGGGAGTTGTGGTGGGTGCCTATAGTCCCAGCTACTTGGGAGGGTGAGGCAAGAGAATCACTCGAGCCCAAGAGTTTGAGGTTGTTGTGAGCTGTGACCCCCACAGCACTCTACAGAGGGCAACAAAGTGAGATTCTGTCTAAAAAAAAATGTCCAATGAAAAAGCTTTGATGCAGGCAGCACCTGTGGCTCAAGGAGTAGGGCACCAGCCCCATATACCGGAGGTCGCAGGTTCAAACCTGGCCCCGGCCAAAAAAAAAGAAAAAGCTTTGATGTTTAAAATCTAGTGTCAGTTGTCTAGAAAATTCCCTTTCATGAAACAGATTATTTTTCAGAGTATGAGAAAACATGGGCAAGAATAATCTCATTTCAAAGTTAACTGGAATAATTGGAATACCTAGAGTTCTTCACAAAAACTCTCAGAAACCTCGGTACTCTTAAGTGCCATATATGAATTTAACAAAAAGAAGTGACAGTTGAGTATCCCTAATCTGAAAATCTGAAATCTGAAATGCTCCAGTGAGCATTTCCTCTGAGCATCACGTCAAGCATTGTCAAACAATTTCCAAATATTCTCCCTCACTCCTGATGCTATGTGGGGAAGCATTTTTCTTAGTTTTTCAATTGTTATACTACTCCTTCTCAAGTTTTATATTTCCTGTTCTTGCCTCCTAAATATGAGTATTTGTTGAAGTATAGGCCTTGGCCTTCTCTTCTAAATACTTTCGCCATTGAAAAGATCATATACAGATGCTCCCTGACTTATGATAGGGTTACATCTAAATAAGCCTATTGTAAGTTGAAAATATTGTTAAGCTGTATTTAATGCCTTTAATATACCTAACCTACCTTGAGCTTACCTTAAATGTGCTCGAAATATTGGGCAAAATCATCTAACACAAAGGCTGTTCCATAATGAAGTGCTGAATATCACATGTAATTTACTGATTAGCATACTGAAAGAAAAATTATAAGGGTACTCAAAGTACAGCTACTACTAAATACGCATCACTTTGATACCACTGTAAACTCAAAAATCCTTAAGTTGTACCATCTTAAAAGTAACAGACCATTGGTACATAAATGATTTCCACTATTGTTTCTTCTTGGATGACTCACATATTTACGTATTTCAGCACAGCCTCTCTTTCCTCAGCTTTAGTCCTAAATTTCCAACCAACCCCCTAGAAATATTCTCTTGAATATTTAACTATCATATCAAAATTTGCAGATGATTTTAGCTCTGAGTTTATGTTGCCTTAACACCAGTTTACCTTAAGGCTATCCCTTTTCAGTCCCAATTTTCCAGGCTCAAAGAATTGGAACCTACCTGGATTCCTATCAGTCTTTTTCTCCCATCATGCACTTGGTTACTAAGGATAGTACTATTCAATTACTGAACAGACTGTTGGGGGGGAGGAATGAGAGTTTTGATAAGGCAGTGGGTAAGGAGAATGGATGGATGCCAGGATTATGGCTGTGTACAATCAACAGAACTTGGTGGGCTATAACCCTTGGTCTTTACACCTCTTACCTTTACTACCCAACACCAAGACTCTCATATATTATCCCCATCCATACCATCATATACACTCTTGCTAGGTTCATGCTCCTAAAACATGACTTGGAACAGTCATGGTTCCATTTGTTCCACAATATTTACCGAATGCTTACTTTATACAAAGCACAATGTTATACACTCCAAAATGGAGAAATGAATTAGATAAAGCTCAGTTTAAATTTTAGTAAGGGGAAGGACTTGCACATCATTTTAGTTCAAGGTTAGAAAGTCGTAATAAATGAATACATGAAGTTCAGGAAGTATGATGGACATTCAGTATAAGGAAAAAATATTTCTAGATGAAGATGTCACTTTGTAAAACTTTAACGAATGGATAGAATTTCAACTTCCAGAGATGAACAGGTATTCCAAGCAAGAGACATGAACAAGCTATAGAAACCTAACAGGTTCATGCATGAACTACTTCACAAGGTCTGGCTTACCATGGAAGGGAAACAGCAGAAAAGAGAGTTTTGAATCCAAATTACTAAACATGCCTTTAATCTACAGCCAACAGCCACTGAATAGTCTGGATCACAGCTGTGCTTCAAGAAGACTAAACCTATAGCAGCTACATGTAGCAAGGCTGGCGGAGTGACGCTAGCTAGAGATAGGTTATCAGTGAGAAAAGTACCGGATTTCCACTGCTCAGGCGATGCCAATGAGAGTTCTGTTGAGGTGGAGACAGTGGGTAAGGACAGTGGATGGATGCCAGAATCATCGTAGGGTACATAACCTGGCAACTGTATGGCTCCAGGAAAGGCAAGGGATCAAATTAAGACGTCAAAGTTTCCACGCTCGTTGTAATAACAGAGAGAGGTAACCGTCTGGGGAGTAATTTGGGAGGGAAGAGATCAAGTTATATTTGGGATATTAGGTGTTTATATACTTGTCGAGCATACTGGAATAAACGGCCAAGACTTTTAGAGGTATCTAGACGTTGACTGAAGACGGTGCAGACACAGAATGTTTCTGCAAAAACACGCAGAAAACGTCTTACTGCCGGGCTGCAAAACTTGTAGCATCGCTAAAAGTATCCCGTCGCGTCTGCGCCTCACCACCTGTTCTCACCTCACATTCCCCAGACTCCAGGAGCAGGCGGCCGGACTTCCACCGCTACGCGTCACAGGCTCTCAGTCAAAGGGACGTCCTGACGGCAACACCTTTGCTCGCCCAGTCACCGTGTAGGCTGGGAGCGCACCAAGGGCATCACCCGCTTTCAGCCCCTACCTGACTACGCTTGCCGGAGCGCCGCGCCTTCCGCCAGCGTTTGAAGAAACGCCGTGTGGCGGATATCGCGAGACTTCACTGGGGCGCAGGCTCTCTCCGCCGGAAGCGGAAATCAGGTGGTTGTCGGCTTCCCGAGGCCGTGGCGCGTTGTGGTGGAGGACAGTGGAGGTCTGGAGTTTGGCTGTGTCGGGGCGGGAGGCTGTGCGTGGTTCTCGTGTCGTTGGCTGGGCCCAGCCCGAGCTGCACAGACACAGCCCTCGGCGGGTGAGTCGCTGGGACGACGGAGACGGGGGAGCAGGGCGGGCTGAGCCGAATGGCCGACGGCGCGTCCTCGGTTCGTGCGGTGGTCCGCCCTGGGCGAGACCAGGGGCGATTTACCTCCCACGGCCTACGATTTGCTTCCCTGGAGATTGGCTGTGCCTTAGAAGGGAGCAGATCTGCCAGGCCTTGGTAAACAAGCGGTGGTGTGCTCTGAGCGAGGACGGAGAAACGACCCTGTTTTCTGTTGTTGTCTCCGTCTGTTCTCGGAGCGCGGCTCCTGGAACGGCTGCCTGTGCTGCTTAGTTATTACCCGGGTTAGTCGACTGCAAATAGAATGCGGTTTTATTTGTGGTGGGTGAATTAGTGGTGTTTGATTACAGATATGCAAAGCTTACCTTTAAAAAAAAAAAAAACACATAACCTTGTGAAGTGATTATCGGGCTTGAACTAACTTGTTGGTTTTGAAGCCCCAGGGGACGAATCCTGTATCGCTCCTGACTGTGAGCCCAGGCTGTCTTTGGAACACTGACTTTGGAAGTCTTTAGAGCACTTTTACTTGAACTCTTTCTTTAAGGGCCTTATAGCACCCATTCCCAGCACACACACTTTTTGAGGGTTTCCTTAAATTAAGTCAAGGGTTTTTATTTTTTCTCCCACATATTTAAACCAAACATTAAACATTATAGCTGCCTCAAATTCTTGAGGTAAGCAAAGCTTGTGTCAATGAAAATTTGATTTAAATTCTGTTCTGGGCTCGGCGCCTGTGGCTCAAACGGCTAAGGCGCCAGCCACATACACCTGAGCTGGCGGGTTCGAATCCAGCCTGGGCCCTCCAAACAACAGCGACCGCTGCAACCAAAAAATAGCCGGGAATCGTGGCGGGCGCCTGCAATCCCAGCTACTTGGGAGGCTGAGGCAGGAGACTCGCTTGAGCCCAGGAGTTGGAGGTTGCTGTGAGCTGTGACGCCATGGTACTCTACCCAGGGGGATAGCTTGAGGCTCTGTCTTAAAAAAATAAATAAAAATAAAATTGTAAAAAAATAAATAAATAAATTCTGTTCTCATGAGTCACAATAAAGGTGATATTTGTGTTCACTTGTGTGTTGGTAGAGTCGTGGGAGAATGTAAAAAATAAAGTAGCACGTGTTCCTTGCCTTATTATTTTTACTAACTGTTTGGATTAGACATGGGTCATCTTGTGATTTTTGTGATCACTGTAGAAATCTAGGCTCAGCAGAATTTACTTTAAACTCGTTCCTTGGATTTAAGAATTTGAGCTAGTTTGCTAATCCCAGACACACTGGGAGACTAGTATTTGATAAACATGCTAAGAGGGCAGTAGCTTGAAAGGTAGGACGACAAGATTTTGTTTCTGGCATCCAAACAACAATATATTTTAATTTTGTTGGCATTGGGGTGGTATTATAATTATTAATATTATAAATATTTGCATATGTTTTGAGGGGTTGAAGAAAAAACTAATGAAGATGCTGTCTTCCAAGTTCTTTGTTAAAAGCTTTTTATTAGAAGTTAAATATAGGAAGAAAATAATTTGAGGATGTCAGGTAAGAGGGTGAGAATTGGTTTTAAAGTTTCAGCAGGGACCGGGTGCAGTGGCTCACACCTGTAATCCAAGCACTCGGGGAGGCCAAGGCAGGAGGATTGCTTGAGCTGACTAGTTCAAAACCAGTCTGAGCAAAAGCAAGACCCAGTCTCTACCAAAAATAGAAAAACTGAGGCAAGAGGCTCACTTGAGCCAAGTTGGAAGTTGCTGTGCGCTATGACATCATGGCACTCTACCCAGGGCGACAGCTTGAGACTCTGTCTCAAAAAAGAAAAAAGTTTCAGCATGATATTAAATATGCCCCCCTCATAAAACAGGCTTTAAGAGTCCTGAGGCAAAGAGCAGAAAGATGAGGGTTGGGTTGAGAAAGGTAGGAAATGGGAATGCTGACCAGTGCTCAGTTAAGGAAAACTAAGAGGTGGGGGCTACCTACAGAATATTGCTAGGGCTGACTTCCAGGTTTTGGGTGAGATTAAAAGAAGTGAACTCTTTTTTTCCCCCAGCTTCCCAAGGATTAGGCTTGTTGGAGTTGAAGCCAAATCTTTTCCTAGGGGTTGAGAGTTCTCTGAGAATATAGGTGAAGAAATACTGCCTGTTGAGTGAATCTGTAATTGGCCTGGAAAATCCAGCTGATACAGATTTTGGTCTTTACAACCATTAGACAACATCTTATCTACAGTAATTTTAATTTTCTCCCAGGATCTGGAGTAAGAACACAGGAATCATTATAATTATCCTAAACTTAAATAGCTATGCATGTAAATGACTTTTTATTAAGGTTGTTAAGTATGAAATGTCGAGGCTGAGTTTAAACCCACCATCTCTGGTATATGGGGCCAGCACCCTACTCCTTGAGCCTAGGTGCCGCCCCTGATTTCCTTATGTACTAAGTTTGAGAGTTGATAATTTCTGACATTTGACTTTGACATTTCTTGTTTTGTTTTTATTGTGAAGGTACATCTTCATTCTTTCAAATGCATGTTTTGGCTTTAGATTTTTTTTTTTTTCTTTTGAGACAGTCTCACTTTGTTTTGCTTAGTAGAGTGCCCTGGCATCATAGCTCACTGCAACCTCAAACTCTTGGGCTCAAGTGATTCTTGCTTTAGCCTCCCAAGTAGGTAGGACTATAGGTGCCTGCCACAATGCCCAGCCTTTTAGAGATGGGGTCTCAACTCTGGCTCAGGCTGGCCTTAAACCTATTGAACTCAGGCAGTCCACCCACCTCAGCCTCTAGAGTGCTAGGATTACAGAGGTGAGCCACCGTGCCTACCCTGAGATTTTTTTTTTTTTTTTTTTTGAGCCAGTCTCACTCTGTGGCCCTAGGCCAGCATGTGATGGTGTGGTAGCTCACAACAACCTCAGACTCTGGGCTCAAGCTATTCTCTTGCCTTCAGCATCCTGAGCAGCAGGTACTACAGGTTCCTACAATGATGCCCAGGTATTTTTTTCTATTTTTAGTAGAGTTGAGGTCTCCCTCTTGCTTAGGCTGGTCTTGAACTCCTGAACTCAGGCAGTCCACCAGCCTTGGCCTCCCAGAGTGCTAGGATTACAGGCATGAGCCACCATGCCTGGCCTCAAAAATGGATTCTTTTTGACAATTGCAAGTGTTTAGCTCAATGACTGTATAAAAATGAAGTGCCAAAACACAATCCAGAACTGAGCATTAATCAAAAATAGCTAATAGTGTCTAGCAGTCCAGTGCCGGTATTATTTGCTTAATGAAACCCAGCCAGTTGATTATAGGAGATGTCTACTGCAACCAACTGGATGGCATAATGAGAGGATGCTTATGATTAAGCAGCTGACATTAGTCAACAGAGACAGATCAGTCCTCCTGCAAGACAGCACTGTCACCCAAACAATGCTATAAAAACTGGACTTGGAAAGTCTGTCATTGACTGTATTCATCAGACCTTGCACCCTTTGACTACCTCTTCCAGGCTTTGGACCACTTCTTGCAAGGAAAAATATGCAGTTCTGAACTAGCTATGGAAAATGTTTTTTTGGATTTCATAGCCAAGGCTTCTTCACTGCTGCCAAGCTACTATTAAGATGGCAAAACTGTGTCAATACTTTGATTAATTGTACTGCGTCTTGTTTGAGATACAGTAAACTTTTGATTTGAAATCAGACATTTCTTATGATGACATTCTTGTTTTCCTGTATCTTCTGTATTTTCAATTTTTCCCTTTTATTGGTTCTTTTTTTCCCTTTTATAAACAACTTCATATATTAAAATAAGAAGTAATCTCTCAGTAATCCCTTAGCTACTGCCCTACCTTTTTGCTCCTGTTTTAATCAAAACTTCTTGAACAGTTAGTCTACACTCAGTATAGATTTCTACTTCTTTACCTTCCAGGTACTTTTCAGATTTAAGTTCTGCTTCAATCCCTATTACTCTAAAATAATCATCTCCTAATGACTAAATACAGTTAGTTCTTTTTGGTTTTTTGTATTACAGTGTCATTTGCCACTATTAACTCTTTATTCTATTGCCTTCTATAATAACCCGTTCTGGTTTGCCTGTTATCTGTTGGCATGTCTCCGTTAACCAATGTCAGCTGCTTAATCTCTTATCTCTTCGCTCCTTCCAGCCCCCCCCCTTTTCTTTTTTAAGAGACAGGGTCTCATTTTGTTGTCTAGGCCCAAGTCCAATGGTATAGTATCATACGTCACTGCAGCCACAAACTCCGAGGCCTAAGTCATCCTCCTGCTTCAGCCTCCTGAGTAGCTAGGACTACAGACACATGCCACCATGCCTGGCTAATTTTTAAATTTTTTGTAGAGTTGGGGTCTAGCTACTATGTTTCCCCTAAAATAAGACCTACCCAAAAAATAAGCCCTAGCAGGATTTCTATGCATTTGTTAAATATAAGCCCTACCCCAATAATAAGACCTAGTGATGGGCGTGGCTATGCAGCATATCTGCATAGCCACAGCATGCATTTTGGCATGGAGAGGAAGACATCCCCTGAAAATAAGCCCTAGTGTGTCTTCTTGAGAAAAAATAAATATAAGACAGTGTCTTATTTTCAGGGAAACATGATATGTTGCTCAGTGCAGTGTTGAATTCCTAGCATCAGATGATCCTCCTGCCTTGACCTCTCAAAGCTGGCATGAGCCACTGCACCCAGCTTCTTATTTTTTGGTTGTTCTTTTAGTTTTTTATTTTTTATTCTTTTTTTTTGGCCAGGGCTGGGTTTGAACCTGCCACTTCCAGCATATGGGGCCAGTGCCCTACTCCTTTGAGCCACAGGCGCCACCCTTGGTTGTTCTTTAAATGTTTTATGTTTTCCAGGATTCTGTTCATTGATCACAACACCAGATCAGATGCTGTTCCTATCCAAGTACTAAGTAGGCCCCACCTGCTTAATTTTTGAAATCAGATGAGATGTTCAGGATTGTGTGGCTATACACTGTGATACTCTTCATTTTATTTTATTTTTTTACTGAGACAGAGTCTCACTTTGTCACCCTCTGTAGAGTGCAATGGGGTCATAGCTCACAGCAACCTCAAATTCTAGGGCTCAAGCGATCTTCTTGCCTCAACCTCCCTAGTAGCTGGAACTACAGGCACCCGCCACAATGCCCAGCAGGCCCTAGGCTAGGTTTGAACCCACCAGCCCCCAGAACATGTGGCTGGTGCCCTAACCACTGAGATCTAGGCGTACGGCATGTAATCCTCTTCTTATTCCCCATTGTTTCTGAGGAATTTCACCCATTCTTACAGGATTAATCACCAACAAAATTGCCAGTGTCTCCCATATTCTTCAACCATTTCTCAGTCTCAAATAGTTAACTGTGAACTGACTCAACATTTGGATGTTTGTACCAAGGTAACTTCAAACTTCAAAGGTGTTTAGCCTTACCCACCTGTATTCCTGTTGTTCCTGTGCCACCATAATTTGTGCCAGAAGGCTGAGAGTTAATTCTTTTTTATTATTATTATTTTTTTTATTGAATGGTAACTATGTACATTAATGTACTTCTGGGTACAGTGTGGGGTTTTCGCACACAATCCAAAACACTTCCATTAAACTGGTTAACATAGCTTTCATGTCATTTTCTTAGTTATTGTTTTAGAACATTCACAATCTACTCTTAGAAAGATTCACTTGTACCCTGAGAGTTAATTCTTTATTCTCTCTTCTACTCTCACATCTAGTCAGTGATTAATTTCTCTTGGAATTTTTTTTAAAACTATTCTTGCAATCCCTGCTAAGATTAAGGCTTCAGCATGTTATCTACATTATGCAATAATCTGCCTTTCATCTAATCTTACTAATGTATTATCATAGCTTTGTTAAAAAAGCAGTCCTTCTAAGTAGTAAATTTGATCTTTTAAACTCCCGAATGACTACCAGAAAAAGTACAAAATTGTTTTTATCAAATACAAAGTTTTTCACAATTTGACCCCTGCTTACCTCCCCAGCCTCATTTGCTGATATCCTCTTCTGCTTCTCCTTTTATATTTATGCTGTATTTATCTCTTCAACTGGACTGGGAGCTCTTTTTGGGCATAGTACACGGTATATTACTGTTCATATCCCAGGTTCTTAGTTGGCACAAGGCCTGCTATATAGTAGTCAAAAAATGTTGAATTGAATGTCTAAAATCTGTCTTAAGTTGGAGAAGTACACAAAGACTTCTGTGGATATCCTGCTTAAAATTATTTACTTCTTGGATTTTCATTATCTGGTAAGATTGTATTAATTTTTAAAAAATATCTAATAGAAGTATCTTTAAAACTATACACAATTTCAGAATGACTGACATTTCTGAAGCAGTTTCAAATTTTGAAGAGATGTTTGCCAATAGATTCACAAAAGATGACAAAGAATACCAGGAATACCTGAAACGCCCTCCTGGGTCCCCTCCAATTGTTGAGGAATGGAATAGCAGAGCTGGTGGAAGCCAAAGAAATAGAGGCAATCGGTATGTATTGCTTTGGACGAATAAATGCAGATGGTTGATCTGGGTGAGGATAGCTTTAATCTGCTGGAACATAAGGCCAGTAACTGTGTTTTCAGCATGGTATTGCTAATACCTAGTAACAGAGCCTGGTACATAATGAGTGCTTGATAAATACTTCATCAGCACTGTGTTTGTGTGTGTGTGTATATATATATATTTTTTTTTTTGGGCCACGGCTGGGTTTGAACCCGCCACCTCTGGCATATGGGGCCAGCACTTTACTCCTTTGAGCCACAGGTGCCACCGAGCACTGTATATTCTTTCACATGATGTTCAATTATGTGTGTGTGTATTGATTTTTTTTAATGTTCTTTCTATAGAACAATATTTTCTTTACAAATATACTTTAAAACTAAGAGTCTTCTAAAACTGTATCTGATTCTATAAAGAAGCTATTGTTTTGGTTTTAATTTAGAAAGAAGTTAATAAAATGGAATTACTTCTATTTAATAATTCATAATAGAGGAATAAATACCATACTGCTTTTGCATAATTGAATAGATTCCGGTTTAATTTAGTACTATCCTATTGGTTTGGGCTTGTTGTAGTCTGCTCATTTCTCTGTGAAGTGTAGTCATTGTAATACTAAATACTAACCAGTGTAATATTAAATATATTAGGAAAGTTTTGAATAATGCCATAATGTTCTATGGTGAAATGGTTTTTTACTTTCATTTATTGTGCATTAGATTAGGAAACCAAAGGCACTGGAATAGATCTGTAATGTGTTTTTTTTAGTAAGGATAGTTTAAAAACCTTTTGTCTTGTTATTGTAGGTTACAAGACCGACAGTTTAGAGGTGGGGATAGCAGACGGGGGTGGCCAAGCGACAATCGATCCAATCAATGGCATGGACGACCCTGGGGTAATAATTACCCATCGCACAGACAAGAACCCTACTATCCCCACCAGTATGGACAGTATGGTTACAACCAAGGGCCTCCTTATGGTTACTACTGAGAGAAATGTTTTTAGTAAAACCATTTTCTTTGTTAACATGACAAAAGTTTGTGTGTGTTCTGTTAGTCATAGTTTTTCATACAATTTTAGAGACTGGATTATTCATTTTTTGGAACTTGAGACTTTATTTTTAATAGATTTTACTAGAGAGATGTTACAGTTGCTAGAAATACATAAAAATGTTGTGGATTATATTGCTTGACTTCTACCTCAGATACTTCTTTGTTCCATGATTTAGTAATGCTTTGAATTTGTGTATTTTTCTTTTTCTTTTCTTTTTTTTGCAGTTTTTGGCCGGGGCCGGGTTTGAACCCACCATCTCTGGTATATGGGGCCAGTGCCCTACTCCTTTGAGCCACAGGCACTGCCCTTGTGTATTTTTTTTACTTGACCCCTAGGAGGTTTTACAGAAAAATAAACATTTTTAAATAGAAAATGCTTGCTTTTATTTTGCGAGGTAAGGGGGTATCCATATATTCAAATGGGCTCATTCTTAAAATTCTATGGAAGTTAGTACAATCAGCTCATGAATGCATAGCTATACTTATTTGTGTTATGTAACTATGGCACTATTTACTTCTGTCATGTCATTGTGGTACTTAATCTGTAGGTATGAATCAGCTTCACAATTTTCTTATCTTTTTAGAAGGAAATCAAGAATAAAACTGTAAAATGAAGAAACAGTCATTTTCAGTTTCAGTGTCTGGATCTGTGGTGGGTGGGATTAGGGTGCACATCATCTTATACAAACTCTGAAGAATTTTTGCTAACTTAAACATGTCAGGTCAAAATTCACATGTTATACAAAAGTTTAACTTCAGACTTTTACAAAAATATCTGGGCTCCCTGGTCCTCCCATTTGCATCCCAAGGCACCATGGTGAAAATGAAGGTCTCGGAAGAAACGACTTTGGTCGTATTGAACACCTGGTCACCAGGGCTGCTTTGGCAAAGTAGATATTGTTGCCATCAGTGACCCCTGCATTGACCTCAACTACATGGTCTACATGTTCCCGTATGATTCCACCCATGGCACAGTCAAGGCTGAGAACGGGAAGCTTGTTATCAATGGAAATCCCATAACCATCTTCTAAGAGCAAGATTCCACCAAAATCAAATGGGGTGAGGCAGGCATTGACTACATTGTGGAATTCACTGATGTCTTCACCACCATGGAGAAGGCTGGGGCTCACCTACAGGGGGTGCCAAAAGGGTGGGTCATCATCTCTGCCCCTTCTGTTGATGCCATGTCTGTGATGGGTGTAAACCATGAGAAGTGCAAAAACAGCCTCAGCATTGTCAGCAATGCCCCCTACAACACCAACTGCTTAGCCCCCTTGGCATCATGGAGGTACTCAGGACCATAGTCCGTGCCATCACTACCACCCAGAAGACTGTGGATGGCCCTTCTGGGAAGTTGTGGCATGATGGTCATGGGGCTCTCAAGAACATCATCCTTGCCTCAACTGGTGTAGTCAAGGTGTGGGCAAGGTCATCCCTGAACTGAATGGAAAGCTCACTGGCATGGCCTTCTGTGTCCCCACTGCCAATGTGTGGGTCATGGATCTCACCTGCCATCTGAAGAAGGCTGCCAAATACAGTGATGTCAAGAAGGTAGGGAAGCAGGCATTAGAGGGCCCCCTCAAGGCCCTCTGGGCTATACCAAGCACCAGGTCATCTCCCATTCCAACAGTGATACCCATTCTTCTACCTTTGTTCCTGGGGCTGGCATTGCCCTCAACTACCACTTTGTCAAACTCATTGCCTGGTATGATAATGAATTTGGCTACAGCAAGAGGGTGGTGGACCTTATGGCCCACATGGCCTCCGGGTAAATCAGGTATTCACACTGAGATGTATTAATAAAATTTTAGCACTAAGGTAAGGGTTTTCCTTGTCCAAATTATATCAGTACGCAACAAGCTAGTGCTATTACATAAAGATAGCTTTCTTTTAAATTAAATTTTTTAAAAAATTTCAGTAGATAGGCTCTGCAACAGTGGTTCAAGTGGCTAAGGCACCAGCCACATACACCTGAGCTGGCGGGTTCCAATTCAGCCCGGCCCGCCAAACAACAATTATGGCTGCAACCAAAAAATAGCCAGGCGCTGTGGCAAGCTCCTGTAGTCCCAGCTACTTGGGAGGCAGAGGCAGGAGAATCGCTTGAGCCCAGGAGTTGGAGGTTGCTGTGAGCTGTGATGTCACAACACTCTACCCAGGG
>NW_003852406.1:35281068-35288368 GCF_000181295.1 Otolemur garnettii | reverse complement strand
GTCCCAGCTACTTGGGAGGCAGAGGCAGGAGAATCACTTGAGCCCAGGAGTTGGAGGTTGCTGTGAGCTGTGATGCCACAGACTCTACCCAGGGTGACAGCTTGAGGCTCTGTGTCAAAAAAAAAAAAAAAAGAAAAGAAAAGAACATGAAAAGAAGATAATTTAAGAGTGAAAACAATTAAAATAGTGTCAAGCAGAATTTCAAATAGTCTGCTGTCATAGCATATAGTATTAGGCAGGAATCTTGGCTTCCAGTTCTGTCCTTACAGGCTAAGTGATTTGTGAGAAAGTCACTTAAACTCTGAACTTACTAACCCATCTGTAAAAATGGGAATCCTCTCAGGGTTATAAAAATAAATGACCAAAGGAAGAGCTTGAGAGTAGAACTAGAGTTGTAGCCATCAAACCTCCACATAATAGGAACTCTATGAATGTTTGTCGGATCAGCAGGAGGGAAGTATTTGGTGAATTATAAAGCATAGTGTTGTTTTAAAGGATATACAGTAAATAATAAAGATGAGGTAAGGCAGGAGACATAGGAAATTAAGGATCTATGGTTGTTTCCTAATGTAAATTCATATGTGAACTAGCAAAAGGAGCAAATTATATCCTTTAGGAAATAAACACTTCAGATGTAGAAAAAAGGATATGTAAAAATTGAGCTAAAATTAGTAGCATTTGCTCCTTGGAAATTGGCACTTGTTTTAGAATGTCAGATGTTAATTATTAAACACATAGGATTGATATCCTTTTGAGGACATGAGATAGAGTTTTTATTTTATTTAATTACATTATTTTTTTTTTTTGAGACAGTCTCACTCTGTCACCCTGAGTAGAGTGCATGGCATCATTATAGCTCTCAGCAACTTCAGTCAGTCTCTGGGGCTCAAGCAACCTTCTTGCCTCAGCCTCCAAGTAGCTGGGACTACAGTAACATTGGTAAAGCAGGACACTATTGATGGGTGGGGGTGGGGGGCTGACAACAGTGCAAACTTTGATAAGCAGTTCTCAATAATCAGTTCTCGACAATTATTTGTTATTAAAGTTTAGCATTATAAAATTAACAAGAATAATATAAAACTCATATCCTAGCAAAATAGCCACATGACAGCCAAAAACCGTATATTCCCTTCCTGTACGCCCAAGTTCCCTAGCTTGTCATGCATTCTTAACAAAAATCAGGACTTTTTTAAAACGCCACAGGACACAGAACAAACTGTTGAAAATCGGGACTGTCCTGCCAAAAGCGGGACGTCTGGTCACCTTTTCTGGGGGGGGAGGGGGCTACTTGTTTGTTCCAGATAGTTTGGCTCCGTCTGAGCTAATTGTCCTTGCCTAGAAGCCAGGGAGGGAGCAGTCTCCTTCTGATAGGACTCCACCTGGGCAACCTTTCCCAGGAGGGGAGTAGGGAGTTTACATTAGCCTTTTCATTTCCAAAGGAAGTTACATTAACCTCTTCATTCCCTAATGGAGTTACCTTAACCTTTTCAGCAGCCGAAAACCGTATATTCCCTTCCCATTCTCCCACTGTTCCCTAGCTCGTTGTGCATTCTTTCCAAAAATTGGGACTTTTTAAAAACACTGTGGGACATGGGACAAATTGTTAAAAAAAAAAAAAAAAAAAAAAAATGGGACTGCGGGACATCTGGTCACCTTAGACTACAGGTACCCACCACAACACCCAGCCAATTTTTCTATGAGATAGTTTTTGTTTGTGTTTTGTTTTGGAGTGCTATATTCAGGATGTGAGTGCAGATTCAGGGCTATCCAAAATATAATAACCTCGGGTCACTGCTCTGAGATTAGTTTTTGGGTTCTCTCTCTCTTTTTTTTTTTTTTTTTTGCAGTTTTTTACCAGGGCCAGGTTTGAACCCACCACCTCCAGTATATGGGGCTGGCAACCTACTCCTTTGAGCCACAGGTGCTGCCCAGTTTTTGGGTTCTTGATACCATTTAGACAAAAGATACCTGGGAAGATTTCTAGCATAGTGTTTTAGTTTCCAGTTTGCAGTCCTTGTAATATAATGCTGAAAAGACAAAGATGTAATTTTCCCTTTGTATTTATTAATCTAAAGGAAAACTTAGGGCTTTATGATAGAATTAAGAATAATGAGGCTCAGCGCCTGTTCAAGTGGCTAAGGTGCCAGCCACATACACCTAAGGTGGTGGGTTCGAATCCAGCGCAGGCCCGCCAAACAACGATGGCTGCAACCAAAAAATAGCCAGGCATTGTGGCAGGTGCCGGTGGTCCCAGCTACTTGGGAGGCTGAGGCAAGAGACTTACTTGAGCCCAGGAGTTGGAGGTTGCTGTGAGCTCTACCCAGCACTCTACCCAGGGGACAGCTTGAGGCTCTGTCTAAAAAAAAAAAAAAAAGAGTAATGAAAAGTCATTTATATGTTTAAAATACTAAAAGGGAAGGATGTGATCTTTTCCTGAAGGTTACTGACAGCACTAATTTTCAACTCTAATAAAAGCACTATACTTTGTTACTAAATATAATTATTTTTACCCCTTAAACATTTTCTTAGACTTTCTATTCCATTCAATTCATTCAACCCAAACACAGATTTGGTGGTGTATGGAAATCTATGCTCTAAGCCTTTGACTTCTTTTAATTAGCACCATTGTCTGTAGTGAAAGGGAATTTTTTTCATTAGGAAATAAGTACACCCAGTTTGAGGTGGTTTGTGTTGGTGGTTTGTTGGATTTCAGTTAGCTGGAAATGTTACTTCTGAAAGCACTTTATTATGACAGACAAATAAGGTTATTACATATAAATTATGTTCTTCACTTTTTCTTGAAATGCCTATTTGGATTAAGAGCAACCAGAGAACATACTTCTGACACTGGTGGAAGTTAATATTGTTAAATTTAGATTAATACATCAGGATTCAGATATATCCAGATGTGACAGTAGATATATTTAAACAAAGTTTTCTTCTGGGTTCTGCTATGTTATAGAACGAAATCAACAACAAGACTTAAGTAGTAGATAACACCACTGGACCCCAAGGTAGCCTTGGGAACAAGTATTTCTTCTTTTCTAGAAGTTTGGTTGATAAATGCTGGGACCAGCTTTTGAGGAATATCAGGATGGGAATAGAGATCCCTTGACTTGTGGACATTCTCGGAAAGAATGGCCTAGGCCAACCTGGCTGCTTGGATCTGAGATCAGAAGGGCTGCTCTAAGTCAGATCATGCCCCAGTGAGGGGGAGTAATGCTTTAGCTGCTGTAACTCTGTGGAGGCCGCTGGCCCTGGAGAAACATTCTGCCTCTGAGGAGTTCAGTTATCAGTGCCATCAGACTGGAAAAGTGGAAATGAGCTGTGGATTATACCTCTCAGATTTAAAGGCTTAAAGGGTGGGATAGGAGGAGCAGGTTATCAAAGAGACAAGTCCTCCCTCATAACTGATGTGTGATTTGACTGCCCCATTTCAGGGTTTTACATGAAAAGCATAAAGTACACCGTACTGGGCTAGGCATATTAACAGGTGCCTAGTCAACGTCAGGTTTGTGCCTACAAGATAGGAATGAGGTACTTGTGGGATGAGTTGGATGGGAGAAGCATAGCTCACACATCTTTACCAGTATCTTCATGGGCTGATGGTCTAATTTCAGTTGGTGTTTTTATTCCTGTCCCTAAGGGGCTCAGAGGGCCCCATGTATTAATTACCAGTTAGATTTTCTTTGGGTTTCAGTGGCTTCTCCTGAGACAGCTTCAGGGGAATGATCTCATGGTTTTTTTCCACTGCCAGTGCCTTTAACTCCCTAAAGAATCTCCAGCTTCTTTGTCTGAATTAGGTAAATAAAGCTGCTCTAATTGCTAATGGCCAGAGCTTTGTTGTTTGTGTGTATTTTTCTCATTTTAAAATTTCCTTACTTTTGTACATTGTGTATGTTTATAAAATAATAAATTATTAAGTGAAACAATACAAAAACGAATAATCTGCACCCAACCAGTGATTATGGCCTGTTGGTGTATGCTTCTGTTTCTTTCTCTGTAGCATGCAAATACATATAAATTTGATGTACATTTGTTCATTAAAGCAAGGTTATACATTTTTTAATATATATTTTACATATGTTCACACACAACTCTTTTTACTCAACAGAATGTAGCAATCATCACTCCAAGTCAGTAGCTATAGATTAAAAATTAATGATTTGCTGGGCACAGTGGCTCACACCTATAATCCTAGCACTCTGGGAGGCCGAGGCAGGTGGATTGCTTGAACTCAGGAGTTTAAGACCAACCTGAGCAAGAGCAAGACCTCATCTCAAACTAGCTGGGCATTGTGGCAGGCACCTGTAGTCCCAGCTACTTGAGAGGCTGAGGCAAGAGGACCGCTTGAGCCCAAGAGACTGAGGTTGCTGTGAGTTATGATACCATGGTACTCTATTGAGGGCAACAAAGTGAGATTGTCTCAAAAAAACAAAACAAACAAAAAACTAATGATTTAATTTTAATAACAATATTCTATAGTGTGGATTTACCATTGATTATTCTTCTATATATAGACACTTAGGATTGGGGTATTTTTTGTTTTGTTCGCTCACACTAACAATGCTGCATTGCTTTTGTATATATATATCTTTTGGTACTTTTATTTCATGTGTTCTGTGGGATACTGTCAAAATAGAATTGTTAGGTTTTAAAAAATCTATAGTTTTAATAAAGGCTGACACATCTCCCCCGCCCAGAAGAGCAAGTCTTTATTTCATCTTGTTCGTACAACATGAGGGAACTGAAGCACTGGGCTGACACATTTTCTAAAGCTGGCAATTTACATTCCCACACCATTATGCATGTACATTTGACCCTTGGACAACATGGAGGTTGGGGTGCCAGCCCTGCACAGTCAAAAATCTATATATAACCTTTAACTCCCCCCAAATTTAACTACTGATAGCCTATTGTTGACCAGAACCCTTACCAATGACATAAGCAGTCAATTCACACATATTTTGTACATATATTATGAACTGTATTCTTGCAATGAAGCTAGAGAAAAGAAAATGTTATTGAGAAAATTGTAAGAAATAGAGAATATATTTCACTATTCATTAAATGAAAGTGCATCATTACAAAGGTCATTATCCTCACTGTCTTCAGACTGAGTAGGCTGGCGGTGGGGTTGGTCTTGCTGTTGTGGGTGGCAGAGATGAAAGAAAATACCAAGTATAAGTGGACCTGGGCAGTTCAAACTTGTGTTGTTCAAGGGTCAACTGCATGTGCCCCCCACCCCCACAACACCACCAGCTTTTTGTCTGGGTAGTCATAGGCTTTTTAATTATCTTTGAAATCAGATAACTTCACTAGGTTATGTCTCATTGATTATTCTTTTTCATTGGGTCACCTGAGACACTGCATACTTTATGTAAATTCATCTCTTATTTCTTCAGTATTTTCTTTTTTTTTCTTTTTATTTTTTTAGACAGAGCCTCAAGCTATCCCCCTGGGTAGAGTGCCATGGCATCACAGCTCACAGCAACCTCCAACTCCTGGGCTCAAGCGAGTCTCCTGCCTCCGCCTCCCAAGTAGCTGGGACCACAGGCACCCGCCACAACGTCCAGCCATTTTTTTGTTGCAGCCATCATTGTTGTTTGGGGGGCCCGGGCTGGATTCAGACCCGCCACCTTAGGTGTACATGGCTGGCGCCTTAGCTGCTTGAGCCACAGGCGCCGAGCCAGTATTTTCTTGATGTATCTTTAAATATTATGTTCCATTTCTTTGGTACTCTTCTTCAAGATCCCAATTATGGATGTGTTGGTTTTCCTTTCACTCCCATAGCTGCCATCTTCCTTTCTTTGTTCACACTTCTCTATCTTGCCCTCTGATTTCTATACCATATTTTCAGCCTCTTCCCTGTTATATTGTTTCTAAAATAGCTTATTCCTATGCTTTTTTACACTTTGAAACAATTTTCATAATGTGAGGGTTTTTTTTTTTTGATGCTTTTATTTTTAGTTTTAAAATTCCATTAGTCACATTTAAGGTACTCGGTAGCCACATGCTCCAAACATGAGCTGCTGCCACAATAGAAGAGGACTAAAGATTGGCAGTTCTGTTAACTTGACTCACTGCCCTCTTCTCCAGTGGCCCCTTCCCCCAAGGGATCTCTGAGGAAAACCTAAGCCTTGGAAATGATAGGAAAGCCACTGTGATGATAAAACCACATCATGGATGAGATATTTCCTGTGGAGATGAGCAGGGAGTCTATAATCCATGGATGCAGAGTTTGGGGATTCACTAAACTCTAAAACTAATGTCTAAACTCTATCTAGGGGAATGGACAGACCCTGGGACAGACACCCAGGATTATAAAATGCTAAAACCCTCACCAACTGAACCGAAAGAAGAAGAAAGAAGAAAGAAGAAGAAAGAAGAAGAAGGAAGAAGAAGGAAGAAGGAAGAAGGTCTATGTGGGTGGAAGTAGTTGGTCCTCTTGTAGCCTGGAGAAAGGAAGTTCCTGTGCCATGAGGGATCACTGTCTCCAGTGTTGTCCAGGCGAGGAGTTGTGGCTGGCCAGTAAGATACAGTTAACCCATCTCTGCAGTGGAATTCAGAGCTCCAGATGGTCATAGCTTCCTGCCCCTGTCCCTGATTTCCTGGCTCTGATACAAAGCTTTCCAAGCAGCTACCAAATGATGACTCTTAAAAAGATTTCCCAAAAGGAGAGAATGTGCTCACTATAGAATCCCACTATGTAGTGTATTTGGCAGGTTTGTTCTTCACTCCAGTTAATACGCTAGCATCTTTTTTTTTTTTTTTTTTGCAGTTTGGCCGGGGCTGGATCCGAACCTGTCACCCTCGGTATATGGGGCTGGCGCCCTACTCACTGAGCTACAGGTGCTGCCCAATACATTGGCATCTTAATTAGAAATCAGCCCATTGCCAACTGCCCAGCCCCATTTCATTTTCACAATCACTGGCTATGTGAGATATCTGAAAGCTGCAGCATTAAGGGAGGTACTCAGGATCATGTTGACTCCACCGTGCAACAAATCCCAGACTCTGGAGTACCCATCAGCTGGCCCCCAATTAACAACTCTCTAGCCAGAGTTAGACTCCTTAAGATATGAGGAGACTGGCTCGGCACCTGTGGCTCAAGTGGCTAAGGAGCCAGCCACATACACCTAAGGTGGTGGGTTCAAATCCAGCCCGGGCCACCAAACAATGATGGCTGCAACCAAAAAAAAATAGCCAGGCATTGTGGCGGGCGCCTGTGGTCCCAGCTACTTGGGAGGTGGAGGCAGGAGACTTGCTTGAGCCCAGGAGTTGGAGGTTGCTGTGAGCT
>NW_003852406.1:35268807-35281012 GCF_000181295.1 Otolemur garnettii | reverse complement strand
AAAAAAAAAAAAAAAATATGAGGAGACTAAGCCTAAAGAATGCCTCTGAGAAGACAAGAAGGAGGATCACAGTGTGTGAGATTGTTAGCTATTGCAGACAGATTTTCTAACAGTGCTGTTTACTTCAAAAGGAAATTAATTCCCTTCAAATTGGGGCTTTCTAATGTTGTGTTATGGTGCCACCTTTTGGACATAAATTGAAAACCTAGCTGCTTAAGTTTTTAGTCTTTACTCATGTTCATTAAACAACTGAATTTAGTAAACTGTGTCTTGTAAGTTTGAGGGGTGCATGCGTGTGCCCCCTCCTTCCTTTTCCCTTGTTGCACTCTGGAAAGCAAGATGGGTCACCAGCAGCTTTACTGGAGCCACCCGTGCAAATTTGACCAGGGTTCTCGCTCTTGCCGTGTCTGCTCAAACTGGCCTGCTCTGATCTGGAAGTATGGCCTCAGTATGTGCCGCCAGTGCTTCCATCAGTAGGCGAAGGACATCGGGTTCATTAAGTTGGACTAAGTAATTTTCCTTGAATGGATTATCCAGGGGGCAGCAGTGAAAGAAATCAACTCTTTGTACATAAAATAAAGTTTTTTTAAAAACCCAAAACAATTGAATTTAGGGCCATGGTGGGTTCTCAAATTTATATTCTGCATTACAGCTAAGGAACTACCTAACCAAATCCCTGGAATCTGTAAGAGAATGCTCGTGGCCTCCTAAAGTTTGAGTTTTTAGCTGTTTGGAAGACACACTGCAAAAGTGCCACCTCTATCTTCTGGTTCTCTCTCTCCATTCCCTAACCAAGAGAAGACTGTGGAATGGCTTAGAGAAACCAGGAGTCCAAAATCTTGGCTTCTGCCTCCAGGGCACAATGATCCAGGTTTTTCCTTCCCAGGGTCTGTCCAAGTATGGTGCAAAGTGCCTCAAAGTTTTGGCAAGCTACTAAATAATAAATCATTTTTGCATAAGTAATTATCATTTATTAAGGGGGGGTGTTAAACAACAGATGCAAGCTGGAACATCACCATACTACTCAGCATAATGGGATAAAGTATCTTTCAAACACCATTCATGGGCGGCCTCAAAGCCAAGGATCCTCAGGACAGCACAGGACAAGAAAGACAGAGTAAAGTCACTTTATAGACTGCCTGGCCAATATTCACTTAAAATTAAAGCTCTAATCATGTTATTAGACAAATGTTATGCAGGTTGTAGATTTTGTATCCTTGGCGTTAAAGATCAATGGGTCTACTTAAGTATTCATGAGGGAACAAAGTCCAGCTGAGAAAGAGGCATAAACTGAACCACAGTAGGTCAAGGTGCCTGGGCCTTAGCTGTGATCTGTCACTAGTGCAGAATGGCCCTGTGTGGGACAAGAAGTTGTTAGACTGTTGAAGATTACCTCATTTAAAGGTGTAGAAGGGAACTATGCTTGAGAATACAGCCCCCCGGGACCAATTTCTTCCTACAGCAGTTTATTTTTTTTCTCCTTGCCTGCTTCTTTTTTTTAACTTTTACTGAAATTTAAAAACAAACACAAAGACTCCCCACGTCCCTATAACCCATCATCATCAACAGTGAATGGCATTGGCCAACCTTGCTCCTGCCCCTACTGGAGGACCTGGGTGAGCATCTGGACTTGGTCACACTTCCTGCCTAGCCCTTGCCCACACCCCAGCAGGGCATCCCACACAGATCTCAGGCTGCTGTAGGGGCAGGCCACAATTGATCAAACAGTAGCTCCAAATAAAGACAGCTAGGGTGCTGGGAGTTTCTCCACCAACACTCCTGGCATTCAGGCCAAGATCTGGGTCCATCCACTCATGGCCCTGCTCTGTCATTACAAATGTCAGATGAGACAGGAAATCAGAACATATCTTTGATGGAAAATCATCTCAGACGTAAAATAGAGACAGTAGGACTTCATAGCCACCCTAGGCATGTGCATATTTTTTATTCCAAGGTGTAAAAATGTTTCCAGGGACAGAAGCAAAGTCTGTTCCTTTACAATCTCATGAGTGATGATGAGTGATTTCTAGCTCTTTCACCATTGAGAATTTTTATTATTGGTCTTTCCTATAGATTTTGTCCATCATTTTTCTCATGTACTTACTAGACAAAGCATACTGCAAATCAGGTCTTCTGCTCCACAAAGGAAATCACTTATCTTACTAAATTACTATAACTTGGCTTGGTGTGTGTAGCTCAGTGGGTGCCAGCCACATACACTGGAGCTGGTGGGTTCAAATCTAACCTGGACCTGCCAAACAGCAATGACAACTACAACCAAAAAACAGCTGGGTGTTGTGTCGGGTGCCTGTAGTCCCAGCTACTTGGGAGGCTGAGGCAAGATTATCGCGTAAGCCCAAGAGCTAGAGGTTGCTGTGAGCTGTAATGCCATGGCACTCTGCTGAGGGCAACATAGTGAGACTGTCTCAATAAATAAATAACTATAATTTGCACCAAATATGTAAAAATTTATTATTATTCTTTGTAACTTTAACATAAATGCGAGTTCTGACAGGCTTTTACAAATAGTCAAAGTAGCTTCTAGGTCCTCTTTCTTTTTTTAATGATCTTTGGAGACTCATAAGAACTACCAGATTTGATGACTGCAAATTATCAAGAAAGAAGAAAATTCAGTGATATCTCAAAAATTATAATTCATATTAAATTACAAGTCTTGATTATTATTCTTTTTTCACAAAATGCTTCAATGTGGTCTTTGAAAGAGGTAAAAGATATTTTTGAAAGTACCTTAATATATAAGGTAAGACTACAAAGTAGTGTGACAGGTTTTTCTCTCACATTTGTAAACTGGATTAGAAGACAATCCCCAGAATTCCAGAACTGCTGTGGAGATACTATCATTTTTATTTACAGTCAGGGTAAACTGTATTTGACAAGGTTGCCATCTTGCATGGTATGAATAATCTCAACTTCTGGGTATCAGAAGCCCCATCACAGAATGAAAGGTGTTAAATCATGTCATCTTAAATAGCCTTTCCAGCTGTTATTCTGTAATGCCATGAAATCAAAGCAATATGTTCTAGGCTGTTTGTAGACAGGGATTTTAGAACCTATATTCATTCAAAAAATTTTTTGAATCTTATTTAAAAATACATGTGTACATACATACACATACACTCCCGTGTTTTTCTGTGCACTTAAATAGGTTTTCCTATTTAACAGACTCTTCATCATTTGCAATAAAAAAAGCTTCCCAATGATGCATTTTTTTCATTTTCTTGCTTTTATTTCTTTCCAGCTTCCCTTTTTAACTTCTCCAAGATCTCTTCTGGAGTTGTGGAGGCTAAAACTTTCACCACCTTTTCACGAGACTTACCACCCTGGACCAAAAGGAAAAAACACACTAAACATTCCAATATAATTAGAGACAGCAGACCTCAGTTATATGATGGGCTTTCCTAATGGCTTAGGTACCACTTTCTCCTGGCCACTTCTGGTCTAACCAAAGACTATCTCTTAGATTCTACCTTACTACAGATTTTTACAACTCTCTAGGGTTTTCATCCATGAAATTCTGCAATAATAAAAGCTGGGCATTAAAATTTCAAAATGAATATAGAATCTTTGTAATATTCTCGGTGCATTTACTTATAAATGAGGCCAGGTGCAGTGGCTCAGGCCTATAATCCTAGAACTCTGAGAGGCTGAGATGGGTGGATGGATTGAGCTTAGGAGTTTGAGACTAGCCTGAGCAAGGGCAAGACCTCATCTCCACCAAAAGACAGGAAAACTAGCCAGGCATTGTGGCAGGTACTTGTAGTCCCAGCTACTGAGGAGGCTGAGGCAAGGAAAATCACTTGAGCTCTTGAGTTTGAGGTTGCTGTGAGCTGTGATGACACAGCACTTTACCCAGGGTGACAGAGTAAGACTCTGTCTCAAAAAAAGGTCACTTTTAAAACACAAAAATATTGCAACTTTATATAAATTTTGCATAAAAATAATTCTAAATACAAGCAAATTGCTATTCTCTACATTGTTAAAATTTCTGAAAATTCCTGGGCAGTGCCTGTGGCTCAAAGGAATAGGACACCAGCCCCATATACTGGAGGTGGCGAGTTCAAACCCAGCCCTGGCCAAAAAAAAAAAAAAAAAAAAAATCTGAAAATTCCAAACCAAAACCAATCAATGATTTCTAAATCACCTGGGCATGACCTTAGACTAACTGAAATAGAATTTGTAGGAGTGTAAATGCTGTAATTTCACAATCACTTAAAACAACTTTAAAAAGGCTTTGTTTTCAAAACGCATCCTTTAGAGAAGATAAAATCTGAGCAAGGATTTAGCTATGTGAACGGAGTCTGCACAGGTGGAAAAGTGGGCAGTACCTTTCAGGCAAAGGTCAGAGCATGAGCACTAGCCAAAAATCAGAGATCACCTGCTATAGGTGCAGCACTCAGATGGCTCTGAGGGACAGCATATTGATCAGTGGCTCTGATCACCCAGAACTGGGACAGCAGCTGTGCAATGCAGCACTGGAAAACAAGTAGCTCTTTCAGAAATATAAACATGGATGGGCCCCACTCCTACAGATTCTATTCCAGTAAGTCTAAGGTCATGCCCAGGTGATTTAGAAATCATTTCCAGATGATGCTGATACTCACCCCTAGTTCAAAAACATGAGTATTAAATGACTTTGTATGAATCTCTGTCTTCCTAACGATCTTCTCCTAATGAGCAAGGGCAGTGTGTGGATCAGCAATACTTGCTGGACTCATTAATGGAGATAATCAACAGGAGCCACTTTACATTTTTTACTATGGTAACGACTTGAGGTAAGAGGTAGGCAACATTAACCCCACAAGTTCAGAATAAATTGAGAAAGGAGAAAATGCTGGAAATGATGACAACTGAGAAATGTTAAGTACAGAGTGTAGACAGTCTGAATAAGGACTGGGCTGGTAGGAATGAAGGAAACTAAACAAGAAGAATCCTCAGCTTTTGTGGCTCTATGAGAGTTAAAATGACTGATTTTCCAGTTATTTGAAAAAGAAAAAAATCAGTATTTTCTGAGTCATGATTGATTTGAATAATAAAAACGTTTAAAGACAGAAAGAGGGAGGGAGAGAGAGACCTACCTTATCCAAAACCACATCACTCTTCCTGAGTTCTAAGATCTTAGAAAGATACCGGCAGAGTTCAGCATTAGCCTCCCCCTCTGATGGAGGTGCTGCAATGGCTACATTTACGGCTTCTGCTGTCAAATCTGGAATAAAGACAGTGTGGATTTTATCCTTATGAGTTCTTTTTCTTCATGAAATGAGTAAATTTTGAAAAAGAGCCTGCATTTGTCTGGTACATAGACACTCAAATACTAAGTGCTGAATGAAGAAATGAATGATTGAACTAATCACAGTTAAGGGACCAAAACATGATAAATATGTCTCTAGTACCGTGTTTCCCCGAAAATAAGACACTGTCTTCTATTTATTTTTTCTCAACAAGACACACTAGGGCTTATTTTCAGGGGATGTCTCTGCGCTAAAATGTAGGACATGGTTATGCATATATGCTGCATAGCCACGCCCATCACTAGGTCTTATTATTGGGGTAGGGCTTACATTTAACAAATGCATAGAAATCCTGCTAGGCTTTATTTTTGGGGTAGGTCTTATTTTGGGGGAAACACGGTATTACAGAAAATAAATTCAAAGAAACTGATATTGGGTGGCGCCTGTGGCTCACCGGAGGTGGCGGGTTCAAGCCCAGCCCTGGCCAAAAACAACAACAAAAAACCCAAAAACTAAAATAAGAAAACTGATATTCATCCAACCCTGCTGACCAAGATGGTATTCCTGCAGGATCCTAGGGAACATCCTGGATTTAGGCAATTGAAATTACATTTGGTCTGATAGGAGGAGCCACAGACAGGGAATTAGAGGAGCTGGGCTTTGGCCCAGCATGTTACTGAGGAAGTGCATGGAATGGACAGCTCCCTAGATTGTACAGGGTTGTGCAGGGTTTCTCATCAGGAACAAGAAAGTACAGGGCTAGGTTCATCTCTCAGGTGATAAGCAACTTGAATGTTTTTAAAATTTAATAATGTTTATTTAACATTTATATATAGCACTCATTGCACTGTAAGCACACACAAATATTTTAAGGCAGCAGTTCTCAACCTATGGGTCACAACCCATAGGAACTGTATTAAAGTGTCGCACCATTAGGAAGGTTGAGAACCACTGTTTTAAGGGCTTTACAAGTATTAACTTGTTTAATACTCAATGACTTCATGAGGATATTAGTACCATTCTACAAATGAGAAAACTGAAATCAAGAAGTAATATACCTAATTTCACATGGCTAGAAAGTGATGATGTGATTCAAAAATAAATTTCAACTCATGATTTAAAATCCAGGGACAAAGAAGAGCAGTCTGCCTGTAATTCTACAGTTCTTTCTTTTCTTTTCTTTCTTTTTTTTTTTTTCTTTTTGAGACAGAGCATCAAGCTATAGTCCTAGGTAGAGTGCTGTGGCGTCACAGCTCACAGCAACCTCAAACTCCTGGGCTTAAGTGATTCTCTTGCCTCAGCCTCCCAAGCAGCTGGGACTATAGGTGCCAGCCACAACACCTGGCTATTTTTTGTTGTAGTTGTCATTGTTGTTTGGCAGGCCCAGGGCTGGGTTCAAACCCGCCAGCCCCAGTGCAGTGGATAACCCCCTAGCTGCTGAGCTACAGGCACCACTTCTACAGTTATTTCTGAGACAAAAGTATTTCCTCAAAGCAGTTTGCAAAGGAGCTTAAGCTAATCCTATAGCTCAAGGCTTTACTCAGGTACATGGCCACAGAATCAAGAATGAGGTGGTTAAAAAAAAAAAGAAACCCTCTTTCCAATCTGTCTGTGACTGTAAAACATATAGTTCTTCACATTTTATCATCTTTGCAACCAACATGTGTCTTATAACAGATGGAGAAAGTGTTCAGTTGAAATGGGTATTTTTCTTATGCATAAAGTACTTGTATACTTTATAGTTAATGCCATCTTAGATTTGAGGAAGCATTCCAACAGTACACAGTACCCATAGCCATTGCTTAGAAAATAATGGCCAAGGGCTTGGCGCCTGTAGCTCAGCAGCTAGGGGGTTATCCACTGCACTGGGGCTGGCGGGTTTGAACCCAGCCCTGGGCCTGCCAAACAACAATGACAACTACAACAAAAAATAGCCAGGTGTTGTGGCTGGCACCTATAGTCCCAGCTGCTTGGGAGGCTGAGGCAAGAGAATCACTTAAGCCCAGGAGTTTGAGGTTGCTGTGAGCTGTGACACCACAGCCCTATACCAAGGGCAACACAGTCAGACTCTGTCTCAAAAAAAGAAAAGAAAAGAATGGCCAAGAAGTGCCCAGCCAGTAAAGACAAGCCAACATGGTCTTTAGCTAAAACTAGGCCCAGCACAACTCTGGGGTTTTGTTTTCAAAATATAACAATGATTTGAAATACAGAGCTTTGGGGGTAAAATAAGACCTTCAAGATAATTCAGGTCAATGGTTTTCAAAATTTTTTCTCCCTCAGAATCCTTTCTTTTTGCCAATTTTGTCAGGAATCTCAATATTTAAACAAACGCATATGTAGCTGCTCGGGAGCCACATCTGCCTGGCTTCCCCCTTGCCCAAATCAGAGATTCTTCAGGCACTTCCAGGGCTCCAGTTTCAATAGCTTGAAACCCTCTCAATCCAACTATGTCATCTGACAGATGAAAAAACTGGGCCCCTAAACAAATGTTTTATATTGTTTCACTTTAAAACAAGCTTACACAGGAAATGATCAGGGGTCTCAGATCTCGGTTTTCTTCCCTTTGGTAGAACAATGATAATTAAACTGGACCAACACGTCTCTTCTTACTCTAGCCAGTGTTTCCAGTTTTGGAATAGGATAAAGAAAGAATAATCTAGGCTATACGTTATGTCTCAAATGTTTCCTTTCTAAAATACCATATTTTTTTTAAGTATACACATTTTAATTTACTTTTAAAAATAAATTTATATTTTAAAAACAGGATAAACAGCATGCCCAACATAGACCAAGTGCACACTGGTAAGCTTTTGAGAACCATTTAGTATATGGACAGCAGTATAAAATACCATATTTTTAAAAAGGAAAATATCCAATGGTTTTCATTTAACTTTAAGTATCATATATTCACTTTCAAACACCTTTATATTACAATCTAGAACTTTACAATAGTGAAGCTGTTAATTGCAGATGTGAAAAATATACTCCTAAGCTTTCAGCTAACTGAGGCAATGGAGGCTGGGGGGACACCTGATTTATACACAATCCCATCCCAGTGTCTGGATATACCTGTTACAGCGTTCTGTTTGGAGCCAGGTTTGGCATGGATGGCTATGGTGACACAACCTTTTGGATCAACTGCCACAGGAGCTAAGGGAGGAAGTGGTCTCTCTGGTTCATTGCTCTGGCATTTACCCTAAAATGACAACAACCAGACAGCTTTAAAGGTTACTAAGCATTTTCCCACACATTTAATCTGCTCTTTTCACTACTCTCTTTCATTTTAACTAAGACGAACTAATCAGTCGTGCTCACTCCTGGCCACCTAGAACGCTCTTCCCATGTCCTTCAAGGCTCAAATTAACTCTTTCACGAAGCCGCCCGGTTGACTCCACTGTGTTTTTTCCTCCCTTGAAAGAAGACCTGACAGGCTTCTTAATGCTGGTTCCCATCGTCTCGTTCGTACTTCCGATCCCTCAGCGACACTAATCACGCGTCACTTATCCCGCGGGAGCCAGTGAAGTACTGAGGTTGGGAGTGTGTTCGGGTGTCTAGGCGGGGGAGAAGGAACGACAGCGACTGGTATTTAAAGCCTGTTATGGGACCGAAACTGTGCTAAGAACCGAACCAAGCAGTCCGGCAAGCAGCGAGAGAGGAAGAACACACGTAACCATCGAGCACAGCCGCACAGCCCTCGGCTGCGCCTGACCACCGGGTGGAAACCTGCCCCGCAGCAGCGGCGGGAGTGCCGCGTGCTCGACAGAAGGCCGAGGAGGACAGAGTAGCTCAGGGCAGCGCCAGTCTGCGACAGATGCGGTCGGCAAGTCCCCAGACCCAGCCCAGGGGCAGCTCGTGGCGGGGTGCGGGCGGCAGGAGCCCCAGGCCCGCAGGCTAGAGGCGCTATCCTGAGTCCCGGAGCTGCGAGAGAAATGCCGGCGGGGCCCTCCACCCACCCGCGGGCCCCCCTTAGTTCCCGCGCTCCTCAATGAGCCGCCTTGTGGCCCACCCTCCTGTCGCCACGGGACTTGCCACTGGCCTTGCTCGTCGCGCTAGCCTTCTTAGGCATATCGGCGCCAGAACAGACCCGAGCGGAGGGCGGAGCTCCCGGTCCTGCCAGAAGCTGCTTCAACCCGCAGCCCAGACGCAGCATCCCCGCCCGGGAGGCGGTGGGGGAGCGGCCCCGCGCCGGAAGGGCCCTCTGCGCCTGCGCACGAGCAGGAGGGTGCGACCCCGGCACCCCGCGCATCAGCCCCGGCCCGAGGGCGACGCCTGGCGGTCGGCGGGAGTGAGTCTCCTCCTCTATAACTTGCGTGGGCCCCTCTGCGGAGGAAATGGCTTAAGCCGCTGATGATCTTCGCTTTCATCAGTGGGGGATAAAGAAAGGTATTGTCACTTCTCAAGATTGGAGTGAGCGGCAAAGTGTGCACAGGGCCAGGTGTCCTGCCCCTGCAGCCAACCAGCAGGTGCGTACTGGTTCCCACGCTGCTTCCTACGACCTACAGGTCAATACAGAGCTTCGCACCAGTTTTGCTCTTGGGTACATTGCATGTGTCGCTGGCACAGGGGATCCCATAATGGTGATGGAGAGGAAATATGTATTCTATGACAGGTGATACAGCAAGACATAAAATTGGAGAAGTCAGCAGAGGCAAGATCACGGAGTCACTGAAGGGTTTGAAGCTCCGGATTGGCTGTCTAAGTTGTGTTCTAGAAAGACCACTGTGGCCAGTAGAGGGAAGGCCAGAGATTGGGAAATCTACCTGAACTAGAGTAACTGTAGCAGGATGAAGCACTGATCAAGGATATTCAGGATATCCTTGGAGAATATCCTGAGGATATTTCAAGGATATTCAGAAACTGGAATGATTGGAACCTGGGGAATGACTGGATGTGGAAATGAGAACGAGGTCAAGGAAATGCCCCAGTGTGGGCCAGAGGAGCAAGTGTGGAGTGTGTGGTGGAGTTCAGGTTTGGACATAGGGGTTTGAAATGCCTGTGGGGCATCCAAGTACCGATACTAAGGTGGTAACTGAAGCTTGAGAGATGACTCGTAAGGTGACCAGATTTTAACATTGGTAAAGTGAGGCACCATTGATGGGGAGGGGGTTGGGTTTTGTTTTTTTTTTTTTGACAGAGCCTCAAGCTGTCCCCCTGGGTAGAGTACTGTGGCCTCACAGCTCACAGCAACCTCCAACTCCTGGGCTCAAGCGAGTCTCCTGCCTCCGCCTCCCAAGTAGCTGGGACCATAGGGCCCGCCACAATGACAGGCTATTTTTTGGTTGCAGCCATCATTGTTGTTTGCGGGCCCTGGCTGGATTTGAACCCGCTACCTTAGATGTATGTGGTTGGCGCCTTAGCCACCTGAGCCACAGGCGCCAAGCCAGGTGTGGGGTTCTTAATTAAAAATTTGGTCTATATGGAGCAAGAAAAATTTTCATAGAACGCAAAAATAGTATTGTAATATATTTTTTAAATTTCAACATAAATAGAACTTACAGATATAATACATAAAAAATTATGTATAGTACTATTTTATTCTTTGGCATATTTCTCATTTGAGTGAATTTTTTTTAGTAGATTGCTGTCATTATTTAAAAGGTCATGAAATTTTTCACAAGAATTTGTTAAATTATATTTCACACATAAAATGGCTTTCAAAGTCTCAACACTTAATTGTGATTTTTCTGATGTCCACACTTTATTTACCGTAGAAAAAACATGTTCAGTCGCAGCGTTATTTCCTGGTAAGGACAGCACGTATCCCACAATTTTTAGTGCATTATTGTATGGAACATGGTTTGTTTCTGAGGCAAGAAAGTAAAAGCAGAACTAAAAGAATCTATCCTAGCGGCTCCGTGTAGGCCTCAGCCAGGCCGCAGGTGTTTCTGCTGTCTGCATGTTTCTCCCCTGACATGCGCGGGGCCTAGATTGTAACCTAGTAACTTCCTTGGGTTTCTGTTGCCTTTGGGGCAGGTGGTCTGACTGGTCTCAAGGATGAGGGCGAATCTGACCTTCCCCCTTGAGCCCAGGACCTTGAGGATGATGTCATGTCTCTCTGTCTTATGACCCTCACGTGCACTCCCACCCTGAAAGGTGGATAAAAGAGAGGCAAGAGATTGAGTCAGGGGAGCTCAGTTTTGGGAAACACGCTGGTGTTCTGAGTACCCCCGGCCAAATAAACCCGCTTCCTCTAATCAACTGGTGCCTGGAGTCTTCTGTCTGTGTCGGTTTCCTGCTACATTTCTTGGTTCCCTGACCGGGAAGGTTTGGCGGAAAAACTGTGCAGCCAGATTTCTTTCTTTCTTTTTTTTTTTTATTGAATGGTACTATGTACATTAATGCACTTCTGGGGTACAGTGTGGGGTTTTCACACACAATCTGAAACACTTCCATCAAACTGGTTAACATAGCCTTCATGTCATTTTCTTAGTTGTTTTAAAATGTTCACATTCTGCTCTTAGAAAGATTCACTTGTACCCTTATAAGATAAACCACAGAAGTGATCCCTCCAATCCCCCTCCCTCCACCCGTTCCCCCTCCCCTCTCCCTCCCCCCTTCCCATATTCTTAGGCTGTTAATTAGGTTATAGCTTACATATAAAAGGTATAAATTAGTTTCATAATAGGGGTGTGTACATTGGATACTTTTTCTTTCATTCTTGTGATACTTTGCTCAGTATCACATTTTATGGTTTCATGTCTTAAGTTTAAATCTTTAATTCAATGAGAGTCTAACTTAGTTAATGGTGAAAGGTGTGGGTCCAGTTTTAGTCTTCTACAGGTTGCCAGCCAGTTCACCCAGCACCATTTTGCTCAGAAGAACATTTTCCAGTTCCATCCATGTGAACATGAAGGACATAAAGTCTCCATCTTTCTTTATGGCTGCATAGTATTCCATGGTGTACATATACCACAGTTTGTTAATCCATTCGTGGATTGATGGGCATTTGGGCTTCT
>NW_003852406.1:35246743-35264780 GCF_000181295.1 Otolemur garnettii | reverse complement strand
CCTCTTGTCTCAGTGTTTCAAAATCTTTGATCATTTTATCTTTGAAATTGTTGAGTTCTTGAGACATCTTTTGAATAATTTCTTGAGATATCTTTTGAATAATTTCTTGAGCTCCTAATTCCTTCTTTTCTTCCATTCTTTTAATCTTATTTGCTATCCACATTCTGACCTTGATTTCTGACATTGCAGCCATTTGCTTGTGGATGGGGTCTTCAATTGTGTCTGCCCCATTTTCCCTTGGAGGAGTTGATCTACTCTGGTTATTCAAGTTGCCAGAGTTTTTCCGCTGATTCTGCCCCATGCTGAGTTTACCTTGTTTGGAGGCTTTATCAGAACCGTTTAGTTGGTGGCTTCTTTTGGTTCCCCAGGGAGACAGGCCAAGTGTGTCTGTTGTCTTCTCCCAGTTCTCGGGTGCTGGGGCAACCGGGGTGCAGTGGAACAGTAGCAGCTGCATGGGAGTGTGCGTGGCTGGATTAGACCTCGTTCAGCCTGCCGGAGCGACGGGGTGGGGGTGGGGCAGGAGACCGGCAACAGCCAGATCAGTCCTAGTTCGGCTCCTCCAGGGCAACTGGTAGAACAGGGGAACTGTTGTAGCTAGATCAGTCCTAGTTCAGCACCCTGGAGCAGCCAGGGCGTGGGGGAATGGCAGCAGTAGCGCAGGGTACGTGAGCAACCAGATCAGTCCTAATTCAGCCCTGCCAGAGTAGCTGGGGGGGAGCAGAGGACTCCTTGACCGTCGCCTGTTGGACGCATAAGGCACTAGTAAGCTGATCTGTGCCCTCCCATCGCTGGAGCCCAGAGCAGGGAACTCCCCAACTTCCGTCTGTGGGACATACATGGCTCTAGCAAACAGTTCTGGGCCCACCCAGAGTGGTAGACCCCTCCACCACCAACTGCAGGGCGCACGTGGCTTTAGCAAGCAGTTCTAGGCCCACCCAGCTTGGGTGGCTAGAGCGGGGAACTCCTCCCCTGGCCCCCGTGGGGTATGCGTGTCTCTAGCAAGCTATTTTGGGTCTACCTGGAACGGAGGACTCCTTTGCCACTGCCCACGGGATGCCTGCGGCACTAGCAAGCAATTCTGGGCCTCTGCCGCCCGTGAGGCATGTGACTCTAGCAAGCAGTTTTGGGCCCGACCCACTCCATGAGGGCAAAGGGACCCACCCGGCAAATGGGTTAGTCTGGGAAGGTTAATACCTCCTTCCCCACCTTGCACCCAGTCACTCGTATTCCCTCAGGTCTGTGGCCCTATTCACTCCAGTAGGCCACTGCTCCTGGGATTTAGAACTAGCAAAATCAGCCAGGAATCTGAGTTCGGTAGGGGGGCCTCGAGTTTTTAAATTAGGCTTCTGTCCAGCTAGGTTTCTCTGCAAGTCCTTGCATTCAGCTCTGGGCAGCAGACAAATAGCAATTTACACTCAGGTGTCAATTCTAGCCTCTGCCCGCCCACTGCCTTTGTCTGAGGGGGATTACACCCTGAGGGTTGGTGCTCCACTTATGAAAGTTCTCTGCGTTTTACCTGCAGCTGCTGTCCCGAACCTCTGTTTGCCCAGAGACAGGGCTGGAATGGCGTCAGTTTGCAGCTCAGGATGCCACTGTTGCTGTATTGGCGTTCCCCGAGCCGACCTTCCTCTCCTCATGCCTGTACCACAGTCAGCACAGAACAGCACCAGCCCTTTCTCCCTCCAACTCTCCCAAGGAGATGCCCAAGAATCTGAATTCCATAGGTAACAAACCTCCAGACCTCGGAGTGAGTAGGTGGGGACTCCTTGGAATTCAATGTTGTAGGTGCGGAATATATACAGTTTATACAGTTTTACAGTTTTATGCCTGGCCAGAGGGTGCTGCGGCATGCCAGCGGGGGTAGGAGGTCCAGTTTTTAGGGGGTCTCTCTGGTGGGATAGAGTGGGAAGAAGTTTGAACTCTGCTCGCTTGTTTGCATGGAGTAAACTGCAAGCCCTTGTTGTGGGAGAGGGGACTCCCGTTCACTTGGTGGTGGATTTTGTACCTTTTGGTTGTATTTTTGAGGTCGTAGCTCACCTCAGGAAGGTTGAAGTGCACTCTTCAATCTTCTCTCTTGGCTCTGCTCCAAACCATCAGCTAACTTGCTAAACTTCTGTCCTTTAAGCCTCCTTCTGGACGAGAGCTTCTGTAAAAAGCTGGCTGCAGTCCGCCATCTTGGCTCCGCCCCCCCCGCAGCCAGATTTCTTTGGGTCAGGTTCTGCTCGCGCTGCAGATCACCCCCCCCACCCCGTGGGGAACTCCTGCTGGTCTGGCCATGTGGTCCTCAGAGTGCTCCTGGGACAAATTCTCCCAGAGGAACGTCTGGTTGAGACTCAGCTGGCGAGGTCCCTGGGGTGGGTCATTGCAGAGGCTGAGCATCAGAGAGGAACCCGTAACAGGTGGCACCAGGACATCCAGAGTAAGGTAGGATCCTTTTGAAGCCCACTACAATTTTAGTGGAAGAGGAACCTGATCACCTCCTAGGGCGTTAGATCGCCGGCAGGTACACAGGCAGACATCTAAGGCAAGGTAGAATCCATTTGGGGCCCACTACATTTTAGTGGAAGAGGAGCCTGATCAACTCCTGGGCCTTAGATGGCCTTCAGATCTGTTGACAGGTGTGTGAGACCAGATCTGCTAGATCACCAGCTGATCTGTGAAAGGTGTGTGAGAGCGTGTGGATGTGGTGAGACTGAGAGAACTACGAGGGTGGAGTTGGATCTCCCCTCACAGGGCCTTGGGGAGTGTTGGTTTGCCTCCTATGGCTAAGTGGCAGCTCAAGTGGGAAATCGAGGCTGCCCAGATTGAGAAATGCATTGGAATTTTGTGCATGGATGGGTAACAATAGGTGGGGTTTCGCACCCCCCCCCATTCACGGGGTAAAACGAATGTGTGAGTGTGCCCTTCTTCCCTGCTCCAACTTTGCCCCCTGGCTATTCTGAGGGAAACTCGAAGTTCCAGGTTTTCTGCTCTCTGTCTTGGGTGACTGTCAGGTGACCATGATGTCTTGGGGGAAAATGGAACTTGGGGAAAAATGGAAAGGCGTTAGAAAGGGTTTTGTAGTTTTGTTACTGGAATTTCTTCAGTAAGTTTTTGGTCTCAGGAATTTGAGAATTGAGACTGCAGGCCACAGATCAGTGACGAAATGGCATTTTGTTGAACTGAGGGACATGCAGATAGAGTGGAGAGTGCCAGAACTACAGGCAAAGGAGCCGTGCCTTGGAAAGTGTTGTGGTCCGGGCAGTCCAGTGAGCTCTGAATGGCCCTTGAAAATCTGGAGGACAGAGTGTAAATCTCGTGGGGAACAGTGCTGTAACCATATCAGCAACAGGTCTCCTGGGTGGATAGCCTCCGAAAGGGGGGAAGAGGCCCAGGTCAGAGATTTCTGGTATGAGTCCCTTGTCTAGGGGTAAATAGTTGGCCCTGAGAGATATTTTGGCCAGGACTTGGTAGATTAAAAAAATACCTTTACAAACTGAATGGTGTTCTAGCAAATGGATGAATGCAGCCCCTCACCTTGGACAAGATTATTAGGTCTTTGCTGCGGTTTTTGTCTGGGGAGAGGATTAGGGTGTGTGCTCCTTAGTCTAGGTGGAGCCAGCCAAAAGGTTTCAGGCTGCTTCTTTCATGACCTGGCTGGGGATCAGAGAGTTTGTACCTGGAGATGGGAGTCTGATATCTGAGCTCACCCGAGCCTGAAAGTGGGTGTTCCCTGTCCAGCTCTGAGTGGGAAAATCCTGTATCCATGTTATATCTCAGAAAATGTCTCTCATTTGTAAAATGTAATCATTTGGTTGTTTAAATTGTTGGGGAAACTGAGTCTTTGTCAAAGGATAAGATTCTTGCCTTTTAAACCTTCTAATTGTGAGTGTGGCCGAGTGAATGGGTGAGTTCATAGTGAACTGAGATTCTGTTTTATGGAAAGTTTTTAAGAATAAGGGAAATTAGAAAGAAGAATGGCATGGTATAAAGAAAGAATCTTGTGTGATAAACTTTGTCCTAAAAAAGAATGGTTGTCTAAAAAAGGTGAAAGGCAGGGCAAAGTTAAGGAAGGTTTAGAATGTTTATAGATTGTCTGTGCAGGTTAAATGAAAAAAGAATTTGTGAAAAAATTTACATGTGATCCAGTTGACTATGTATTCCCTTTAAAATCTTTTGGCATGTAATCTTATTTGAACCAATGTTTTAGGCCTTTTGATATTTGACAAACCTTCCAAAATCAAAAGTCTAAATTTGGGCTTGGCACCCATAGTGCAGTGGTTGCAGTGCCAGCCACATGCACCAAGGTTGGCAGGTTTGAACTCGGTCCAGAAAACAAAAAGCTCAACTCTAAATTTGGTCTTTTTGAAATATTAAGACCACAGAGAGGCATAGAAAAACAAATTGAACTTATTTGATTTATTAAAAATGTATAGGAAACATTGTCAAATATAAAATGGTGATTAATTTTGTATGGGTTATGGTTATATGTATGTTTGTGTTCCAATATTGTAAAGCATTGGTTTGCCCTAACATATATTGACAGTAATAAGTTTAATTCATCAAAAAGAAAATGTTTTTTATGTAACTGGCTGAGTCCAAAGTTTATCCTAAAAAGAAAAAAAAGAAAATATTAAAAGAGGCTGACGAATTCTCTTGAATTCAAATTTCTGATGTCTTTGGAAATTGAGTACCTTCAGGCTAAAAGCAGATTTTTAGAACTTTTATTGGAAAGTTATATGTCTATGAGTGTTGCTAACCTAACTTCAAACAGAACAGAAATCAGTTATATGGAACTAGGCTAGTTTGTTATGGCTTTCTGTTTGAAATATTATTGGTTCTTTCTGTGTTCTGTTTTCCAGAAGTCAAGAAAATAATTCTCTGCCTTTTGAGCTATTTGTAGCTTTTCAAGCAATGTATGTACTTACAAGCAGAGTTTGAAACATGTAATTTTCTCCCTCCTTGATTTCTCCGGAATTTGTAAGTATTCTTAATTTCTGACATTACAGTTATTTGCATAAGTTCAATAAGAATCTGTTTTGTTCTATAGGACATGATAAAGGCACTGGTATTTTACCAAGGCTTTGGCTGGAATAGCATTTCCAGAGGTATTCAGACTACATTAAGGAATTAAGGTTGACTTTATAAGGCCAATAAAGAAAGCCCTTTGGAAAACTAGCCAGATACCCATCAGTAACCTTTCCTGATCTGTGGTAAGTAACGAAGGTCGCTTGCTGTCGGGTCTGAGAAATTGAAAGGTGCTTGGGGAACCTCAAAAGAAGAGGAATGTACCCAATGCATACAGGTATCTTATGGTACAGATGAAACCTGGGCTCATGAAAGGCTCCTGAGAAAGTCCGGCCTGAAAATTCCTTATAAAAGGTTCCAGCAAAGCCAAAGAGTCTAGATGACTAATAATTCTTACTGCGCTTTATGCAAATAATCAGTATACTGAAGGTACAGGTTATTTTGGCAACTGAGTTGGTTCTACTGTAATTTATCTTTAATAAAGAGAGAAATTGGAGAGAGAGAAAAATAATTCAAAGGAAAAAAAAAAGGCTGTGGCCTACCTGTATTAGATCCCAGCCTTATCTGTACTGCCAACTCATAAAATGAGTCATTGAACTGTTAAATGGGACTAAAAGACTGGCCAAAGAGTGTGTGTCTCAGAAGGGAGACCTTGGGTAGAAATGGGGAACAAGCAAGGGAAGCCCACCCCATTAGCTACTATGTTGAAGCACTTTAAGAAGGAATTTGTAGGTGACTATGACACCAGGAAAGCTAAGGAGTTTTTGTGAGCAGGAATGACCCCCTCTTTGGGATTGGATGGCTGTGGGAGGGAAGTTTAGAGAGATCCCTAGTGTCTGAAGCACGGCACAGAGTTACTGGAAAGGGGATTCACTCTGAGCAGTTTCTGTACATAGATACCTGGCTACAGCTAGTAGTGAGCCAACCACCTTGGTTGAGAGGGCAGGTCACGACAGTGCTAGTAACACAGGGACAGGAAGAGAAAGTGCTTTCCACCTGACCTAGAGTAGTGGTGCTATAGATATTGGCAGATTTGGTACCGAGAGACATTGCTGCAGAGACTGAGAAAGGGACACAGAACACTACCAATTTGGCTCGAGTAAATGAGGTTCTCCAAGGAAAGACTGAGAGTCCAGGCCAGTTCTATGAAAGGTTATATGAAGCATTTCAGATGTACATTCCCTTTGACCCTGAGTGCCCTGAGAATCAGAGGATGGTTAATATGGCCCTAGTTAGCCAAAGCACTGAGGATATATGGCTAAAACTGCAGAAGCAGGAGAGGTTTGCAGATATGAACACCTCACAACTCCTCAAGGTAGCACAAAAGGTCTTTGTGAATCGGGAAGCAGTAAGCCACAGGGAAGAGGACAGGCGCATGAAGCGAAGGGCCAGTCTCATAGCTGTGGCTCTGAAAGGCACGAGAGAAAGAACCCCTCCCTTTCAAAAAGGACAGGGTCAAGGAGTGCGAGGAGGTAGGGGACCTAAGGTAAAAGGCCCCTCCTTGTGAAGGGATCAGTATACAACTGGCCAAGAGACAGGGGATTGGAAGAATAAATGTCCCCAGAGGCAAGGAAGTGTGAAAAATCCTGGGAAACAGGTCACAGAACTGGAAGAGCAGGGAGCCCTCTATAATTTAGTGGGAGAGGCCCTGCTAGACTGAAGGGGACCAGACTCAGCCGCCCCGGAAAGTCCATGGTCCGAGTAAGGATTGGGGGCAAGGACATTGACTTTCTAATTAATACTGGGGGTGAACACTTGGTGGTCACCCAGCCAGTAGCCCCTCTCTCAGACCACAGGATTGACATAGGAGCAATGGAGCCACTACTGAACAAGCCTTTTGTCTCCTTCAGAAGTGTTCCACAAGAGGCCACGAGGAAATATGCAGCTACAACTGCCCAAACCAGGTCTGGTATCAGCCTGGGGAGTGGAGGCTGTTTGTGACTCAGCCAGAGGAAGGACTGAACTGGCCCAGCGTGGGCCTGGGCGAAAGCTAATTCCCCAGGGCTGTGCTCAAGGTACAGACTGCCTATTGAAACATCTAGAGGTATGTGGCTATAAAGTTTCTAAGCGAAAGATTCAGATCTGCCAGCAGTGAGTACCTTATCTAGGATTTATTATCCAGCAGGGAGGGAGGAATCTAGGCAGGGAGAGGCGGCAAGTCATTAGTCGCCTCCCTACCTCCACAAGCCGAAGGCAAATTCGGGAATTCCTAGGCGCAGTCGGTTTCTGTCGTCTTTGGATCCCCAACTTTGCCATCTTGGCTAGACCTCTGTATAAGGCAACTAAAGGAGAGGAAGGAAAGTCCTTAGAATGGTGAAGAGAACAAGAACATGCTCTCTCCCAGCTAAAGATGGGGCTAATGACTGCCCCTGCACTGGGGCTGCCGGACCTACCAAGATGGCTGTGGGTATGTTAACCCAGCTGGTTAGGTCCGGGCCAAGGCCTGTAGCCTACCTCTCTAAGCAGTTAGATGGAGTGGCAAAAGGATGGCCACCCTGCTTACTGCTCTAGCTGCTATTACTCTCCTTGTGCAAGAAGCCAATAAGCTGACTCTAGGGCAGGATCTCAGAGTAGAAGTACCCCACTCTGTCGTCACTTTAATGGACACTAAAGGACATTTTGACCCAGCCACACTCCTTCCAGCCAATGGAAGAGAGACTGAGCATGACTGTGTGGAATTCATAGATAATGTGTACTCTAGCAGACCTGACTTGCATGACCAGCTTTGGACAGATGCAGACTGGGACTTGTATGTTGATGGAAGCAGTTATGGGACTGCGCAAGCCCTGGCAAAAAGCCGTCAGTCAACAATGTGTCACCTGCAGCCAGTTCAAAACCTGCCAAGAACCAATGGTACCCCCAGGAATCAAATCAGATGGAGCAACGCCCTTCGAGGACTTTCCGGTAGACTTCACTGAAATGCCCAGATGTAGAGGGAACAAATACTCGCTGGGGTGCACCTACTCCGGATGGGTAGAAGCATATCCTACCCACACTGAGAAGGCACAAGAAGTCACCTGAGCACTCTTGAGAGACATTATACCACAGTTTGGGCTCCCGCTGAGGACTGGGTCAGACAACGGGCCAGCATTCATCTCCAAATTGATCCAGGAGACGACTAACATCCTGGCATCACCTGGAAACTCCACGCAGCCTACCGCCCACAAGGTTGGGGAAGGTGGAACGCATGAATAGAGCTATCAAAGCAAGTTTAGGGAAAGTATGCCAGAAGACAAACTTACAGTGGGTAAGCGTCCTGCCCTTGGTGTTATTTAAGATTAGGTGTACTCCTACTAAGAGGACAGGATTCTCACAGTGTAACATCTTATATCATAGGCCAGCCCCCTTACCACGGAGCTTGCCAGGATCCCCCTCGGGAATTGGGAGAGGTAGAATTAAGGAAGCAGTTACAGGCACTGGGAAAGGTGACAGGGGCAATGTCGGAATGAGTGAATGAAAGGTGTCCTGTTAGTTTGTTTTCTCCTGTCCACCCTTTCTCTCCAGGAGCTGCGGTGTGGGTCAAGGATTGGAGTGTGTCTCCCCTGAGGGCGAGGTGGAAAGGCCCTTACAACATTATCCTGACCACACCTACAGCTGTGAGAGTAGCAGAAATTCCTGCCTAGATCCATTACAGCAGAGTGAAGCTTGCCGTGGAACCGGAGGAGAACCTGTCCCCGCCTAAGAGGAGCTGGACTGAGCAGTACATGAACAATGACAGCTGATCTTGAGTTCCCATGGCGTGGGCTCCGCACCTCGACGACTCCTGAACCTTGAGAAGCTACCTCAGATCCTGACAACCCCCTCGAGCTGATGTTGGGGAGAACGGCAAGCCCTGCTCCGGTCACATCCCGGGAGCTGACTGGTCCACGAGCAGCCGAAGCATGATGATCTACATCATCATAGGACTGTTCCTTTTTTTTTTTGAGACGGAGCCTCAAGCTATCCCCCTGGGTAGAGTGCCATGGCATCACGCTCACAGCAACCTCCAACTCCTGGGCTCAAGTGAGTCTCCTGCCTCAGCCTCCCAAGTAGCTGGGACTACAGGCGCCCGCCACAACGCCTGGCCATTTTTTTGGGTTGCAGCCGTCATTGTTGTTTGGCGGGCCCAGGCTGGGGATTCGAACCCGCCACCTTAGGTGTATGTGGCTGGTGCCCTAGCCGCTTGAGCCACAGTTGCCGAGCCCATAGGGCTGTTCTTTATTGGACTCAGGAGAGCTAAGTGAACTTTAGTTTGTGCAAATATTCAGGATGCTAATGTAAAAAATTGTACAAAACAGATTAGCTTTAGATTATTTACTTTGCTGCAGAAGGAGAAGTATATAAAAAGTTCAATCTGACCAACTATTGACTAAAAATGGATGATCAAGGTCTAGTAGTGAAAGGATAGCTAATAAAATTTCCAAATTGGCTCATGTGCCAGTACAGATGTGGCATGGATGGTAATCCAAAATTCATCTTTGGAGGATAATTCTCTGCTTTTGGAGATTTTAAGACCCTTATAATAGAAATCTTAATATTATTGGATACTTGCCTTCTCCTCCCAAGCTTATTGCCAATTTATTCCACATGGTGAGGAACCTAGTGAACTTGGCTATGTCTCAAAGAGGCCCAGGTGGAGCGTATTACATGCACCACCAACAAACTACGGCACAGGTTGATGAGAATGGTGGTGAGACTCCATAACAAGTTGTTCTGAGTCTCAAAGGGGGGACGAGGCAAGAAAGTAAAAGCAGAACTGAAAGAATCTATCCTAGCAGCTCCGTGTAGGCCTCAGCCAGGCCGCAGGCGTTTCTGCTGTCTGCGTGTTTCTCCCCTGACATATGCGGGGCCTAGATTGTAACCTAGTAACTTCCTTGGGTTTCTGTTGCCTTTGGGGCAGGTGGTCTGACCAGTCTCAAGGATGGGGGCAAATCTGACCTTCTCCCTTGAGCCCGGGACCTTGAGGATGATGTCATGTCTCTCTGTCTTATGACCCTCACGTGCACTCCCACCCTGAAAGGTGGATAAAAGAGAGACAAGAGATTGAGTCGGGGGGCTCAGTTTTGGGAAACATGCTGGTGTTCCGAGTACCCCCGGCCAAATAAACCTGCTTCCTCTAATCAACTGGTGCCTGGAGTCTTCTGTCTGCGTGGGTTTCCTGCTACATTTCAAAATGATGAAATATTTCTAACCATTTGTTCTCTATTGTGATTTTTGCTGATGCTCAAGATTTAAGCTTTTCCTTATCAATATATTTTTTTAATAATGATACCTGGTAAGTCGTGTCACTTTCAAGGCCGGCACTAGACATTTTGCCGCCACTATAAAATATAAATAATGTGAGTACTATCTGCTAAATTCATGAAATAAATAAATAAATTACTTACCTAAATTATCTGAATAGCTGATTTGTTGACATCACTTGTTTAACTAGCACTAGCAGGCAGTATGATGTGTGTCGTCTGAGAGACAGTTACAAAATGTTTTCATGGTTGCCAATGCCAAAAAATGCCATTGTTCATTAAGTCCAAACAATGGTGGTTGAATTCTAACAACTGATCAACAATGCGAACTTTGATAAGCAGTTCTTGATAATCAGTTCTCAACAATTATTTGTTATTATTAAAGTTTAACATTATAAAAGTAACAAAAATAATATAAAACTGATATCCTAGCAAAATAGCCACATGGCAGCTGAAAACCGTATATTCCCTTCCTGGTCTCCGGCCGTTCCCTAGCTTGTCATGCATTCTTTCCCCAAATTGGGACTTTTAAAAAATGCTGCGGGATGCGGGACAAATTGTTAAAAATGGGGACTATCCCCCAAAAGCGGGATGTCTGGTCACCTGATGAGAGACATTCTGGAGTCTTCTGAAAACAGATGGCAACTAAAGCCATGGAAATGGATGAAAGCAAGGCTTGGAGAGTGTGGGGAGCATGAGGGCCCAGGACAGAAATGTCAGGCCAGGTAAAGAAATCACCAAAGGGGCTTGGCGCCTGTGGCTCAAGCGGCTAAGGCGCCAGCCATACACCTAAGGTGGCGGGTTCAAGTCCAGCCCGGGCCCGCCAAACAACAATAATGGCTGCAACCAAAAAAAGAAAAATAGCCGGGCATTGGGGTGGGCGCCTGTGGTCCCAGCTACTTGGGAGGCTGAGGCAGGAGACTCGCTTGAGCCCAGGAGTTGGAGGTTGCTGTGCTGTGAGCATGATGCCATGGCACACTACCCAGGGGGACAGCTTGAGGCTCTGTCTCAAAAAAAAAAAAAAAAAAAGAAATTACCAACAGGTAGGACAGGGTAATGGCAGCTACAGGAAGGTACTTCAAGAGGGAGTAAATAGTCAGTAGTGAATGTCACAGAAAGAACATATAAAACAAAGACTGAGAGGTGTCCCCAGGATTTAGAAACCAGAGTACTGTTGGTGGTGACCCACGTAGTAGTAGTTTCAGTGGAGAGGAAATGGAGATAACAAGTGTAGCTCAATGACTTCGTTCTTGAGTGACTGCTATCTGGAGGGGTACATGACATTCAGACACCTTAATTTTTTAAGGCAGATAAGAGGTAACTATATTTAGGGCAATGCCCATAGCTAGGTGGGTAAGGTGTCAGCCACATACACTGAGGCCAGCAGATTCAAACTCAGCCCAGCCCAGGCCAGTTTAAACAACGACAACTGCAACAACAACAAACAGCTAGGCATTGTGGCTGGCACCTATAGTCCCAGCTACTTGGGAGGCTGAGGCAAGAGAATTGCTTAAGCCCAGGAGTTGGAGGTTGCTGTGAGATTTAACACAATGGCACTCTGCTGAGGGCGATAGCCTGAGACTCTGTCTCAAAAAAAAAAAAAAAAGTTAACCATATTTAAAGACCAGTAGGAACGAGCCAGGAGAGGTTACAGCAGAGGCAGATTCCTAAGTTGGGGCAGGAGTCCCAGTACCCGTGAAGACAGACCTGACTACAGAAGGCCTGAGACATGCCTTCCTTCATAAGAGAAGAAAGCTTGGGTGCACATGTAGGTGCATCTGTGTAGGGGTGTCCATTGAGAGGTAGGAGAAGCTTGGTCTACTAGGAGAAACAAATTGACCAGATGGGAGCTCCCAAGGAAGAACAGATAACATGTTAAAGAGCTCCCTAAGGACTGACCAGATGTTTGGTCTACCATAGGGGTCTCCAAGGACTTACCAATCAGAAAGAGGTAGAAAAAAACACAAAGTGAGGTATGGTTAGTCCTTGATAGTCTTTGGAGCACGTGCATAGTGAGGTAACAACTATGTCCCAAAATGAACTACCCTTGTTAACACAGTAAGAATCACACCCACGAGTTTATAAATACCATGGCAACTACCAGAAATTGACTTACAGGAATAGAAAAGGATAGAGTTCCCAATTCCAGGAATTCTCCACCCCTTTCCAAGAAAAACCATGAATATTCAACCCCCCCATTTAACATAAAGTTAGAGAATCAGCATAAAGGGAGAAATCTTTGTTAAACTCAGGGTCTTCTTCACTCATGGGGGCTGATCCATTCCTTCTCTGGAATGTGCTATGCTTTAATAACACTTTGGCTGCTTGCACCTGCTTGCTCTCCTCGTTTACTGTTGACCATCCTTCAGTACTGGTAACCATGAACCTGGCAACACGGGGACCTGACACCTGGTTCCCACACCTAACAGTAAGAGCAGGAATTTCCTTCATTAGCTAAGGCTGGAGAGATGTTGAAGGTGTAAAGTTAAACACTGTTTCCATGAGCTGACAACTGAAATTCTCCCAGCAGCACCAGCAGTTAAGGGAGACCATGAAATCATTATGGTCCTAATCTGTGCAGTTCGAGCTTTTTACATGTTTGAGCTCAGCAGCCAGAGTTGAAGATTAGGCAGACAACTGGGTTGATCTAGGTGTAATAACCCTCAACAAGTAGGTTGAGGGTTATTGATGAAGGGGTTAAGGTGACTGAAGATCAAAGATGGAGAAGGGGGGAAAAGACCAGAAGTCTGACTAGAGATGGAAGTAAAGAGGGTCGACAGAAAAACAGAGGTCAAGGGGCGGCAGTCTTCAGGGTCAATAAGGAGTGAATGGGCAAGCCAGAGAGCGGGAAGCACGGAAGGCTGTGGGCAGAGAGGGTGCTAAACGTACCTTACAGAGGCAGAGAAACTGTGCTTCCTGACAGGGTATGTGGCATGCTTGTGAGAAGGAACGGTGAAGGTGACTGGAGGTCAGGAAACTATGAACCTACGTTCGGGTGGGTTGTCCACACAGACACTGAAGCCACTCAGTATGAAGCCTTGAGTAGAATAATGTGAGCCAGGTGTTGAACCAAAACCATAATTTCTTTCTTTAAAATCAATTAAGAATTGAGGCACAAAAGCTGAACCTGCATCATAGAGCAGTCATTTGTAGCAATTGTTCTCCATGAAGTCATAGCAGCCTCAATTACAGCTTTCACAGCTATAATGGAAATAAAGGGGACACTTGTGGTGGTTGAGTTATTAGTGGTATCTGGCAGGTGGTTAGATAGGTAGTAAAGTGGGGTGGGGAGAGAGAGAAGAGGTGCCCCGCAGAAAACTATCAGGCCTTTCCCACAGGTGACTAGGAAGCTGGTGGGGGGTGAGGTATGAGGACTATATTATACCAGCCAGGAGACGGCCATCAGCCCCATTTGCCACCAGCACTATGACGTTGACTTGTTGCTTCTTCAAATCTGTCTCTGGAAGGGAAAGAGAGAGGTAGAGTAGAAAGACACATTGCCTAAAGGTGAGGGAAAGAACAGACTAGAATCCAGACGGCAAAACCCCATTAATAATGTTTATGCTGGTCGCCAGTTTATTTCATTTTGAGACTGGGGTCTTGTTAGGTTGCCCAGGATGGTCTTGAACTGGGCTCAAGTGATCCTTCTGCCTGTGTTTCCCAAGTAGCTGGGACTGTAAGCCCCCTTCAGTTTATTTTTTTGAGACAGAGCTTCAAGCTGTTGCCCTGGGTAGAGTGCCAGGGCATCCCAGCTCACAGCAACCTCCAACTCCTGGGCTTAAGTAATTCTCTTGCCTCAGCCTCCCAAGTAGCTGGGACTACAGGTGCCTGCTACAACGCCTGGTGTTTTTTTGGTTGTAGTTGTCATTGTTGTTTGGCCTGGGCTGGATTCGAACCCACCAGCTTTGGTGTATGTGGCTGGCACCTTAGCCAGTTGAGCTACAGGCGCCAAGCCTATCCTCCTTCAGTTTTAAGTAGAATTTCATTTTTTTTTTTTTGAGACAGTTTCACTTTGTCACACCTCAGGAGAGTGCTGTGTCATCATAGCTCACAGCAACCTCAAACTCCTGGTCTCAAGCAATCCTCTAGCCTCAGCCTCCTGAGTAGCTGGGACTATAGGCAACTCGTCACAATGCCTGGCTATTCTTTTTAGAGATGAGGGTTTCCCTCTTGCTCAGGCTGATCTTGAACTCTTAAGCTCAGGCAATCCACCCACCTGGGCCTCCCAGGGTCTTCGGATTACAGGTGTGAACCACCACACTCAGCCTAGATAGAATTCCATTTTTTCTTTCATTTTTTGGAGAAAGCCTCACTCTGTTGCCCAGGCTAGAGTGCTGTAGTATCATGGCTCACAGCAACCTCAAATTCCTAGGCTCAAGTGATCCCCTGCTTCAGCCTCCTGAGTAGGTGTGCACTACTACACTCAGCTAATGTTTCCTATTTTTAGTAGAGATGGGGTTTGGCTTTTACTCAGGCTGGTCTCAAAATTCCCAAGCTCAAGGGATTCTCCTGCCTCAGCCTCCCAGAGTGTTAGGATTGTAGGTGTGAACTATAGTGTTCAACCTAGAGTTCCATTTTTTAACTTGTTTTTCTTAACTTCTTTTCTCTGTCACCTGGGCTAGAGTGCAGTGGCATCAGCATAGCTTCTGGACTCAAGAGATTCTATAGCATCAGCCTCTCAGGTATCTAAAGTAGCAAGGACAACAGGCACCTGCCACCAGGCCCAGCTAATTTTTCCAATTATTGTGAAGACAGGGTATCGTTCTTGCTCAGGCTGGTCTCATTCTCCTAGCCTCAAGTGATCATCTCACCTCAGCCTCTCAGAGTGCTAGGCATGACCCACAGTTCCTGGAGTTCCATTTAAAAACTCCATCTTGTCTTAGATTACCAATGGAGTAAAAGGAGAAAGGATTTTTTTTAAAAGCACACCAAGTAGAGTATGTGAGTAAATGCCGTGTAGCTCTGAGACTGGGATCATTTATGTATGGTACATGTACTAAGCTTACCTCTAGTGATAGAAAGGTTTTGTCTAATTTGGGAGGAATTGCCAAGTTTTGAATCTAGATGACCAGAACAGGGAAGTAAATACTGGGATATCATAATTTCTTAAAATAGAAAGTATTTACATTTTACACTATACACACATTAGTCAAGTATCCTTTTTGGTCTTATTGCAAAGTTTAAGAATGGTGACATAAATGTTATTTTTGGACCCACCAAACTAGTTTCTCAGTTTGCAACTGGGTTCAAATTCCACCTCCCATCACTTACTGCAGGGCCTGGTACACATTAATCACTCATGTAGCTATTAGTGACAAACATTTGTGAAATGATTGTCACACTGAAAAAAGAGTAATTAACAAGATTATTTCTTGTTTTCTCTCCCATTCTTCACTGTCCACTTCCTGAGACTACAAAAAAGTGCTCCAGAATCAGATGGCAGCAATTGTCGCTATTGCTAAATTCCCATGAATGCTTTGAGGCAGCAGTGAGGCTTTTTTTTTTTGAGACACAGTCTCAAGCTATTGCCTTGGGTAGAGTGTGGGGGCGCCATAGCTCACAACAACCTCCAATTCTCGGGCTCAAGCCATCTTCTTGCCTCAGTTATTCTGCTATCCACCCACCCGCCTTAGCCTCCCAGAGTGCTGGGATTACAGGTATGCTGAGCTACTGCGCCCCACCAGTGAGGCGTTCTTATTTTAGGTTGTGTTGCTTCTATAAATAAAGTTAAAACTCAATAATTAGAACCTTTGTTTCAAAATGGTGTCTCACATTCAACCTTTAGACAAAAAAGACCCATGACAAAAAGATAAAAGGATAACATATATTTATTTTTAAAAAATCCCAATGTTAGCAAACAGTTCTGTTTCTTGTCCCTTCTATGGCTATGTCCAGTTACAATGGTTGTTTAGAACAACACACTTGAGGTACATGAAATGCCTCAAACGCCAAGAAATACTAACTTATCTCTGGCATAGCGTTGAAGTTTTTTCTATGATGGTTACTACAGAGTGTTTGCTGGTTAATTTTTAGTTACCTAGGACCATACACGCACGAGTATTCCAGTTAACTGAGGTTTATATCCAGAAGGACATGATACCAGTGACAGGAAAGTTTTCCTTTGTTCCCCAGCAGTTTCAAGAGACCTCAGCTACCATCACACCTCACTTCCTTCTTGAAAATGTAAATTGAAGCATTACTTTAGATGAACATTTTTTATGTCCTAATTACTATTTAGAAAAAATTCTTTTCTTAAGCTGATAACTTACAAGAAGTTTTAATTTTAATCATCTTCCACGCCTATCTGATATACCTTAAAATTTAATTAAATTTTTTATAACAATCACTTTCAAGGGAAAAAAATGAATGTTATTTCACTTACATCAAAAACTCTGCTTTGTAAGAAAGTATATAAATGTCCTTTTTGCCAGATATGCGTCCTACACTTCCTATCCCCTCCTAGTACAGCGGGACAGCGACATTAATGAGGTACAAATATCGAACACATACTTTACTTCTTGGATAGAAATGTGTACATGGTAGAAAACATTCTTCTCAGCACGAGTGACCCTGTTAAGAATCTTTATGACTTCAGAGCAGTTGTTAGAAACATTCTCATTTTATTCAGTTTCTTGCTGTGCAGCATTAGCACAACGCTGAGGGGAGGGCTGTGTCGTGTCACCACCATCACCATCTGGGTTTCTAGACTCAGAGGCAGCATCCCCCACACAGACAGAGAGGAACAGTGGTGCAGTTTATTGATAATGAATCCAACCTTAGACCATACCTCTACATTCTTTATGTCACATTATTGTGAATTTAAACAAACTCCATTTATAATTTTAAAACTGTACTAGGTAACACAATACTGCACTATTACAAAATACCCTCTCTGTAAATGCATTGAAAGTTTTCTTGGGCATTTTATTAGGCTTATTTTTCGCATTATTCCAAATGCGGACCATCTAATATGTCAAATCCCCTAAATATAAAGTCAATTTTCTTAATTTTCTGAAATTAGTTATTTAAGTTAATAGGAATTCTATAAGAATGCTGACTCATCTCATCTCAAAGCCTATTTGCCCATCTCATCTAACCTTCAAAATAATTAAAACAAAAACAATCTGAAACCAGCTATATATGTAACAAGAATCTTTCAGTTCCAAAACTATTAAAAGTCCAGAATCAGGTGATCTAATGAAATTATACAAGATGAAGTTGAACCAGCTGCACTTTTTAAAAACAATTAAACCCAGTTTTCTTTTCCCCAAAGGTTATAAGAAAATGGAAAATCTGCCTTTAAATCAGGTAGAGATTTAAACCAATATTTTTCTATTTCTTCTAAGAAACTAAAATGTTTCTTATAATTATAAATATTCATAACACTCAAACTACTTTTTTTTGGGTAGACAGTTATTTATGCTTTTGACGCTAGACTGCATGGTACTATCTCGTCAAGATGTATTATAATGCTCAATTACGTGTAAAATATTATTTCCGGTATTTGTCCATCTTCTATTGAAGTGCCATTATTATTGCCAGGGGAACTAAAAAAGAAAAAAACAGTCTTGCTTGCCGCAGGGGTCTCATGCACTACTTTCTTCAATCCTTTTGTGCCATAGTGGGAATCTGGGCCCTAAATGAGAACACAAGTTTCCTTAATAACTTTCACTTAATAAGCACTCAATTTAATGTGGCATTTTAATTAATGTTTTATTATATTTCACTATAGCTCCTGCATAAAATTTTATGCTATGTCTTAGTGAAAAATGAAGTTTTTATTAAAAAACAAATTTTTTTTTTTTTTT